>NC_067284.1:95677620-95980651 GCF_020740795.1 Apus apus | reverse complement strand
ATACTTCTTTTTTTTTTAAACTGTGAATTGGTTTATTTCTTGCTAGGTCAGCCATGCTAACATGCACATTAAGGGATCCCCCTATCAAGTGATTTGACATAATTTGGGTTTAAGTTTGGTTGTTTGTTTTTTTTTCCTTCCCTAGAAAATTCATTAAAAACAAGGCCACTTTCCTTTACTGTGGGCCGTTCCATGGATTGTACCAAAGCACAGCAGACTTCTCCACAGCTCAGCACTATGTTGGCAAATCTCATACATTAGCACCTGAAAAATGAGGTTTCTCAGATCACTATAAATAATTCCTCAGGATTGTGGTTTCACTAGAGAAAAATCTATCACAACAGTTACCAAGTTCACCTCAAGCTACTGTTATAGCAGACAGTTCGAAATTTGTATTCTGTGCACAGCACATGAACAACAGAAATCTGGATGCAAAAGCTTTGAAATTTGTAAAGAAGGGTTTCAATTCTTTCTTACTGGAGATTATGTAGAGGTGAAGAAAGCAAGCCACTTCTAACATGGTTGAGAAGGCTTTTTGAATTATTTCAAAGCTTATTCTCAAGGGCCAACCCAACCATTTAAGAGCAATACTTTCATGTACTCTCCTGTCCACACAGTCATTCCAAAACCTCTAAAAGCTTTACAGCATCGGAAGTTCGCCTTCAGGTTAAGAAGAGAGGTTAAGTCCCTTTCAGAATCAAATGTCTGATAAAGTATAAATTAACAGGTCACAAGAAGAAAATCTAAACATGTTATTTTTTCTCATTTTTATTCCCTGACAAGGACAGTGACAGTGCAATTAATTGCTATAAAACAAGCAATTATTTGTTAGGTATTCACATGACTCTGAAAATAAGGGCTCTATACATTAAGTTACTCTGGGAATATATGTGCAGATAAAAATCAATATGCCTGAATTCCACGTGTATCTTAAATACAGTCTTTAATGAAACTCCAACTTTTAAAACTCAGAATTTTATAAATTTATCTTGATGAGGCATTTTTTCCACCTCAGAAGCAACCATACACTTTGCATGTGTTTTATACCACCTGCTTCATGGCAACTGTAAGCTGACATATGGAAATGAAGTAGAAAAAGTGAATATTGAACTATAACCCAGTCATGGTATTTTTATTCATGAACTCCATAGTAACTCTAAATTCTGTCTGCATTGAGATTCCAGTCTTAGCATCCTTCATGTCAACTTTACTCTGGTAATCAATTCTCTCCGCCTTTAAGCAGATTTATTCGCTTCTTTTCTATGCATCTGCTTCCATTTGACAGTTTCCTAATGCATGAAAAAAAAAAATCTATCATTACTTCAGGGAAAGTTCAAGTAGCAAGTATTAATCTTCACATCCCCAACTCTGACTGTATTATTTTTTTTTTCACATTTTTTCCTTCTGCACCCTCAAATTTCTACTAGGGCTGCAACATAAAGCTTTCATAAAGATAATCCTCTATGCACTCTTTGAAGTCTACTGTTAAAGGAAGGTATTGTTAGTTTGAAAAACATGCACTATTGTCTAGTGTGACTACCCTGGAATTCAGAGAAAGAGAAAAGAACTTGGAAAAAAAAATGTCAATCAGAAAAAGAGGCAGGAAAACATGGACCCATCTGACCAGCCGTTATTAAAAAGTAGTTTGAAAACAGTAACATAATCTGCACAGAGTATTTGTTTAATTAAGCTTGTTCTTTTTCTCTTCAATTAGCTTGATTACATTTCCTTTCAAATCTGTTTTTTGACTGATGACTGACAAATGGAAAAAATTCAAAGCCTTCCAAAATGAAGTGATGATTTTAAACAGCTAGTGTAAATTTAAGTAGATGCTATAGTCTCCCACAGATCCTCACAATGCACTCTAGTATAAGAGTGTAAGAAATATCCCACTGAGACAGATGAATGGTTGTTTTAGCTCAGTTCTGTCTGCACAACAGGGGCAAAAAAGCAATATTCAGGAACAACATGTAAGCCTGAGCCTTGCTGTAGTTAGTTTCTCTCATCTTCTCAGTATTTACAACTGTGTGATCAAGGAAATTATTGAGCAGATCCCCATCTATTCTCTTTACAGACCTCTCTCTTTTTACTGCTGACAGTGTATTAATCAAATTCCTTCTCTTCACCTGCTGAAATCATCTGCTTCTGAAATACTCTGCATCAAAAGATTCCAGAAGTTTACTACTGTGTGCATTCAAAAGTAATAATAATAAAAAAAAGCAAAATCTTCCTCAGACTCATTCTAACCAGTTGTGCTCTATGCTTTGAGTGCTACGTAGTTCTAAGGTTGCAGGATTTGGTAACAGTTATGCACTCACCATCTTAATGAATTTCTAAGCTTCACTCATAAATCCTCCTAAAACCTTCGTCTCTCCAAACTGCTAAGTCTCAGTCTTTTAAGTCCTTCCTTGAAAGGCAAGAGTTGACATCTTGATTAAAAAAAAAATCTTCTTGCTATCTTCTGTGAGATCAATATATCCCCCCAAAATACAGGGACCATAGCACCCATACTCAAGAGAAGGGCTCACCATGGCTTTACACAGGAACAAAATGACACTATTCTCATGTCCTCAGTATCTTTCTGATGATGCCCAACACCTCTGAAGGCTTTTCTGGCTGCCACTGAACATTAAGCCAATAGTTTCTGTTAACTGCAATGAATCCAGGATCTATTCTGAATTTTAATGAGGGTTCTGAGTACAGTACCTGTAAGCATTACCAGGCCTATTATATACCACAAGACTGCATACTGGAACTTTAATCACCTATTCCTACCCCTCACTCCCACCTTCTCCACTTTTAGCATGAAATATTTGCCAATGCCTTACTACTTCCTAGTTTGTTGAGTAGGAGATAGCTTGGTAGAAGCTGCAACACAGCCAGAATCGAATAGTCAACAAAGTCCTTAGTACCTCAAAGTCAGAAAAGTGTGAAGCTTGTGAAACAAAGCCTGTTGTACATACTGGTTATGACCATGGTAATAAGTATGGTAACAAGCACCTGAAAGCATTAGTTTATGTCTATCCCTCTGCTTTCATTAATTTTACTCACTACTCTACACACAGAACTGTAGAGAATTCTAAAAAGAGCTGGCTCCAGAGCAGTTCATAAAGCTCCCACTTTTGTATCTGACTTCAGTCAAAATCATATCAAAGTCTTCCTTGAACAAGCTGTCCTCTAAAAAAACCTGTAGATATTCAGGGAACTTGCCAGTAACTTACTGCCAACAGCAGCAGTAAAACAGACGTGAATGACAAGTTCATTCAAAAGCTTCAAGAACCTCTACAACAGTTGACTCTGGGCCAAAGGGGACTACCCTGTAGCTTAAGTATACAGAAGCCCATCTCAAAACCTCTTGGCTCTGAACACACTCTCAATAGCATGAAACCACACTCCAGTGAGACCTGGAGCTGCAGAGCTTTAAGACTTCTGGATCCACCACCGAAAACCACAGTCCAGCATGACTGGCTGCTTCAGAGCTGTCAGTCCAAACTCTGGAGTCATTAGCCCCATGGCAGTTTCACTGAATTCAGGTAAGATTCACCTTACACTCGCTAAGCCCTTACTTCATTTAAAAATCTTCCCTTAAATGATACAGACATATGATGAAACAAGAATAATAATTTCTAGAGTCATAACCCTAGATACTTCACAGTACTTTCTGACAGCCATTTCCCCATTTCAAAATAAAACAAGCACACAAGCAAATTTTGAACCTTTCAGGAGAGACTGATACACCTTACTACTACCTGAACAGCCATCATGGGACATTACCATATAGGAGGTGACACATAGGAAGAGGATTATGCTTTTTCTTCTTTAAAGATCACATGACCAGGAATATCTCAGGCTTCCTCAATGTAAAACTCTTCAAAATTATACATAAAAAGTTTAAGTTTAGAAGACAGAAATATGAATAACCAGAGAAATAAATTTAAAATTCAAATAGTTTGAAATTTGATTTTAAAAAGCACAAAGAGAATCAAGTCCACACTGAAATACTTAGCTAAAGAACCATGGCTGGGTTTCATGCTGATGAGCAAACAGCTCCTGTGAAACAATGTATGATACCTTAACATAACCATTTGTAAAGATCTATTGCACCATTGCTACAAAGTTTCTCACAAATCAAAGTTATGCATAGCTTGCTGCACATATCTTAGCTCTCATTCTAAATAGAACAGCAAGAAATGTCATTGCTTCAATTCAGAACTAAGTAAAACTACTGTTCCTACACCCTTCCCATTGTGAAGACTATCAGAGGCACTTCAAACACAACTGGTTTGAAACTGAAATAACTGATTTTTCAATTTAAAAGCCTCTGGGAAAAAGCCTTAATTTCAAAAATGAAAGCACACGAAGGGCTAAAGGAGTGCCATGCTAAGTTATGTGTTGGGCATATAATGCTTTTGCTGGATTTTTTAAGTGACCTACAATGGTTGGATGTAAAATTATCCTGTTGTCACATTTCCACAACAGTGGAAAGTCTGAAAGTGAACTTTGTGCCCTTTTAATGTGTTCCCACTGAGAGTACGGCCGTATTTCTTCAAAAGTCATACGAGAACATAAAAAGACAAGCCCTTTTGTGCCATATTTTAGCTGTTTGCCTAGTAGTTCAATTTCCAATATGTATTTCAGGTTACTCAGTTCACAGCAGGAAGCTCTGGAAAGCCTTTGTACTGAGGCAAATACCTGAACTTTGGCAATTAAATGCAGAAGCCAGCAACGACATTACAAACGAAAAAGCTTTCATTATGTAAGCTAATCTTTTGGTAGCTTTGCTTATGACTGGACTGGTATTTGAAAACTGTTCCTATGTTTCATATCGATACTAAAGCAATTACCCCTAAAAAACGCTATGAAGTTGCATTATCCTGTGGGCATTGAGACAATCGAACAGGTTGTTTGGCGAGGTTGTGGATGGCCCTCATTGGAAGTGTACAGGTTGGACGGGACTTTGAGCAACCTGATCCTACGAAAGATGTCCCTGCCCACAGCAGTGGTCTTGGACTATAAGATCTTTAAAGGCTGCTTCAGACCTAAACCCATCAATCTGAATCAGTGACATTCAAACCAAAGATAACTGGAATTACTTAAACTGCATCAAAATACAATGCATTAAGGCCTTAAGAATTTTATTTTCCTACAATTAGACAATGTTGCTGAGGTCAGGCTATATAGCAGTTGATGCAAACACTAGTATTAGAAAAACATAATCCCAAAAACCCTGATACTAACAAGGTATTTCAACTATTTTCTCATTCACATTATATGCTGTGTTCTTTTCTAATCCATGCATTATTTTTCCATAAAGAAATAGCTTGCTTATAATATTGGCCTAAAATCTTGTTATAGCACACCTCATGCTATTGCCAATGAGATTTTCTGAAACAAAAATGTTCACCCCAATATTTTAAAAAATTAAGATGAAGCTTTCTTGTGACTTTGACTGCAAAACATTAGTTTACAGAAAAAACTACAAACCGTTTGCATCCCTCTCATTTAGGCATACAGAAGGTACAGGTCAGTTCCTGGTTTTACGAGAAAGTTATTATAATTATTTTCCTGATTCCATTAAGTCAGTCTCCATTTTTTGCTTAAAAATCCTATTCCAACAAAACCTGGTCTCATCTTTTAAAAGCTGACATAGTCAGCATGGGGTGGAGGGGAAGAGGAGGAGGGAGAAAAGCCAAGCTGCCATATATAAAAAGTATTTTCATTGAACTCCAAAATATAGGCTATGATTTATCCTCTTCTTCCACACCTCACTGCTTTTTCTCTTCCCCCCCTTTTTTTTTTAATTAGTACTCAAATGCTTACATGAATATATAAAGAATAAAAGTGAGAACATTTCAAGTTCAGAACTAGTTACACCTTTGACAGATTCAAATCAAAACTTAGGTGTTCTTATTTGGAAAATGTTCGCCTTCAGCATGTATGGTCTTATTATTTTTTTTTCCTTGTTACTTTTATGCCTCTTGAATCTGATTAAACCAGACAAGGAGGTAATTTTAGCTGTGGTTTAGACAAGCAGATGAAACCAATTCAGGTGTGCAGGGTACAGCCCCACAGTAGGGGGCAAGTATCCAATAGGAGTGGCAAGTGGCTGTCTAAAGTTGACAGCTGAATCTTCTCACTGAGGATGAAATATAACTAACCGTAAGGGAACTTAAAGGATAGAGGGCTAACTTTAGCCGTAAGCAGATGTTGGAGAAACAAAAATGCTATGTCTGGAAAACTGATTTAGAAGGAACTATGATCTCTGCTATAAGACTTAAAAGAATCTTCTAGTTTTCTTTGTAACCTTCCCAGAATAGAGTCAACCAGACATCTTTTCTCCATCCTTCATTTTTTATGTTGTTCTAAGGGTTGTTCCTACTGCAGCAAGAGCAAGACTGATGCCGATGTTTTTAAATACAGTCATCATGACACAGTGCCAAAATCTCCTCAAGCCATACAATGAGAAGGGAAATGTATATTAACTTTCTAACTCAGTCAATGAGATGCGATAACATTTCACAAGGCAAGCAAGAAAAGTCACTAGTGTGAGGAATTCTCATTACTAAATTAAAAAAGTTAGCTCCTAACAATAGGTATATTAGAATACTACTACTACTTCAAATTCTCATTTTCTGCTACAGTAAGGCTACTACAGGAAATAAAATTCCTATGAAGTATATTCCTGCTGGGTCTTTGCCCTCACAGCCATGTTATGTACTGCTCATTATATTCTACAAACAATGCAATAACTGAATAAAAGGCCTCAAAAAGGTATGATTATACCAAAGGTAAATTAAATCTAGTTGTGATCTCTCCATCAGTTATGAATTTAAGGGTGGTTCAGTCATATAATGATAGCCAAACTCCACAAACAGTACAATTTGCTTTTAACTATTCCTCATTTGTATCTTAAATTGGTGTGTAGTGTTCAACAATTAATATATCTGCTGCAGAGCAGACTATATTATGGTGAAGTAACTCAATAAAGACCTTAAATAAATACCCACATGAAGTAACACTGCTTTTGAAATAATCAAACCAAACAAAAACAAACACAAAACCCAACCAATAAAAGAAAGAAACAAACAAAAAACAAAAAAAAATCAAGCTCTGGGAAATAAAAATATTCAGTAACATCACAATCGAGACATATAATGACACACATCACAAGTCCTGGCTAACACCATGCAGTGACTTCACAGTAACGCCAGGAATAGAACTGCACACTCTCATTTTTAACACATTGGAACACAACCAAAGAAATGATTTCTCTCTTCTTATCGTACTCCAGTTCATTCATCATCTTTCTTTCATATTTCACTAGAGGAAACACTACACCTCTGAACGGTATCTTCCAAATAGTCTTACCAATGTAATCTCTTTGCTGATCTCATTTTAAAGTATAGCAACAATTCTAGATTGTGAAACAAAATTTTTCCAGCTCGTAGGGTCAAAATCTCTGATTCCCCATGTGCTAAGCAGGCACTTAGAGAAGAACACTAACATTTTGCAAACATTTATATCAAGGCCTCTCATATCTGTGGCAGTCAGCACTGGTATACAATGTGCACAAAAAAAAAACAATTCAGCTTGCTGAAGCCACATTCATGTAGCATATCACTGTGATTTCACATACTCTGAGAATGTCTGAGTCATACAAAACACCACTCAAAAGAAAACTGTTAGAAGTAAACAATTTCTGAGGAGTACCACTGGCTTTAGAAAAATTATCTGCTCAGAGGAAAGTAAAAAGATACCAAGGGTAGCTTGTGCAGCTGAGTTTTAAGTCTGAAAGCTATTGCAAAATACAAACCATATGATTTCGAAGCAAAATAATCACTTATCACCTTCAGTGTTCTTTCCTATACAGTATAAACAGTTACCTTTATGTAAAAATATGGATTATACATTGCATGCAAGCACAGTGTGAAGTTCTGATGGTGGAATTTGTGATCCTACTTACACAAAAGCTATTACTCAGAGCAGTAAAATGTATCATCACCGACCTACAGCTGCATGTTTGGACTTCTAGTGCACTGTGTTACAAGACGAAGAAGCTGTTTTACTTCCTTCTAGTTGTCATGTATACTCACGACACCAACACAACTTCTAGTCATCACCACACAAGTTTTTGTTTTTCAAGCCACTGAATTCACAACCAGTATAAGCCTTCATTACAACAAACCAAATCCTTTCATTCATATTTCAGTGAAGATGTAAATTAATTTTAAGTTGTTTGTCTAGTATTTGTAACTCAGTATCATTAATTAACCGATTAAGATTACACTGTGGAACTATAACTCCTGGTATATCAAAGTTTTTATGAAACATTAATATAGAAATCATTCATATGGGTAATTTATGTACATTTATACCAGGCATGGCATGATGGACAAGAGGCACTTAAGACAGTCTGAGGTCCTGGTTCTCTCAAGAGTTAAGATCCTTTCCTCCTCTCCGTTAGTACCTCAGCTGGCACTTCCTCTCTCTCCCTTGAGCAATTACCTGTATGAAAAAAACCAGACTTATGTAAAATACATTTTAGTCTACTTAGTAATCTCATTGTTCTGGGGGCTAGGTTAATTTTAACCTTAATCAGTTTCCCAGCCTTGTTCATCACTCTGCCAATCTAATGCTTATGCCAGCTGGAGCAATACAGGCTGGTAGTAGCTATGCCAGCAAAAATTCTCAGAACTATGATCTGAAGATGAAAAACTATTTCACAGAATGCTAATGCTTGCCTTCTTCCTGATGTTAGTCTCTAGAGAAAAAAAACATTACTTAGTGCCAAAAAAAGAAGCTTTTGGAACGTTTTTAAAAATATGTCTAGCAAGACAGGTACTTTGTTCTTATTTACAAGTCAAGTGGAAGGAAAACAAATGTAATACTTAGAAAGCTTTTAGCTGGTGCTTTCACCTTTACCCACAGAATAAATAAGCTGTGGAAGACTAGCTAATAATACAAAAAATATACAATTTACAAAGAAACTGGAAGTTTGGACTTTCAAATAAAGCATCAAACAACAAAACAAACAGTTCTATTTCATATATATCAGACTTCAGAAAAATATTCAGTTGCTGAGCAGCAAAAGGCTATGGGCATCTGTAGCAGATTGACGACAACAAAGGAACAGCCACAGAGCCCCTCACTCAGCTCTCTCTCTCTCTCACACACACACACACACTCTGGCAGGAGGAGGACAAAGCTCATGGGTTGAGACAAAGGACAAGGAGGGTTCTGCACCAATTAAGGTCCCAGACAAAACAGACTCAACTTGGGGAAAAAATAACAATTTAATTTCACACTAATAAACACACATAGGACACACACAACAAGTGCTTGCACATGTTACCCTACCCCTCCCTTCTTCCTGGGCCCAAATCACCCCAGCAGCACAGGGGGAAAGGGGATGGGGCTTAGAGTCACTTCACAGGCTGGTGGTTCTTGCTGCACCATCCTCCTCAGGAAGAAGGATTCCTTACTGTTCTTCCCTGCTTCCCCTCAGGGTCTCTTCCCATAGCATAGAGTCCTCCATAAACCTCTCCTTCATGAGTCCTTCCCACAAGGTCCGGAGCTGCTCCAGCCTGGGCTTCTCAGAGTCACAGGCTGCTTTGAGAACAAACTCCCCTGGCGCCAGGGTCTTCCAAAGCTGCGTAAGTCCAGAGTCCACTGGCAGCAAATCCCGTGGCCACAAAATCCAAGTCCACTGGCCAAGTTCACCCTTCCTGGCACCTTCAGGGAATGTTCCAGCACGTTCCTCCATGAGTGCAGAGGGACAGCTGCCATCTCGCCATGGGTTGCAGGGAAACTTCTGCTAGGGGACCTTCTTCCTCATCGACCACCAGTACGGCTCTCCTTCCCCGCTGTTCTTTCATATGTTAATCGCAGAGGCACATCTATTGTCCCTCTAATGGCTCCTTGGTTGGGTTTGGAGCAGGGGGAGCTTCTCAGCTTCTTATGGGAGCCACCCCTGAGGCCCTTCCCCCGCTACCAAAAAACCCACCAAACCAATCCAGAACAGCATCCCATTAGATTTTAATGTTTCACTGATCATCTGTTAGAGAAAGTTTTGCAAAATAATTTATCAAAATATGTAATAAAAGTAACGTTTTAGCTACATTTTGAGAAAGTATACTTGAAAAATGTACTAAACTTGAAAATGTACTAAACACTACAAAAAAATCAAGCAAATACAGATGCTGTTAATGTCACAAGTAATACATACCCGTTTTTAAGTAGTCTAGAGCAAAATAGAGAACCAAATGAGTAAGAAAGCTTTTAACTTTTGGCATTAAGCTTCTCCCCTAGGGACAGAACAGGCTGTCCCCACAAAACTAGTATTTACCAAACGTGGCTCAGTGATGAAATTACACTTTCCCTGGCATTTACCAAGTAGTGAATGCATATGTCACAAAAAGCCACAAGGAATCTAAAAAGTAACTTCAAGTATTCTCTTTACTTTCCACGTACCTAAAAATAACAATTAACTAAAATAATTGGTCCAGGATGGTAATGATACTGATTGTAACGTGTCAAAACGCATTCCTGTGTGATGTACTCCAGGTGATCCTGCTTTGGCAGGGGGGTTGGATGAGATTTCGAGGTCCCTTCCAACTCTTAAGATTCTGTGATTCTGTGACAAACAGAACTCTTCTTATAATTCAGATTGTCAAACTAAGAGAATGATTTATGGCAAAAACATTATGCATGAAAAATAATTTTTTAATAATTACATGATAGTTTAAATTTATAATTTAAATAATTTTATAGCAATACATAGTTATTTCATAATCATAATAAGTTTTTTTAAAAGAGAACTGTGCTCATTCAGATTAATGACTCCACAGGTGACTTTCATCACACTCTTCCTGAAGTTTCATTATTTTCCATTGTTCTTTAGTTAACATTTGCATGCACTCAAGCAAAACAGTAATCTCAAGTTTTACCAAAACAATTTAATTAATTCCCCCTTCACACTCACCCTATCCCAAAACACTACTTCAAAATATTGTAGCTAAAATCTGACTTAAGTAAAAACACCCCCAAAACACTTCTAAGAAACATGTAGAAACATTCTAGGAAGCACTAGTCTCACTTTGAGCAGTTGCAAACAGACGGGAATGATATAATATAAAACTACCTCCAAAAGCATCCCTGACAAAACAATATTGAGCTGGAGTATCTTCTCAACTTGGACCTACAACTCTGGAATACTTTGCAATAAAAAACAGTTCAATTTTCAATGAACAACTGAAAAGTTTAGGTTGAAAGAGACTTCTGGAGGTCAACAGATCCAAACACCTATTCAAACCAGGACTAACTTCAGGTTTACGCCAGCTGCACAGTGCCTTTACCAACCACATTCTGAAAAATCCCCAGAGACAGAGATCCCACCAGGTTTCCGTAAAACCTCCTCCAGTGTCTTATCACTCCCACTAAGAACTGTTTCCTTATGTCTAATTGGCATTTCCCTTGTTGCAACCTATGACTTCTCTCGTCATTCTGCTCACCATCTGAGATGAGCATGCCTCCCCCAACTTATCTGTAATTCCCATTAAAACAATGTACGACTATAAGTCCACCTTTAGCCCTCTTGCCCACATTAAAGGAAGATGCTGAGTTTCCTCATCCTCTTCACATGTCACTAACCACCTCAGTTGCTCTCAGCTGAACTTGCTCCCATCTGTCAGCTTTTCTGGCAATGGCAGGCTCAAGACAGCCAGATGCACCCTCACAAGGATACAAGTAGAAAGAATCAACACATGCTGCAACATGGTCACTATGCTTGCTCTTATGTTCAGTCTGCAAAGAGCTTTTGCCTATGATTTGAGAAGACTTGACACATTGTAAAGTACTTTGAAGCTCATTTAGATTCACAGCTGCTCTTTGAAATATGCTTTTTTTAAAAAAGGTTAATTAACTTGAAGCTTTTACAGCGCTTTTGTATCAGCAACTGTATTATAAATTAAGTAAAAATAGGTAAGTAAAGAATTAGATTAATAAGTATACAGTCATAAAATAATTTTAGCTGAAAAAGACCTTCAAGATCAAGATCATCAATCCCAACTGTTAACCCAGCACTGCCAAGTTCACTACTGAGCTATGTCCCTAAGCACCACATCTACACATCTTTAAAATACCTTCAGGGATGGTGACTCCACCATTTCCCTGAGCAGGCTGTGCCAGTGCCTAAAAACCCTTTCAATAAAGAGATTCTCCCCAGTATCTTATTTAAACCTCCCCTGGCACAACTTAAGGCCATTTTTTCTTGTTCTGTCACCTGTTACTTTTGAGAAGAGACCACCCCCCGCCTCAGCTACAGCCTCTTTCAGGTAATTGTAGGGAGTCTCCCCTCAGCCTCCTTTTTTCCAGACTAAACAATCCCTGTTCCCTCAGCTGCTCCTCATAAAGACTTGTGTTCCAGACCCTTCAACAGCTTCCTTGCCCTTGACATGCTCAGGGACGTCAATGTCTTTCTACTTGTAGTGAAGGGCCCAAAACTGAACACAGTACCCGAGATGCAGCCTCATCAGCGCTGAGTACAGGGGGACAATCTGTTCCCTACTTCTGCTGGCCTGTTTCTCATAGAAACCAGGATGCTGCTGGCCTTCTTGGCCACCTGGCTGGCCACTGCTGGCTCATATTCAGCCAGCTGTAGACCAACACCCGCAGGTCCTTTTCCTCTGCTCTGCTTTTCAGCCACTGTCTCAAAGGCTATAGCGTTGCCTGGGGCTGCCGTGACCCAAGTGAAGGACTGGGGACTTGGCGTTGTTGAACTTCATATAATTTGCCTCAGCCCATCAATCCAGCCTGTCCAGGTCCCTCTGTAGAACCTTCCTTCCCTCACACAGATCAACACTCCCACCCAATTTGGTGTCATCTGCAAGGGTGCAGATGACTTGCTGTCTACTGAGGGTGCACTCGAGTGCCTTGTCCAGATCATTGACAAAGATATTAAATAGAAATACTTGCTCTGCTTTTACATGTGTTAATACTTTCAGTATTTTAATGTACTTTTGATTATTTTGTGAACACACAACTACAGAAACGGATTGAGTTTGACAGCTGCCTACTTAAGAAACTGAAATGAAGAAAAACATGCAGAGAAAAAAGAAAGTTTCTTATAGCATATTCAGCCCCATAAGTGTCTTAGGAAAAATTATAAGCCTCAAAGCATTTTGTGATGTTGATCCCAAATTAAATGCAAACCTCTGTGCCAAGAATTTATCTGCTACTGTTGGGCTCTGCACGGAACCTTAATCAGTAGCTTATGTGAGCCCCGAGTCCTTTTTTTCCAGAGAACTTTAGATCATAGAATCATAGAATCCTAGGGGTTGGAAGGGACCTCGAAAGATCATCTAGATCCCCCCTCCACTAACTACATGTTCACTTTTCAGTGGAATTTAGTTCCGTTTCAATAAGACTTATTTCAAGCCCAGAAACATGTTTGCTCTAGACATCACAAATAATCCATTTAAATATCTGAAATCCAAATTTTAAAATGTCAAACTTCTTAATGCCAAAATTCAAAGCCACTGCTAACAATATTTTCACAGCAGGAGACCTTTGGATGCCAGTATAGACAGTGGAAAAGATTTTTCAATATAATGTACTGAAGTTCAGACAAAATTGTCAGGCCTCACATCTTCCCATGTCATAGCAGCTGGCAGATCTTGCTCTGCTGTTGTGGACAAATGCAGGATTGTTGTCTACTGACAAAGAGAACAGTAAACCTTGCAAGTGAAAGTGCTTATAGATATAAAAAAGGTCTTCTCTGAGTTGTTACTGATGCTAGTCATTATGAAACCAAGGGAAAAAAAAACCCAAACAAACCCAAATGAAAACCTAGTGGTAAACTTAATTTTCTCCCCACTGCCTTGAAAAGCATCTTCTTTCCAATAAGGAATGGAAACTGCTAACTTTCCATGTAATAAAAGTTACCACCATGCTGCAAATGAATGATTAGTTATTTTAAATGAGGTGGTATAGTTAATTTCTCATGTGGAAAAAAAGTTATTAAAAATATTTTGAAATGCTGTGGCTTCCTCTTAATCCTACAGATCTTCCAGAAAACCTGATTGATTAGTCTCTAGACAGACAGATATGCAATCACTTTTGGTCATTATCTAAGAAGTCCTCCGAACAAAAGCAAAGACAACAACCTAAGAAGTAATATAGAAAGACTACACCTCCTTTGAGTGTAAATGTCTTTTGACTTTGCCCTTAAAGCCATGTTCAAGCTGAAAGAAGTCAGCAACTTGTCATTCGAAATGTCACATCCTCATTCTGACACTGTCAGGGTACACTTAACACATTTTAAAAAATAAGTAGTTCTAGTGATTGGGTCAGAGCAAATAAATCAGAATAAAATTCCAGGCATCCCTGGAACCTGGCCCAGTATGCAGATGACAAGGCCTCTCACTCCCTATTACTATTTAATAGCATTAATGACACTCACAAAGACTTCTTAACCATTTCAATGGGAGCCACAGTGTAGGCTTGGTTAGCCACAACAGCTTGGTTGACTGGTGTGTAACAGTAACTAAATCACATACAGATGAATTTTCAAGACATTGCAGCATGAGTTTTGCCTTTCTAAATCAATGAGAGCTATATAGGTTTAAAATACACAAGTAATTTTAGCCTCTGTAAGGGAGGATAAGTCATGCTGGACACACAGCATCCAAGGAACCAATCAAAATAAAAAGCAAGTCTTCCACAGAATCCACTGAATTTGTCATAATGCAACATCATACATAATTACATCCAATAAACCTACAGCCATTCCATTTTACAGTGTTAAAACATATTCTGAAATATTCACAGTTGCTTCATTATTTCAGCTACAGTAAACTCAATCCCTTTTTACCATCAGAGAATCCTAACAGGATTGACTGTGCCAGCCAGATCAAAACTAAATACCAGTAACACCAATCTTAGAAACAAACTACCAGCCTGTACCTTTCAGGAACAAATCAAACGAACATACTCAAGAACAACAAAATCTAAGGTGAACAATTACCATTTCAGGTATATAAATTTAGAATGAACTGTGAAATGCTCTTAGGCCTCAGTTAATAGTAAAATTAATATGTATAACGGTAGATTAAATGACATTCTATCCACTGTATTTCACAGAAAAAACTAACAATTATTCCAACTCTACAACAATAAATGTAACTTGCCTTTTTTTAAAAAAGCATGCCATGTATCACAAAAGAGATAAAAGGCACTTGTTCTCAAAACTTACAATTCTACAAAGAAATATCCCTTACAAACAACTCTGGCAATTAGAAATACATTTCTTAAAGATTCAAGAGCAAGAGAAACTACTACTATGGCAAAATGTGTTGTGCATATGCCTTTTTCCAACTTTAGAAGAAATTCTGCATGAGTGTTCTCTATAGCTTCTAATCCATTGCATAATTTTCTCAAGTATCAGTGATTTTAGCAATTTCCTTCTTGCACAGATCAGCAAGCTTACCCACATATTAAAATGTCTCTTCAGTGCTTAGGAAAGCTACAAAAAGTCAGCAAAAATCTGCCTACAAAGAACAGTTTTGTGTTTCCTTTCCAAGCCACAAAACGTAGAAGTTCAGGAGCTGCTTCCCCCCTCCCCTCCATTTTAATGAAACCTTAAACTGCATAATTAGAAAAAGTTCTTTCTAGTTGTTGTCATAGGGATAATGAACTCTTAAAGGAATATGCAAAGCATCAATTTATACTGTAACATTACCTTACATTTCTCAATCAATTTGTAATTGTTTGGCATTAACATTACATGACTATTTGATAAAAGCATTTAGAATAACAGTTTGTTTAAAAACCTTTGATTTCTCACTTTTGCTGTTCTCAAAGCCCATTTCAGATCAGTATTTGAAAGATGAACTGGGGAGAAGGAACTCCAAACACTACTAAATAATATCAATGAAACTGTTTTATAGCCACATGTGAGCTTAGGTATTTATCAACTTAAAGAGAATAAAAATAAGAAATACTGTAACATTAAAAAAAAATCCTATAAAGACACTATTAGTCAAATACGACTGAAGAAGGCCCACTGTAGCTGAATGGTACCTGAATATAAATAAATGTAACAACCTTTAAAAAAATATATCATATGTAGCAGTACTCAGTATTACAAATTTTAAAACGAAAGCATAAACATTAAAAAATCCTTAACTATTCCATGTAAGGGAGAACAGTGTCTTTCCCCCCATTTATAGCACAAGACCAAGAACTGAAGTAAACTGACACTTCAAATGATAGAATCACCAGATCAGAAAATAAAGAATCTAATTGCATGGGTGCAGGAAATTTGACAAGTAATAGGACAGCCCAAGTTTCTGGCCAAAGAATCAAAACATTTTGATGCTTTCTTTCCCAAAAGAACCCATAGCTATATAACCACCTTTTTAAGTGTGTAGTGGCAAAAAAAGGAATTATTAAGAAATCACATATTAGCTCCTGAAATCTTAAACCTATTATTAAGAGCTTTTAGCTTCTTTTCATATCTAATCCAGAATTGTGACTTCTTGTAAGACTTCCTGTTGCCTTCACCTTCAAAAATAGAGAACGTTATTGGTCCCTCATCATCTGCAGGAATACCAACGTTACCAGTTAAAGATGGAATATGTTTAACGTTGAGATAGTTGCTTCTAAGTAGACAGCACAAATAGAGGATTCCTTAATTTTATAGTTCTTCCATTTTCCTAATGATTCATAGTAGTTAAAATTATTTTTTATGTAAAGAATAATTTTTTATACAGAATCAACAAACATACATTGTGTATCATACGTATGATATATTTTGACAACATAGAAGTATCACAGCAAAACCCTTTATTATCCTTTTCTCCATTTCATAATCAAAATAAACTCCACTGATGAAAGCTGCATCTGTGTGAGGAATATTTTGCCAGTATAGTATAACTGCACCAGCAAAACATTTAGAATACACAGATTAAACCACAGGCTACAGTTTCACAACACTTTTTCCACTGCAGTACCAGCTTAAGCAGTCCTCATCTCTCAGCTGTGCTGGCACAACTGTTTGTGCAGCTGAGCAGTGAGACCGGTCAGGGAATCGATCCAGGTCAAAAATAATATCTTTCTGATGGTAAATTCCACAATCTGCTTTGCTGCATAGCCACCTGAAACCTTAACTAGTTATACTAATGCATCTGAGGGGCAATGCAGGAATAAGAAGCTAAGGTCAGGGCAGCTCATACTAGTCTTGATATGGAAAGAAATGCTCACTAAACTACACCTTTGGTCCTAAAATATTTTTGCATTCCCTCATTAAGTGCATTATCCAAACATTGCACACTAAAAAAGAATACTACTGCACAAGTGTAAAAAAAGCACAGGAAGCTTCCATCCGCTTTTCAGAAAATACTACGCAAGGGCTAGAAAAAAATTTAAGAAACTTTTTTTTTTTTTTAATGGAAGTTGCAAACTGTATCACTTTCCCCCTCTCTCACCATTGTTTCCCATTTGTGTGGAACAAATGTATTCTACCATTCACTGTTTCTTTCAGCAGTTCACACTCAAAACCTGGTATTGGATCTCTGCCCTTCAGGCAAACAGACAAGATTGTAGTGCATTTGTTCTCTTAATAAATCCTGGGAAAAGGAAGGAAAAATTAACTGTAAGCTACAACAGTGATACTGGTTTAGTGCACCTTTGAATGTAAACATGTATTTTTTGTGCTGTGATAAAGTAACAACAAAACTAAAAAAAGTACAACTCATCTCACAATCCTAGCTACCCTGTTTGTATAAGATCTACACCCGTAGCTCCTTGCTGACATTTTGACCAACAGCAGCAATAGGACAAGCCTTTCTCTGTGCGATCTGCCTCACAACCTCAAGTTTTTCAGTCCAAAGAAACTACTGGATAAACACATCCACAAGGTCACAAAAAGGTACGAGCTCTTGCTGGTTGCACTCTACTGATAGAAATGTTTTCTACTCTTGGGGACAAAAGCTATTAACAAACTCCTAAAGCTTATTTACTATGTGAATAAGGCTTCCAGACAGAAGCTGGTCTATGAGCATGGCACACAGCTGTCTCAATCATGTTCAACAGCAGTATGCCTGGCACATCCATCTTCCTCCTCCTGGTTACAACACAATTTTTGAAAGTTGTAGTTAATACCCAAAAGCAAGCATATGCTTTTACATAAAAGGAAAAAAAAACCCTGAATTTTAGGAAGTCTGTCATTTAAGTTCATAACTTGTTCACACATACATTCTTCACACTTAGACAAGTTTCCGTATATATGTCAGAAAAGTTAATAAATGAAATGCATCACTTTAAATGTTTAAACTAAAAATCTATCAAACCACTAAATCCAACTTTTGTAGCTTCTTTCTAGAATTTGCTCCAAAAGCACTGAGATTTTAAGACTATCAACTTACATGAGTAAATGTATTTTCACCTGTTAACTTCAGATGTTTATAATCAATTTTCATTCAAAGTACAGTTCAGAATGTCAAGGAAGGAATACTGTAATTAAGGACTGAGCCTTATAAAAAAAAAAAAAAAATTGTGAATCAATATTATTGCCAAGAATACACTGCACTCTTTTCCAGCCATCACTAGAAAAAGGGAACTTTTCAGAGATGGAAAATGAGCAACAGATTTTGTTTAATATTTTGATATTTTATTAGATTTCCAATGGATATTACAACATAGCAAATCAGTGACAATGATAAATGACAGTCTTTTGACTTGAGACATTTTTTTAAAAACCTCAAGCCGGAATTAATTTTGTGTGAAACACTGACACAGGCTCAAATCAGGTTAAGACAAGTTATTGTCTATCTTGAATGCAACTCGACTTATCCCACCATAGATGTTTATCCTCCCAGGATTAAAGGTTGCACAATTCCAAATACATCCAGATAATAATACTAGCAAAAAGTGTGCACTTGTTCAATTAAGCAGTGTATTCATCAGACCCAGACTAAAACATCTGAAACTACTGATTGCCCTGTAGCATCACTCCACAGTAGTCTACGCTGTAAAGGAAACACCACACTAAGTCTTGAGACAGTAGGCTGATTCATCATCCGGTCTGCAAGTACCTTTTTAGGGGTCAGATTTCACTGCACAACCATTATACTGAGAATTCTGATAAACTCAGAGCTAACCTAAATTGTAGTCTGTGGGAGTCCATGAACATACAACTTAATTTAGATAGTTGTTCTAGCAGCTTCTCACAGCTGTGAAAGACCAGGTAAGAGTAATTAATTTTCATGTGCTCAAATACATAATCCAACACATATACTACATGCTTATGCACAAAAGGCAATTATTTTTAAATGTATGTTTTCTCTGATTTAAGTCTTACCATATTGTTATGATAATACAGATACACCTAAACTAACCTACCTTCTCACAAGATCCTACAACAGTTGAGCAAACAAGAGCAGCTTGCTGTTACTCAGAGGAGTTTCTTTCTAAATACTAATGCTGAGTTCTTTTGGTAAGTGTCCTCAAGTGAAGTGCATCACAACAACTTTTGCAGACAGTTCTGAGATAAATCCTTTAAACAGGACATTGTCTGTTAAAAGCTACCACGTTATCTTAAGTGAACTTTCTTCATGTCTTTATCACATACCTGTCCTCATTCCTCTGTCCCCTCACACCTCTACTTAAGTCAGTTCAACAGATGGCTGCTGCCACCTACCGGAATACGGCTTCCTCTCCTTTCTTCACCACGATAACTTTTCTCTGACTTTTCTACTCACAAGACCCTTTGAAGAAGCAATTCCATCTCCTAGCACATCCGGAAGTTATTTTTTGATGGGTGAGGGGGAGCCTGAATCAGTCTCTAGCGAATTGAGATGGCTAGAAGAGGGGTCTAAGTAGTGCCAATACAAGCCCACCTGTAGGGGAAGAGTATGGACCGGGTGTTTCCCTTGTTAACAGGAGGTGACTGTTGTATTAGCACTTCATTATTTCCAATTATAGGAACAAGCAGAATGACTGCTAACTCTAGAGCTAACAGCCAAATAGCATGTTGCTCATTATAAAGTGACTACTGCTATCATTAAATGTGTAACCGCACCAATACTGTTTACAGAAACCATAAAAAGTTGGGTTTCTCAAGCCTACCACTTTCACATACACATTTAAAGATACTTGAGCTTTTAAAAATGCTTAGCTTACACTAGGTACCTTCTGTAATTCTTGATCTTGAACCATTTTGTCATTAAAATATAGCCTTGAGTACTGAATTAATATGAAGTAAAAATCCTATACAACCGATTCCAAGCTTTCAATGAATTTCCAAAGTTATGACAAACTACTCCTTTCTTAGCAATTGGGCTAGTACCCATCCGTTTGGTAAGAGAACAGAAAGCAACCTCCAATTCACCTTTCCACTAATCTCCTTAAAATTTTATTTATATATCCTGACATTTCAAGTGAACTAAGGCAAAGAGACTAAAATCAAGACAGCCTAAGTGTTAGATATGCTATGAACACATCCACAGAACAGTTCTACCCCACCATGGAAAAATATTAATAAAGTATGTCATCCACATCATGAAGCAAGAACAAGACGTATCACGTTACAGAGCTGTACAGGTATCTGGTAATTCACAAAAATAACAGTTTTGGTCTTGGCATCAGATAGGCAATGGTGGCACTTCTGCTCAGATCTGCCTTTTATCATTCAGTTGTGAAAACTCCTCAGAATACCAATTTTTTAATTAGATAGTTTTACAATTTTTACTCCACTCAAATGTAGTTTTGTATCAATTACAGTTACCATCAGCATGAAGCTGACTAGAACTGCTTTCAAGTTTTTAAAGTTAAGGAACACTGATCAAAAAAGAGACTGTCACAATGACATAAAAATAAGCTTCGGTTTTCAGCAAGAAAGAAGGGAACTCTTATCAGTGTCATTCACTTTTCTCTCTTCCACTTTGTTTCATTCAAAACAAACAGCAGTTATACCCTTTAACGGAAAAAAATAAGCATTAGAGGCTTAAGTTTTAGGAAATTCTAAGGTAAATGGGAAGACAATAGGCTCCACAGAGTCTGCTTAACAGCATGAAAGGCAGGAGAGTAGAACCAGTCTAGAAGGTTAAGACTGAATAGCTGTCAACTCAGCAGAGACTTTCAGTTTCACATTTGGCAGTAATGTGTTTCTACACATTCAGACAATTTTATATGACTGGAGGACTTGGAAGGGAAGGAACTTGTCTTACTCTTCAAGTTTTGTTCCCATTTCTCTTCTGTTTTCCCCTTTAACTTCCACATCACCCAGAGTCCATCCATTCCAAAGATTAAAAAAAGGAAAAACACAGAAGCATTGAAAATTAATCCAGAAAACCCTGGGTCCTTCTTAGTTGTTGGGTTTTTTTTTTCCCAAAAATTTTTAACCTTTAATTTTTGTATGTGCAGGCTACGTTCTGCATGCTTGAAGAACAGAAGCTTCTGTTTTAAGAACATTCAAATTCTGACTTCAGGAGCCAGGGCTCAAAGAACACTAACTGTCACACAACTCACTTAAAAAACACTGGAGTTAGCATGTTTCTTTTGCTACTTACTGATGTCATCTCTTCACGCACATACTACCAGTAAGCAAAAAAATACAATAAAAAATCTCAGAAAAAATATGTTCAGAAACCAACACTTAATTACCCTACATCCACACTCTGATCTGTTAAAAGATGCAAGCACAAGATGAAATTTCACTTCCCCATCCTAACAGAAATTCCAATTGCTACAATCAGCATGAGAAAACCAGATACAGATATAGTTTGAAACAGACCTGGCACTATAGGGTGGAAGAAAAAGTTAGAAACAGGTATAGAAAGAGCACAGTACAGATTCCCTTGTAGGACACTCAGGAAAATTAGGAACAGAGTAGAAAGGTCCTGAGAAACAATCACGAACCTCACATAGCAGACAGTTTAAAGTGAGTTTTGGAGGGGGACAGGTGCGTTAATAACACCTACTAGAAACAGTCTTTGACTACCCTGTGTCGTATTCCTTTAAATTATGTGTTACTGATATAAATCCTATCAACTACTGTGTATAACTACAAGTTCCTAATATAGAATTCCATGTACCTACAACTTGCTGATCCAGCTTTTGGAAATTGCATCTGTTCTTGAAAGACAATTTTACTGGCTCCTCTGCTAGAAATCTTATCTACTTCAAAATGTAAGACACCAGTATGATTTTAAAACTCAGATGTCAGTGTCTCCCCCTCTAATTCCAGTAGTCTTCAACATTTTATATTTCATTCGCCCAGTGTTGTAACTGCAATAAATTGTCTCAGCAGCTACCTACACAAAGTTGGATGACGGATTTAACGTGTAGGGATAACAAAAAAGAAAATTCCCCCTTTCTTTGGTCAAGGAAAGAAAAATTAAATGCAAACATGATCATAACCAAGACAACTAGAAGTCTCAGAACAGATTATCAGAGACCACCTCCCCACACATATATAGTTGTACAGCCTGATGTCCTTGACTCATTATTTGCTCAAATATTGATAAAATCAAATGTCTGTTCTCCATGCATAATGTTAAAGGTAAAAATAAACAATGCACATGGAATAACAAAAGAATTAATTTATGTTATCAAGACATTTAAGTAATTAAATTGCAAATACCTGAAAACTATAATCACGGGCCCTTAGCAGGGCAAAGATCCTTAGAACATCACTATGCCTAACTGCTGAAGAAAGAGGGACAAGAAATTAAAAAACCTTTCCCTTATGAACATCTATAATCACCAGGCTTCTTTAGGAAAAAAACAACAAGCAAATTGCTGACAAAAAGCTACCAATTCCTTTCCCTCCTTTAAAAAGTGAAGAAAAAAGCCTTAAATCAGAACTGTCAGAGATTTGACCTTAACCATAAAAGACAATACACTAATAATTTAAGCCTAATCAAAAACTAATTGGTTCAAAATATTCAGGCAGAAAGTTACATTCTCCAGCTTTTCACAGAAATCAGTCTCCATCTCCTTTTTTTACACCTTCCACATACAGCACAATTCTTCTTGCTCAAAAGCTTCAAAGTGTTTTATTAGAGACAATACCACTTCAAAGCACTCATACTAATTCAATCCAGAAAATAAAGTCAGTGTATTAAAATGTTTCACATATTACAAAGTATATCACACAAAATTATGATACATGTGAGTCTCCTGAAAAGAAGTCAGACTATTTTTGAAATTTAAAGTTTTTTTCTGAGGTAGAAAATGACTAGCTACAGTTATTAATCATAGGTTTCTCTTATTTCAGTGAAGTAAAAGCAGATTTGCTCTAATGAAGGCAAGTATTTTTTGTCATTTTAAGGATTTGGGGAAAATTTCCATGCAAGAGTTTATTCAAAGAGGTGACCTTTAGAGAACAGCAGGCTTAAAGACACAGCGTAATATTTAAACACATCATTAAAAGATACACCCAAAGACCAAATAGAAAACATCTTCAGTTTTGTGCCTCACTGTTCTTCAGTTTATATTTTCCCGAGAAAATTACTACAATTATCAAAGAAAAAAGCTTTTATTTTCCTTGCTAGGCTTATAATAAAAGTTAAAACTCTCCTTTTTTTGCATCTTGTCACACTTAAAAGTTTTTCCAGTTACACTTGGAACTGGCATAGTAGGACAAGCCTCAAGGTGTTACCATAGAATAGTTAGGGTTGGAAGGCACCTTAAAGATCATCTAGTTTCAATTTCTCTGCACTAGGAAAGACAACTCCCACTGAACCAGGTTGCTCCAAGCCCCATCCAACCTGGCCTTCAACACTTCTGGGGATGGTGCACCCGTAACTTCTCTAGGCAACTTGTTCCAGTGTCTCATCACCTTCACACTAAAGAGGACACACACAACACAAAGAGCAGTGCTTGCATGTTACCCTACCCCTCCCTTCTTCCTGGGCCCAAATCGCTTTGTTCCCGGTTTCTCTCCCTCCATACCCCCAGCAGCACAGGGGGGTGGGGATGGGGTTTAGAGTCACTTCACAGGCTGGTGGTTCTTGCTGCTCCTTCCTCCTCAGGAAGAAGGATTCCTTACAGTCCTTCCCTGCTTCCCCAAGGGAACTCTCCCATGGAAGAGAGTCTTCCACAAACCTCTCCTTCATGAGTCCTTCCCACAAGGTCCGGAGCTGCTCCAGCCTGGGCTTCTCAGAGTCACAGGCTGCTTTGAGAACAAACTCCCCTGGCGCCAGGGTCTTCCAAAGCTGCGTAAGTCCAGAGTCCACTGGCAGCAAATCCCGTGGCCACAAAATCCAAGTCCACTGGCCAAGTTCACCCTTCCTGGCACCTTCAGGGAATGTTCCAGCACGTTCCTCCATGAGTGCAGAGGGACAGCTGCCATCTCGCCATGGGTTGCAGGGAAACTTCTGCTAGGGGACCTTCTTCCTCACGGACCACCACTCTTTTTCTTTTAAGTGCTCCCTCTGCCCAGGTCTCATGTCAGTTCTTTTGTTTGTTAATTGCAGAGGCACATCTATTGTCCCTCTAATGGCTCCTTGGTTGGGTTTGGAGCAGAGGGAGCTTCTCAGCTTCTTATGGGAGCCACTCCTGGGGCCCTTCCCCCACTACCAAAAAACCCACCAAACCAAACCAGAACACCTTCTCTTCTCTAAGCTGAACAACCCCAACTCTCTCAGCCTGTCTTCACAGCAGAGATGCTCCAGGCCTCTGATCATCTTTGTGGCCCTCCTCTGGACACCCTCCAGCAGGCTCCATGTCCGTCTTGCGTTGAGGACTCCAGAACTGGACACAGTACCCCAGGGTGGGGTCTCATGAGAGCGGATCAAAAGGGGAGAATAACTTCCCTTGACCTGCTGGCCACTCTTCTTTTGATGCAGCCCAGGACACAGTTGGCTTTCTGGGTCGCAAGCACACATTGCTGGCTCATGTTCAGCTTCTCATCAACCAGAACCCCCAAGTCCTTCTCCTCAGGGCTGTTCTCAATCTAATCTCTACCCAACCTGCAACTGTGCTTGGGATTGCCCTAACCCACGTGCAGAATCTTGCACTTGACTTTACTGAATTTCATGAGGTTGGCATGGTCCCACCTCTCAAGCCTGTCAAGGTCTGCCTGGATGGCCTCCCTTCCCTCCAGCATGTCAACCTCACTAAATGTTAAACAGCACTAGTCCAAGTACCAACCTCTGAGGAACACCACTCATCACTGTTCTTCATTTGGACATCGAATCACTGACCAAAACTCTTGGAGTACAACCAGCCAGCCGACTGCTTATCCACTAATCCATAAAACCCGTATCTTTCCAATTTAGAGACCAGGAGTTGTGTGGGACAGCGCTGAATGCTTTGCACAGGTCCAGGCAGATTATGTCAGTTCCTCTCCCTTTGTCCACTGACACTGTGATCCCACTTGTAAAAAGCAAGCAAATTTGTCAGGCATTATTCGCTCTTGGTGAAGCCATGTTGGTTGCTCTGAACCACTTCCACATTTTCCATGTGCCTTAACAGAGCCTTCAAGAAAATCCACTCCATGATCCTGCCAGAAGCAGAGGTGATGCTGACTGGGCCTTAGTTCCCCAGGCCCCTTTCCCCCTTTTTGAAAACTGTGGTTATGTTTCCCCTTTTCTAGTCAGTGAGAATTTCACCTGACTGCAATGACTTTTCAAATATGATGGAAAGGGGCTTTGCAACATCATCCATCAGTTCTCTCAGGAGCCACAGATGAATGTTTTCAGGTCCTTGGACACTTTCAGGTTATTTAGATGATCTCAAACCTGCTCTTCTCTTGCAGTGGATGGGTCTTCTGACTCCCAGTCCCTGCCTTTGCCTTCTGCAACTTGGGTGGTGTGGCAAGAGTCCTTGCCAGTGAGGACTGAGGCTAAAAAGTCCTTGAGTACCTCAGCATTACCCATATCCCACACGAACAGGTCTCCTGTTTCCTTCTGGAGAGGGCCACATTTTGCCCAGTCTTCCTTTTATCACTCACATACCCATAAAAGCTTTTCTTGTTACACTTGATGTCCCTGGCCAGTTTAAATTATATCTGTGCTTTAGCTTTGCAATCCTGATCCCTGGCTGCTCAGACAACTTCTTTGTACTCCTCCCAAGCTACCTGTCCTTGCTTCCACCCTCTGTAGACTTTCTTTTTCCATCTAAGCGTATCCAGGAGCTCCCTGCTCATCCATGAAGACCTCCTGGCACTCCTGTCTGCCTTCCTCTTTGTTGGGATACCCCTCCTGGGCTTGGAGGAGGTGATCCTTGAATCTTAACCAACTTTCTTGGGCTCCTCTCCCCTCCAACCCAACTCTCTCTCTCTCCCCTCAGCCATGACCAGTGATACCTTGTCCTGCAGCCTCCAAAATGGTGACATCCCTTATGTTTAGCTCCCATTTCATAGCAGCTAGATCAGATGAGAGGTGGGTAGGTAGAAGGAGGCTAATGAGCAAAGAAAAAAAATCAGTCACTCCTTAAAAGTACACTGACCGTTTTCAAAACACTTCCACCTTTTGTAGTTAATATCACAGTATCACCTATCACTACCAATTAGTAAAAAGAGTAATGTGTGACAACTAACGGGGGCTTAGATTTTTATGAGAAAGTTTTATGTCCTATTTCCCACAGACATAGATGAAAGCAGAATTAAAGGTCTGAAGCAAATGGACATGTGGGCAGGCAGTCAGCTAATTAAGCAGCAGATAAGTAGCATGATCACCAAATTTCCTCAAACAGAGAAAATATAGGGCAACTTCTACTCCCTTCTCATTTACCCTGGGTGACTCACCTCGAGAACCATCTCAGTTTATTTCATGAACTTAAGAGATTTCATCTCCCAGCAACCCTTATGCTGTTCTCTCCTGGTCAAGGAGCACAAAGGAGTGTGTCAAACATTTTTACTTCTGGGCTGACCAAATACTTCCTTTTTCATTCTTCCCCTCTTTACAAAACTTGAACAATTTATTTAATTGACAGAAGAGGTTCACTGGTAAATTCAGCATTCAGGTGGACGCCTAATGAAAGCCAGACTCTGGCAAAAAAAAAATTCCTTTTTCATCTTAGTCAGGAACTTTATTTTTTTACTAATGTATAGTTTACTCCTTAAAATGTTGTTCCAAAACAATTCAATACCGCTACTGTCATTCCTCCTGCTCCCAGGCAATGCATTCTCCCTCCTGTGATCTACGCAAATGTTGGCACTCATCTGATCCTGTAGCAAGCCAGTTCATGGAGCAAAAAAAGAGCTGGGAGGGTAGGGGGGGATATAAAAGTAGCATTGATTTTCTGCTAGTTTAACTTTGACTCAGAAGAATGCCAGTGTGAACACAGGGAAAGGAGCACAGCCAACTTACACTGATTTGCAACTCACACCCTTAGTTTTTCCTGAAGGCAATCTCGAAGGAGGGGGAAAAAACCAGGACAGGTTGCACTCAACACTAAAAGGGACTCTTCTGATTTTATGTTACCTTTTACAGTATACTAGAATAAACACTTAGAAATTAAACATCTAGCCCAACCACACAAGGCTGTCTCTGGCAGATGTCATAAACAAACAATGCAGGCCTGTAGGGTAACAGGAAGGAAGATAAATGCAAATTCTACAGAAGCAACACAAAGAGGGTTAATAACAGCAAACCACTTCCTTGAGCTATTAGCAGCTATTTGGAAACAACTGTGTTAAAAGACAGCACCTGAAGTGATAGCAGGTGAAGAAGTTTCAGAATCCTTGATAGGACACCACCAAGAGGGAAGCTACCACCAGCATGCAGGGAAGAAAGACTTCCAGCTATTTAACTGAGTGACACAAAGAAAGGAACAGCCACCTAAGTCCACTTTTCTGTCTTTCTGCTTCTTCAGATGGGGAATTGAGGACCTTGGATATAAAGGATGTCCATATTAGGAAAAGGCTTACAGCTGGGCTGCCATAGTTTTAGGCTAACAGAGGTTGACTTAGTATCTAAGTGCAGTTATCTTCACCTGTGAAAACCACACTGGCTGAAGGTCCTAAGGTAACAGAGGACAACTTTGACAGAATAGGTGCCAGGGAAAAGAAGGGAGAAATGCGGTCATGGAAACTGAGTTTTCTTTTAGTTCCCAAAGTAACACATGTAAAGGCAAAACCAAGACCACTACTGCAACATTTGGGAGGAAGCCTCTAGTTTCTGCTTATCTTCTGCCAACTTTATAGTAGTAGGGAAAATAAACAAAAATCTATTAACTTGGGAAAAAAACTACACCAAGTAACAGACCCCAACAGGCAAGAGTCAAACAGAAATACTCATGGTGGTGCCAATATAACTTATATTTCCTGTTGCTTTTCTTCAAGGAGTGTATTTTGTACACAAGGAGGGGACAGTAACAGATGTCTAAACAGCTGTTCCTCTAGTTCCCAATTATTTTTCAATACTTATCATCTTCTAGACTAAAATACAGATTTCCTACCTAGGAACTGATAATACATAATTTTAAAATCAGCTATTTTTTTCTCCTGAGTTGCCCATGCTTCACTATTAACTTTTTTCAAAGAATACAAGAATACCGCTTGTTCTCCAACCTTCTGTAAAGGAAAGATGTGATCACTGCACTTTTTGCTATGTAAGAAACTAACACCACTGACCCATTTTTCTGCACTTCACTCCACACGATTCACGGAGAGGAAAGCTAGGAAGAGCAGAAATGCCTCCAATATTCAAGGCTTCTCAATACTTACTTTTCTTATGCTGTTACAACCTTTAAAAGATGGCCACTAATCCTTTTACAAATTAACCTATATTCTCATTTTCTACCTTAAACAGTATCTCCTTGCAAAGGTCCTGACAACAGATACAGAATAACAACACAACTAGACACTCAAAGGAAAAAATTAAAAATAACCTGCTCTGAAAAAGGCAGATGAGGAAACAGAAGGAAGCTGAAAAAGAATAGAAAAGATGCCTCATAGTGCAAGGCAAGTAAAGAGCTTTTAACCTTGTAAAGTCCTCCACTTTGTCACAATGCTTGGGAATAAAAGAGACACCCACAACGTCAGCAAAATTTAGAGAAGACTGAAATATTCACAGAAAGATTCAGAATATTTGCAACTAAGATTATGTCCTATGCCTATTCCAAGGCCCTTTCTTAAAAACAATGGACAGGGGGAGCAGAGGCAAAGTGCAGAAATAAACCATTTTTTAAAAAGCTAGAAATCAAGATTACACTATCATCTAGCATTTTCCCCCTACCTTTATTTAACACTTAAATCTTCCCACTCAGATTTGACCTTCCCCGGCATTTTCAGCATACTATACCACCTTACAGGCTTTAAGAGATTAGCTGTGTTTTATCTCTTTAAAACTGGAATTAAACACTAAAAATACAGAAAGTACATACAAAAATAATTGTTAAGCCTCAGTGTTTATCTTCTAACCACAGATATAGCCAGATAGAACGTATTTTCAGGAAACTGAAGACAGAGCAGAGATCCTATTTTATAAATACAACACATATTAAACAACTCCATGGAGGAGGTGTAACTCTCCATTAAACTTTCCATGGAGGAAAAGTGACTCTGCTAGTGTGAATAGCTCTTCACAGCTCAGATGCACTAATAAATTTCTTGCATTTACAACAAAGATAAGAGGCCTGTTAATAGAAGTAGACCAACTTTTGAAAGATAAGATGAACAAAGTTATGCAGATAAAGTGGCAAAGGATTCAAAACTCTTATACTTAGCTTCAGGTTTCAGAAGGATTCATTTTTTTCACCCATTCCAATTTTCCAGTGCTTTTCCTGCAAAAATACTAAGCCACAAGTTACAGGGTCGCATAATTTAAAAATGCAAATGTGGACTTTTCAAAGGAGCTGGCAAGAACAAAGATATTAAAATATGCTTGTGCGTATGTGCATGTGATAAAGGCACATTTTCCAACCCCTATAAATGAACTACAAATTATTATTACTGCCAATTACTTATAGTTTCATTCTCACAGTAGGCTCAGAAAGGATGACAGAGAAGTGACAATAAATTCTTAAGTTCACAAGAGAAACAAAGCTGCATTGCTATGTTTCTCCTAAACTAATTTAAAAACTTAGTCCATACATGTACATCAGAAAACAAAGCTACAAGAGTCAGAGAAGCTGTATGGCAATAGTAAAACATGAAATGAGGAAGTGCTTTTGAAATCAGTGAATTCTGGCAGTCTGTGCAGTCACTATAAGCATTCAGCAACATTCATTGACATGACAGTGTAAGGTGATGACTTGCCCTTATCAGAAACAAGCAGCAGTTTGAAGTCACACAAAGCCAAAATACTCTTTTGCACCAAGACTCCTAAAAACTTCAAACAAGAAGACAACTTTTTTTAATTGATAATATTCCATGCTAGAATAACTCTGGATATTTTTCCAGCTGAAGTAATTTTTTCAGTATGAAATATATTACATCGAGTCAAGTTGCAGTATCTCATTTGTGTTGGCAAGAATTTCCTCACTCATTGATGGGGAGTGGAAAAAACATTCCAGAGAGTTACAATTGGCTGTACACTGAAGAAACAAGCTACAGCTTGGCCTGTCCTTTTGGCCAGTTTCAACAGGAAGGAAGCCTGTAGCTCCATCAACTCTGCTAACACCATCAGATGGTACTTTGACTTTAAGATACTCTCTGTTGCAGGGAATTTATTTGAAGTTAAAAGTCCACAAGAAAAAAAAATAAATAAATCAGCAAAACCAATACAAGAAACACAACCAAGAAGCAATAATGTCCAACTTCAGCGTCTAGATAAGGCTTAAACACGTGTGTTTTGTACATTTTTTATACAGATGGACATTTACATTAAGCTTTACCTTCAAAAAGTTATCAGCATTTGCTAGTCTAGAACCTGCACATGCAGGCCAGATAGTCAACTACCGTTATGTTCCAAAGTCCATCCAAACTCTGCAATTTAAAGAAAGAGAACACCTACAAAACTATTTTAATTTACTCATCCTTCAATTAAGCTTGATATTCACTAATATGGCTGAATAGCAATATTTAATAGATTTATCAGCTTCTTCTAATAACCATTAAAGTTCACAAAAGGCTCTAATTTTAGGCCAGTTTAAATAATACTCCCCTGCAGTATACAGGTGGAACAAGAATATATTTTCAGAACATCTGTTTTGCTGTCCTGTTTTAAACATATCTTCCCTCGAGTGTGAACAAGTGCTGCACCTTTTCTCTAAATTATTCTCTCACAGAATCACAGAATCTTAGGGGTTGGGAGGGACTTCGAAAGATCACCTAGTCCAATCCCCCTGCCAGAGCAGGATCACCTAGAGCACATCACACAGGAACGCGTCCAGGTGGGTTTTGAACGCCTCCAGCAAAAGAGACTCCACAACCTCTCTGGGCAGCCTGTTCCAGTGCTCTGTCACTCTCACAGCAGTTGTTTCTGAAGTTTACGTGGAACCTACTATGTTCCAGTTTGCACCCATTGCCCCTTGTCCAGTTACTAGACATCAGTGAAAAAAGTCTGGCTCTGTCCTCCAGACACTAGCCCTTAACATATTTGTAAACACCAATGAGGTCTCCATCTTTCTCTTTCCATACCTTACACACCTTATCGAAGTTATGCTTATCTCTATTTGCCACACTTTCATCAGTTTCAATGGGGCCTGAATCTCCTACACCACTGCAAAACTGGATCACAACATTTAAAGATTAAACACCTTAGGAAAAAAACTAGCCACGCTGATTGATAAAGCTTGCCAAAATTCTTACAGGTAGCATGACCACTAATTAAAACATGCCAGCTGGAAGGATTTAAGACTCCTTGATTATCTCCAGATAACAGGAGAAAGATAACTGTTGACAACTTTCACCCATAGTCCACTGGTAGAAGATTTCACACAGTGGCAGAATCCACATATGTGGGTTCTGTGGTGAAGTCTGTTCAACTAGTTCTTGTCCTACTTTTTAAAGAGCAAGCTTTTAATTTGCTTCATTTCAGCAATTCAGTTGACAACCCTCTAAACAGCTGCAGCGCTACAGTGGAGAAAAATGAACTCTTGAACTGGTCTTCCTGCTTGTCTATCACAGCACTGCTCTTAGTTCTACAGTTCCATAAGAGGCTTCTTCAGCACCAATACCAGCTTGATAAACCCTTACCTCTTCTTCGACTTCTAACCATACCTCAAGTTTTGCAGCAAAACCTATTTGTTAGATGCTCCTCAGCATCAAGGGGTTAGTCCCACTCCGTGAGATCACCTAAGACAGTTAAACAGCAATCAGCTTTTTCTGCTGAGTTTTCTAACCGCCAGTACATTGACTGGCCTGGCTCACAGACAGTTGAGACAAGTACCAGAGATCAGCTGCTTGTGTCAGTGAAAGAAACCTTCACTGTTCAGTCACAGCAAACTATCAGACTGGCCCCCAGTGCTCACAAATGCTTTTATTTGTCCATCTTTTGCTTTACTTGCTATCGCAAAGCAAATTTTTTATATTACTCCAAGAGTATTTCATTTACACAGAAATACTGACAAGAGTAAAAGCATTCCTTTCATGGGAGCAAAGGCATATTTTGTATTAATAAACTAAAACTATTCACCCTAGTCAAGGCTGAAGCTCTTCTAGAAAAATAACACCATTTTGCATATGCAACTACTGCTACACTAGCAACCTCTGCATTCATATAGCTACATTATTAAAGGATGACACTCCAAATGCATCCAAAATGATGCAGCCATGTTGGTAACATGCACAGCTTTGACAAGACCTACACTACCAGAAGACTGAAGATCACAGATTATCATATTGATATTTTTTTCCCCTTCACAGAACATGTATAAGAGCACTACTACAACTGATATTTTCCTTTCAGTCTGAAAACCACAGGGGTTTTTGGCCCCATGCAGGGGAAAAGAGAAACAAATAATGGGTATTTTCTCTGAACCTTACTTCTGAACACATCACCTGTTAGAAACAAGAGGCTGGAGAGAACAGGAATTTCCACACTCCAAATTACAGTTCTTTCCCACTGCTTACAATTTATTTTATTCCCCTTCACCAGATACTGTGGAAGAGGAATCCAAAAGGCACTTTAGGCCTGAGAAAGTAAGATCAAAATGTGCTTCTTACAGAGAATCAGGGAAATTATTTAGCAACCCCTTTTACACATACGTTCGTGCTAAATCCTAGTTGTATTGCTTAAAAATTTGCCAGTGGTCAAATCTACTTGTATTCAACTCATTTACAAAAGAATGTTCTCATTCTGATTGAAGTCCTGAATGTTAGCATCACAGATGCCACACAGGCAGATCCACTGTCACAACCTTCAAAAGAATTCCCAGCTTTGGTACACCTACCTCTACCCTAAGCAGCTACCAATGAATGCAAGCTGGCTAATTCAAGTAATTTCATAATTCAGCTATGAATTGTCCAGACAAATCTTAAAAGTCATGTGTCAGAACAGATAAATTAGTTACAGCTATTAAAGACAGTTTTAACTATTTTTTAAGACTGGCACAGTTTAAAATGTCTGAAGAACAGGTATAATAAAGATAACACATACTTTGCTGAATGTCTTTGCCTAATCCACTATATGCATCTTGGCAAACAAACTATTATTCATGGGACTACAAACTCTTCGGGGTCTGTCTTGATTTAATAAATATTTACACAGTGCTCTGCACATAAGTAAAATATACTAATCTGGTATTGGCAATTTTTCCAGCAAGACAGTTCAAAATACAGTGTGAGACACACAAAATAATCTTATCCTCATTTACTAAAGACAAGATCAATATTTTTTAAAAAGGGAACAAGGTGCCTACATTTTTAACTTGAAGCAGCTTCATAAGCTGAGATGAAACATACTACTTTTTACTTACTTAAAATGCCATTTTAAGCACACCTTTGCTGAGTGCCTGGAGATTCCCTGTTCCCAGGCTTAAGCCTGTTAGATCAATGAAGGACCTCTAGGAAAGATAACCTACCATTTCCTTCACAAAAAAAAAAGTTTGTCAAACAAATGTAAAGTAGCAGTCTGAACCACTTGAATCAAATGAAAGAAATCCAAGCACAGAACTTAGGACACTTGTTTTTTCTCTCATTCTCTCAAGGAAGCCTAAATGGAGCAAGGGCAAACAGCAGGAGAAATAAATTACAAGTGCCAAACTGGTCTCTTAAGGAAGAAAAGTTTCCAAGAAGAAATATTAGAACAAAAAAGAATGCCAAAAAGAAGTATAAACACAAGGGCACTTACGTTTCATTTATAAAGAATAGATCATACATTGCCTAGGCAAGGGAAAGCACAAGTGCAAGAGTGAAGAAAGGGTATGAATGAACAGACCTCCTCTTCTCAAGGTCACCTACATATATTAAAGGATGCCAGTAAAAAGGTGGTTAGAGGAGACAAATTCCACATGGGGCACATTCTTAAAGAGCCAAGAAAAAATAAACAGAAAAAAAATAAAAGTGCTGTAAAAAGACAGGAGACTACTGTAAAAAGAGATGCGTAGCACAGCATGGAAACAGGAGGTGAAGACTCTTCTGAAGGGTTTAAATGTGACATGAATTGACAAAGGGTATAATTACATGCCAAACTGTACAACTTCATTTTTGAAGTGTGTGCTTTCGCCCCCCCTTCCCTTATGTAGGTGTAAGCGTTCATAATTTTTTTTCCACCTGGGGAAATCAGAAAAGACTCTTCTGCATTTCTAACCTTCAGTATAAAGTAGAAATCAATTACCTCCCCCCCCTGCTCTAAACAGTTTCAGTAAAACAGATGATTTATCTGGATGCACATATTAGTCACAACTTCTGAGGCATCACATCAGTAACAAGTACTAATGTCTCATGGGGTGGTCAGATTCTGATACTTACTGCATTTTTTTTTTCCCCATTTAGCTTACCCTTCTGAAAAAGTCATTCAGAGAACACATTGATAAAGAGATTGATCAACAAATTTGTTTGGTTTTTTACACCAAAAAATGCAATTTCCTTTTCAAAATGCATTCTAAAGCCCTAGAACTCTGATAGCCTCTAAGATTTTTCCTAAGAATGACCCCCTAAAGCTAATTGTTTAACTTTATACAAGTCACCTAGGACCTGATAACATCAAAAGCATGTCCTTGAACAATGAAGATATGCTGCAGCAAATAAAATTAAAAGTTCGCTGGTAAAGCCTATTTTATTTGTCTGCCAGTTATTTCTTTTCCATTTCTACTAGCATAATCTACAAAATAGAGTTAAATGCTTATTTCAAGGATTCAACAAACTCCATAAAATCTTTAGTCTGTAATAAATTTTTATTTAAAATGTCAGGCTTATTAGAATTATTTAATAATAACATGGATCACCTTGACAGATAAATCTATTAGACCTGAGAGTACATGAAAAATACCATTGCATGTGACAGCCCACAGAGGCATAACTGAATAGTACTATTAGTACGAGACAAACATCTAAGTCACACTACCTAAAAAACCTTATAACTATATACAATATAACAATATAAGAATGCTTTTCATAACGCATTTTGTGAATAACACATTTCTTAAGGCAGTTTAAGAAACTCGTCCCTCACGCACATTCTTGCCCCATGCTGCTCCATGCACAGAGTCAGACTGATTGTTAGGGCAACTGTGTCGCATCAGACCCATACACACACATTTGCGGCACAGCAGAAGAGGCTCTGCATGGAGGAAGCAAAAGTATCACCAAACATCTAATAGTGATCTCACCCTAAGAGTTTCTATCACTGTAGTCAAAAGTTGTGCCACTGTTACAACACAATCCTAGCAGTCCAGCAGTCTTCTCGGCTACCTTACGTATCTTGCCCGTTTTGTTTTGTTTTCGTCAGTGTTTATCTCCTTAAGAACCTATTGTAACATTATTTTTTGTTTAGTAAAACTGGTTAGCTGCTGCTAACCTTCCTCATAAAGGCACTGTCCCAAAAATAGCAGAACTAACAAAGCCCTGTTTCCCATAGATTTGCATTCAGTTGCAGTCATGCCCTTGTTCCAAGTAGTCACATTCCACCTCTATCCCAGATGCCTATTATCTTACCTCCCTCTTCCAAGCACTAGCCACAATATACTTAACCTCTCATGTCCTCAAACTACTGACTGAAGCAAAGGGTACTGCACTTCATACCTAGTTCTTACCCCATAGACAACTGCTTGCTGGCCAACTGGCATGCTAAATGCAGGTCACTGCTAAATTCATGCAAAACTTCCCTCTGAAGAGATGATCTTAATTAATGAAGACATCAATGTTAACAAAGCTTGTTAAACATTATTAAAATGTAAAGTCTTTGAGCCCTTGCCCCTTGGCTAATTTCTTTACTGAAACTAGCTGATGACCTCAAAATGTAGAGATAAAGCGTTAAAGAAAACATAATTGTTCAATATTTGTCTTCAGAAAGGCAAATTAAAGATTGTTTATACAATACACAAAAATATAAAAACCAACAGCAACTCTAAATTTCTTTTTAAAAAGCCACAGACAACAGGTGCATCTCAACACCTTATCCATGTGACATCAGGCAATTCTGAACTCCCAAACTGCAAAAATTTCTTTTCTAGCACGTCTAATTAACTAAGGTTTCTTAAACTGCATTTACATGTTCCACTTGTCCTTTTAGTAAGTATTTGTATCCTCCAACAATTTTCAAGTGCATTTTAGAGGATGTGTAAAAGTCTGAGATAAAGACTTCTACAAATTTTCAGAAAACTGGCAGCTTTGCAGAAAAAAAATCTCAAATTCATGCTTTCAATGAGGGAAAAGGCAGATGGAACTCTACCCTCCCCACTGGCATCCCCAGCAGACCAGCCAGCATGCACACAGCACCACTCTTTATTCATTCTGGAACAAACTTTAGATACTTAGATTTTCTTAAGTTAGATAAACATGCAGATGCTAAGTAGTGAGGATATACAGTGGCTTTGTCCTTTTTCTGGTAAATTCTAGCAAGTCTGACTAATACGTGAACAGTTTTGGTTGGGTTTTTTTGTTTGTTTGAATTTATTTTTTAAAAACTTGTATATGCAACCTGCAGAAATACATGTTTTTACTCTACCACTGTACGTTCTTAAATTAATGCTTTTCTAAGCATCAAAGAGCACACAAGTTTTATATCTGTTCTGAAACACAGATTTTTTAATAACGGAAAAATTAAATTCTGCTCATAGTACAACCAATATCTGAATGAGTTTTAAATTACTCATTAAAGAAAGGGAAATTTGATCTTCATCTGTGTCCAGAATAGGAATGAGCTATACATCTTCCATATTGCTACAAAAATTTACAATGCATAGCATTTTTGTTAGAAAATAATGCATATTTTAAACAAAATAATATTTTTTTTCTGCAAAATTATGTGGCCAGATACTAACTTAAACAATGTTTATTTAGCACATTACCATACGTTATGCTTAACTTCTTGCCAGCAAAAAAATCTAACACATTCTAAAAATATTAACTATTTAACTACATCTTAACTGCACCTACAGCAACAAGAACATCCTGAATTACACCATTCATTCAACAGACATGGATGTTCCCAGAATATCAGGATACCACATACAAACAAAACAGATCTTTCAACTGTATGTCAAGCTATTTCACCTGGTTTCACTAGAACCCAATTACTACAAATTAAAAACCATCAAAACCCAAAGGTGGTGTAACACAAAGGTAGAAAGAACTCAGTAAACACCTGTTCACTGTTTGGAATACTTTCTTGCATGAAAGCTGGAGTTTGCTGATCAGTTAAATAAAAATAATTTTCTAATTTTACTATAATTAGGATAAAGGTCTACAAAATCTTTTGCCAGGGAAAGGATTAATATTAATGTCAGTGATTATTTTTTTTGTAAGTAGTCTCAAGAGAGGGTGAACCTATAATTATTATACTGAAAACTCTGACTAAAACTAAAAGTTCATTAAAAACACTATTAAATTGTGAATCTGACAGCTTTCTTGCTCTCAGAGTTGCATTTAAATGTGTAATCCAATCCAAATCAATTTCCAAAGCAGAATTCAAGATGTTTTCGAACATCCATCCACCAGTACTTCTGTTCGAAAGAAAAAAAGAAAAAAGTGTATACTTGCCAAGTTGTGATAACCTACTATGCAATCAAAGAAAAAAAAAAACCACAACTTGAATCACCATATATATTAATAGGGAAAAAAGTGAACTTTCCTTTCGATCATTTAAATATTTGAGTTTTGAGTATAGCTTTAAAAAATCCAGTTCTGAATCACTGGAATTTTTGTTCTATTTCCTGTAAAAGCACCAACAGCAACATCATTCAGCATTCCTCTTGCAGCAGTTCAGAAAAGATCAGACCAATCCCTCAGTCCTAAATTCACAGGCATCTCATAAACTTGAAAACACATCTGACCAACTTATTTCTTCCAGTGTTTCCAACCGTGGAGATGATGATAGGGAGGCAGCAGTTATATAAGGATGAAGAGCAATCTAGTTTTGTTTCAAAGTATACTCTCATATGAAATAGGTTGCCAAAAGCTCTTAATTCTTCCTAGAAAATAAAAATCAATATATATATTTATATATTTGCTGAGAATAATCTCTTCAACAGATGACAGGTTTAATTCTACAAGGCTTGAAAATCATACCAGTTATCTAGAAAGCCAAAGACCATTACAGAACACAGGACCTCAAGCCTTCAAAGCAATGTCATGGTGAGAAAAACCACTATTTTTTTTTTCCCCATTCTACCACTGCTGGAAAAGAGAAGTTTTTACTAGGATATTGTCATAAGAAGAATGCCCATTTTCAATAATTCTATTTTTACAAGTACCTCAATCTAATTTAAAGGAAGAAAGAAGAAGCCTTTGACTTCTCCTTCATATTTAGAAGGGAAATGGCTTACTTTTCACCAAGTTATAGAGTCACAAAATTGTTTTGTTTAGAAAAGGCCTTTAAGATCATCAAGTCTCACTCTCAAATCCACCACTGAACCATGTCCCTAAGCACCACAACTACACATCTTTTAAAATACCTATGGGGATGGTGACTCCACCATGTCCCTGAGCAGGCTGCTCTAGTGCCTGAAAACCCTTTCAATAAATTTTTCCCAATATCCAATCTAAACCTCCCCTGGTACAACTTGAAGCCATTTCCTCTTGCTTTACATTTGTTTACCTGGGAGAAGAGACCAACATCCACCTGGCTATGAACTCTTTTCAGGTAGTTGTAGAGAGTAGTAAGGTCTTCCCACAGCCTCCTTTTCTCCAAACTAAACAACCCCAGTTCCCTCAGAGCTGCTCCTCGTAAGACTCACGCTCTAGACCCTTCACCAGCTTCATTGCCCTTCTCTGGACATGCTCTAGCACCTCAACGTCCTTCTTGTAGTGTGGAGCCCAAAACTGAACACAGTATTCGAGGTGCAGCCTCAGCAGTGGCAAGTACAAGTGGACAATGCCTTCCCTAGACCTGCTGGCCACACAAAGTCTTTGAAAGCTGGTGTAAGCAAAGATAGAGCATTGCTTAGCCAGAAGATTGCACTGCCTCCATAAGTACTGACAGACAATGCTTTATCAAACATATCTTAAACTAAGCTGGGATGACCCAAACTGAGTATCTCCTCCAATAGCCTTCCTCCCCTCTTCCCTTTTGCAGGCCCTCCTGTGAAGCAACATGAGAAAAACCACCCAGGTTTTCTCAGTTTTTAGAAGAAATGGAGAGTCAGCTCAGCATCCATTCTGCCACAGCACCAGCCAAGGTACTATTTACAGATGAGCATCCACAAGTTTAACCTTATGTCCTGGTTTGAGCCAGGATGAAGTCAATTTTCTTTTCACAGATTTTTTTTTTTTCCTTCAGTGAGTGACAGCTTCATTTATATCGAAGGGCAGAATTTACTGAGGCAGATTATGTGTGTCTGCTAATTTGTCAGTGGAACTGCTAAAAGCAGATATCGCAACTCCGGTATTTGACAAAACCTAATCACAATAATACAGATAAGAACAAATAGTGGAAATATTAATATGAAATGCAAATGCTTGGTTATCTAGGAAATCATTAGCCAAGCTGAAAATTATTCCCAATTTCAGCAAATCGTGGCCAATCATTAATATAGTGCTATTGCTATAGAGTCAGTAGCCCTCCTTACTGTAGTGCATGCAAAGTACCATTTTGGTGGCTGAAGTTATGATACAAAACAATACAAACAGTATAAAAGAACGACTCTGTATATAAAATGTCTTTTAACCACCTACGTAAGTCAGAGTACTGAAAATTATATGCGACATCGTTTTCACCATTCTACAGTTAAACTTCAAAAACAGCTTTTTTCAGTCTATATATCAAATATTCTAAGCTTATAATGACTAGAGAAGCACACCAGAAACCCACTCCTTGCTAGTAAGTATTCCTTCTGAATTCCTTTTTAAATACGTACTTACTATCAGTAATACAGAAACACCTATAGGTCTTGTGCACAAACCAGGCTCTGCAGAGCTACCAGGTAAAGTATTAAGAACATAAGGTCCCTGCACTGAAGCGCTTGCTACTTCAGGACTAAGCATTCAGACTTTTAACTCAAGCCTTTCAATGAATGAGACCAAGTACTACACACCTCCGCATAGCATTCCCAGGACAGACGAAACAGAAAAAGAGAAGAAGAAAAAAGAAACTGTATGCATCTCCTCTCTTCAAAATCCCTCTTATCAGAACCACGTCAAGAGTTTCTACTCAACAATTAAACTGACTTGAATAATGGAAACTAACGTCCCAGATGGACTATATATGGAATGGAGCCCCGACAGCCCCCACAAAGCCACCAGGCACCACCAGATCGCACCTCTGACACTCTGGTTACTCATCCTCAAATGGCGGAGTCTCGCCCGACGCACTCACACCTGTCACCTGCTGGGCGCCAGGCCAGCCCCCCCTGCTCCCTCCCCCAGCACGGCCGGCCCGCTGGCAGACCGCTCCCGCTGCTCCCGCCCCTCCCGGCCGCGCAGCCCCCCGCCGCGGGGCAGGCCGGGGCCGGGGCCGCCGCCACGCACGCCGCCCCGCGCCCCTCACACGCGGGCCCGCCGGATCCCTCCCCTGCGCTACGGGGAGGGAAGCTCCGTCGACTCGCGAAGGAAAATAAAAGTTTCCATCTCTCTCTGAACGCCTCGCTGCGCGGCAGCTTCCCGTCCCGTCCCTGCCCTCTCCCTTCTACGCCCCACCGGGGCGGCTGATTCCCACCCCCACCACGTCGGGATGAGCGGGGTGCCGGGGGCTGCTCCCCCGCGACCCACAGGCCTCCCCCGCCCCAACCCCGGCAGAGCCCAGGGCGAGGAGAGGGGCTGCGGGAGCGCCTCGGGCCCCCTGCTCCTCTCAGGCCTACGGGCCGGGCCAGCCCCCCGCGCCTCTCCCTGCAGCCCCCCGGGGACGGGACCAGCCCGTCCAGGAAACCAGCCGGAGGAGCTGCCACCAGGCCCGCCTCGCTAGGGTCAGCCTTACCCTGCTGCTGCTGCTTCTCCTCCTCCTCCTCCGCCGCCGCCTCCCCCACCACGGCAGCAGCCGCCGCCACTACCGCCGCCACCAGCGCCGCCGCCGCCTCCGCCCGGCAGGGGGGAACCCGCCGATCCAGCCCGCTCCGCAGCCTCCCGCCGCCGCCGTTCCGCTCCGCGGAGGGAGGAAGAGGGAAGGAACGGGGGGTCCGTGCTGCCGCTGCGGGCGGGAAAAGCGGGGAGGCCGGCTCTGGGTGGGTGAGTAGGTGGGTGCCTGCGGCGCCGCTCCCGTCCTCAGCTGGAACCGCTCCGGCTGCGCGTCGCTCCCGGCCCCCCCTCCCCTTCCCCCCGCTCGCTACGCTCCAAATCAAAATAGTGTCACAACATGGCGGCGGCGGCCCAGCCTCGCGAGACCTGGGGCCGTGCTCGCGGGAGGCGGCGCGCGCCAGTGGCTGCCGGGGAGCCGGGGAGGGGGGGGAGGGGGCTGCGCGGGGGCGGGCGTCTCGCGCCGGCCGCCCCGCCCCGGTCACCGGCCGCGCGCGTGCGGTAACGGTTCCCGCCCCGCCCGCCCCTCGTGCCCCGCGCGCTCCGGCCGGTCCCGGCGGCGGCGGGGGGGGGGGGGGGGGGGGGCGGGTTGGGCCGCCGGGGAACGGGGAAAGCGGCGGGAAAGGAAGCAGCGTTTGAGAGAGCGGAGGGAGGGAGGGAGGGAGGGCACCGGGCCCGGGAGCATCTCTGCTGGGAGAAGCGGAATTGGGGAAGAAAAAAACCCAACAAAACACAAACCGCCGCTGTATCCGAAACAGTTGTTCTGAGAGGGAATTGCCAGACAATTCCTGCCGGAAGTACTGGTGCTTTCTCTGCGTTTATTTAGGTCTCCGTCCTCCCTCTGAGATAGCAGCTCAGCCTAATTTCTTTATCTTCACGAAGCGCCAGCAGGCGGGCGGGGGCCTGTCTGCTGCCCGTGAAGCCCCTTCCTGGCCGGCAGCGGCAGCAGCAGCAGCTGGAAGACATCCCTGACCCAGAGCGCAGGGCCGGTGGGGTCTCTGGGGGTGCCCGGGCAGCCTCCGGGGCAGGAGGACACAGCGGTCACGGAACCATGGAGCTGTTGCCGTTGGAAAAGACCTCTAAGACCATCGCATCCAACCATCCGCGCTCCACGCCCCGCCCGCAAAAAAAAAAAACCACACAACCAAAAAGCCAAAACCAAACAAACCAAAACCAAACAGCCCAGGAGAGCATGTCTTGAAGTGCCTCATCCACACGGTTTTTAAATACCTCCAGGGATGGTGACTCCACCACCTCCCTCGGCAGTCCATCCCAGCATCTGACTGCTCTTCCAGTATCCTGCCTAATACCTAGCCTAAGCCTCCCCTCGTGCAACTTCAGGTCACTCCCTCTAGTCTTTATCATTACTTACTTGAGAGAAGAGGTCAACACCCACCTACCTGCTACCTCCTTTCAGGTAGTTGTGGAGAGCAATTAGGTTTCCCCTCCAAACTAAACAAATCCCAACCTGCAGATTAATGTGCAGACCGTAAAATGGGGTCAGATTCCTCCTACAGGAGACAGGCGTCCTCCATTTCGTGAGAGGTTCAAGTAAGCCTTAGTATTTCCATAATTCAGGAAGTTTAATCTTAAATGAAAAGACAACTTTTAGATGAGTTTGTAAAATCATCCAGTAAATCAGTTGTTTTTTGGGACTCTGATACCTTACACTGTTTTTACTCACTCTCCTGTGTTTCCTTTTTTCCTCCATCTCTTGGATCCTTCTTCCTCCTCGAAGTGAGCAGGTGCTGCTTGTGCTGTCTAACACCGGACAATCTATTCATCTGTTCTTGGGTAATCCTAGTCTGCAAAATACAGACAGAAAAATACTTTTAAAGTAGTCTCTATCACCTGTAGCAGAAGGAAAACTGCCTGAAACCCTGCAACATAGAATGGAGCTTGGTGGGGATAGGGATGTGGTGGAGTTTTCAGATTTCCCTACACAGCAGTGGTGCTGAGAAGAAATGAATAGAGGGATTTTTCTTCCCCACCTTAACTCTCAAGGCAACCAGTGGTTTCCAGCGTGCTCCAGTCTATGAATGGAACTACAAAACTGCCAGCCTGTCATAATCTCAAACTTTAAAAGCTGCACTATCCGTTGCAATGGTGTGATGAGAGACAACCATACTTGCCTCACATCAGCTGTCAAACCAGCCAATTCAAAACTGAAATAAAATGTGAGAAAAATTAATAAGAAAGTAATATGTACTAGGCAGGAACTAAATTATCTGTGAAAATTTAGGCTGAGTGTTCTATCACAAGAAATAAAGCTGACTTTGCCATTGCAACCGTGCATATTTTCAGAAATGATTGAAAAAGAATTCACAAATGAAGAAAAAAAAAACAAACCTCTCAATAACATTTAGTTCAAATTGTCAAACAGAGAGAATCCCAAGGTAAGCAACTGCAGAGACTAGCTTGGCGCAGGCAGGACAGAGAGAAGACAATGCTGGCAAGTCTAACAGTTAGTTGTTATGTTAGGAAAAAAAAAATAAATAAAAAAGAGAAAAAGGAAGGCAGGTATTTTTCCCTCATGCAATGTGATGGTGTTTACACATTCCAGTAAGAATCCATTGTCTTCATAAGCTACAACAGAGAAGCTTGCAGGTCTTTTGTACCTCAGCAGCAGGGTGCAGAAATGTTTGTCACAGCCTGTATTGAGTAAAGACTATAACAGGGCTGAGAATCTGCTGAAGTTTGTTTGTTTATTGTAAGCAAAACAGTATTTCCCCAAACCCAGCCAGACATTAGTATAGTGCCTTACAGAAATGGGCAATGGGGCACCTAGAAAGAAGACGCAACGGAAAGATCAGAGCACAGAGAGCTGTGCTGGGCTCACGCCCCTGAAATGGGTCAGGAACATCAATCAAACCTTTCTCTCTTGCGACAACTCGTGATCTGCCCAGTCATCCACACAAACACTGAACTGGTGTTCAACTCTTCCAGCAAAAATATTTCAAACTTTGCTAAGCCATACCTGACCTTTCAGGCAGACAGGACAGTATACTCACAGGACTATGTTCTGTGCAGTAGAAACAGAGTTTATTTTGCTAAGTTTAATACCAACTTAAATATTTTACCCTTTTGCCTACAGTTGCTAAAACAGGGATTTACCACAGGAAAGTGAAAGACCATCTCTCACTGCTCCATCAGCAGTATTTACTGCAATGGTTAAGAACTGAGACCACGTGAGTGAGCTGCACAGCCCTCTCTCCTCCCTCTCTCAGACTCCACATTTCATTTGTAAGCCTGTTGCTAAAATTGCTCTTATCTCCTCTATTGTGGCCAATTTTGAATAAATTTTTAAGAGCTTTCCAGAACAATGTATTTAGGAACATAATTCTGTGTACTGAGATTCAGAAAAGAACTGTTTTCCTTTGTATCTGTACCAAGAACTAGGACAAGCTAGCTAATGTTAAAATCTGGGTGTAACTCTTAGCTGTGGTGCAAATCAGGGCTCCAGTCACCAGAGAGGCATGGGGAGTTGCCTGCCCAGCAGTCCCCTTGCTTCAGATCCTTGCTTCTTTCCCTGCAGATTTTAAATATTACCCATATTTTTGGCCATGCAAAGTCTGAGTTCATGTTTTTAAAACCTTCATCAGACCGTTTATATTCTTCACTGCTAGAAAGTGAAAATATAAATAGGATTGGGGAATTATTCTAAACATATTGTACAGGAAAACCATTTCTGCAAAATACAGTTAATTTTGTCAGCTTGGTGCTGACATTTCTGATGCTGAAATTTCCTGACAATTCTTTTAGAAAAGAGAACAAGTCCAGTTAAACCAATCCACAACTGGCATAATTGTTTCTGAAACTGAGTTTGAAATTAGTTTTCTGCAGTGGAAAAAGGTCACATTGGCCGCTTTAAAAACACCCTTGAACATTCACCTGGCAATTTCTTTTTCATTCTTCTAGACAGAAGGTCTGTCAGTCTTCAGGTTGACAAAAATAGAGGTAGCATTCACTGGCCAAAGGACAGTCCTTGGAAGCTGTCAGTCTGAGGTTACATCCGCAGCACCTCCTATAAAAATAATTATTTAGAATTTACATTAATAAGGTGACAAGGATATACAGAAATTCACCTTATTTCACAAGATCTGCTCGGTGTACTTTCCCTAGAAGTTATCAGCTGTGCACTGCAGTACAGTAATTTGACCAGGTTGGTGTAGAGAAGTGGATAATGCTGAATTTGGAAGTAAATGAAACTGCCAAGCCTCAGCATGAAGCCAAAGCCGTGACATGCAGCATAGCTTTGCTCAAGTGAAGGTTCTCAGCACTTGTCTCCCCCACCCCACTAGGAGTGTTTATACTATGTGATAGCTTAAAAAAATCCCTTTTTGTTTCCAGAGTAGGAGTAGTCCAGCTATTGATATTTATTTGGAGGAGAGTGTTGGAAACTGTAGTGTAGATATTCTAGTTTACTATCTTTTCCGTCTGTTTTAAATGCCAGTGTAATTCTAAGTCTGGTTTAAAAAACAAACTGAACCCAAAACATTCTTCTTTAATCAGAACCATCAGCTCTAGGAACTCAGAATTTATGAAGAATCCTAAAATAACAAACAAGTGTAATCATTCAAGTAGAAGAGAATATTTTGGTAAAGAAATGAGTTTCAGGTCAAATTATTCAAAGACTGTAGTGAACTCCGGTTGCGTAGATGGCACGTGTGTGCAGTTGCTAAAAGCTGTTGTGCCCTGATGTTTTTCTTTTCAATCCACAGTACACAAGGAGCTCTGCTATCACTGTTGAGAGTCCCCTGGTTTTCCAGGTTGCTCCCTTCCTTTCTTCAAGATAGCAGCAGCTTTTTTACTTCCTAACAGCTCATCTATTTCAGAGTTGAGAGCAAACATGACGTTTGAGATAAGGATATGATTAAGAGGTGCCTTAGTGGTTCATGAGTTCTAGCAGCCTTGCAAGATTTGGATAAGGCCTTTGCGTAAGGGAAATCCATCAAGAGAGGCAGCCTACCCTGGCATTTCCATTTTAAAAGCATAGTGAGCTGCTTTTTTGAAGAGGAGCTTTATTGTAGGCTATGTATTAATCTGACATACTGAAATAGTGTTTTTTTGGAGACTTGGCAAGACTTTTGTTTTACAATAGCCTAAAAAAAGCATTCATTTATATTGATAATGAGTATCTTAGAAGAATGTTTACACTTGAAGGAACGTATCTTAGCCTAGACAAATCAATTCTGAAGTTTTTAAAATAATTTTTGAAAACTAGGAAAGACTGCTATATTAAATTAAACTTTTGACTAAGTCAACAAAAAGTGCATTGGTGATAGCATCAACAATTTACAGATCATTCAGTGCTCTAAATAAGATAATTTAAAATGTATGAATGAAAGCTCTAGATGTACAGTTGAGCCAATACCTACTAAGGAGACAAATTCAGTATTATTTGATGCTACCATGTGCCTCTTCTATGAAAATGCTTTTTGATAACTCAGTGACATAAAATGTAGAAAGCGAAGACCACTTGAGGCTCCAAGATAGTTCAGAAAAAATACTGGTTATCTTTCTTCCCAAATCCTCTGTTTCCTATGCTTTCTGAGAAATTGAGTAGACAGCAATTACAACAATATATATCTGCTTTTCTTGAGATGTATATAATTTTGGCACATAGTTACTACATGTCCTTAAGATCTTGATTCAGCAACATACCTAGCCTCTTTCTAAAGCCCATCTTTATCCAGGGTTACTTCCAACTACTTGCATAAACTTTACACCATGTTGCAACTTGAGGCAAAAAAATGGGCTTAAGTGTTTTTCTGGACAGGTATAACATGCTGATTTGAGACATGGAACCTACCTATAAGTCCAAACAAATTACTTTTGTGTTTCAGATTAAAATCAGGAATGTTTTCATAACCCTTGCAGAACATCTTACAGCTCTTTCATTTTCCAGCTATTGATTTTAACCTCTTTTGTCTCACAGGCTTTAGCCAAATCCCCTTCCTTTACACACTTTGTAAATGTGAGAGTGAGTGCAAACTGCAAAATACTGAATATTATTAGATATGTTAACACACAAGGTGCAATAATTATATTGTGTTTAAATTCCTGTAAATCTGGAGGACGTTATGGGTAGGTGACTAGTACATTTTTAAAAATAACCCAAAACACTCTCTAAGCCTAAATGGTTTGTGGTATTAGATTTCTCCTTCATCTTCTGGCTTTCTGCCCCACTGCTGTAATTGCCTTACTTCCTCACCCAATAATACAATAATAAAACTTTCTGAACAAATCCTGTGCCTGCTATTAGGTAAAATTAAAGCTTAGTACAGATTCTCTGCATTCTTTCTTCTCTTCAGCTGTGGTGCTTGACAGCTTGCATGGTACTAGTGAAACACACTAAGCCTTTAAGTCCACCTCATTTAAAAAAGAAAAAAAAAGAAAAAAGTAGTAACTCGGAGCTTTCTGATACTGGTAAATATTCTAGAAACAGCTGATTTTGGTGAAGAGTGGTATCAGATTCTCCATTTCTTCAGACAACTGAGCAATCTAACAAAAGAGAATCAGTCGTACAAGTTTATATATACACTGTACTGTTTGGTTTTTTTAACTCCTGGATCTCATGCAAGCCCTTGTAAGTAGAAGGCAGCTCAGTTTCCTGGTCCGCACTGTGCTGGGTGTGTCTGAGATTGCCAGTAGGAGTGAAAATTACAGGGATACATTTAAGTATGTATACAGCTATCCTCTAGCTATACTGGGTCAAAATCACCATGTTCTACCTGTATGACTCTCAAGTTCCAAGCTGAGCTATGGTTCAGTCATCATCTCTCAAGCTTGTACTTTTCCATGGGAAAAGGTGATTTTATGTACCTACAGTTAAAAAATGTTTTAGTATCACAGAGCAAAATGTTAAGAAATATTGAACTTCTAAATCATCAGCTCACTAGCATTAAGAAAGATCATTCTGTTGCCAAGCTAAAATGCTCCATACAACTAGGAAAACCAACACAGAAACCAAAACAGGTCATTAATGCAAATACCCAGCTAGTATCTCAGCTGTTTTCAGCTACACAATGTCACACAGAGGTGGAAGAGGAGGTTGTGGGAAGTTTGTTAGGAGTTCCATAAAATACATATTCAAAGGAATGCGTTAATGGCCAAACATTTTACTTTTTACTTGCTGGTACATTTTGCTTCTCAAGATCTGACAGGTAACGAAATACCTTAAAAACTGACAAAAGTCTGTTCTTCCATCAGGAGGGTGCCCATTCTACAAAATGCACACAATCCTCAAATACATAACCTAGAACTGTAACCCCAGCTAAGCCAAGTGCAAACTTGTGCTTAAATTTGGGCATAGGAACAGTTCTGTTGGCTTTACTTGTATGCTGAAAATTAAGCATATGCTTTAACACTGCACTGGATTAGGGCCCATGTCAGCAAAATAAATTTCTTGGGAAGAAGTAATAAAAACGTAGCTTGCAGCGAGGGACAGCAGAGCCATTCACAGCTACAAAAGCTTTAAAACACTAGCTGGTATTTATATATTTAAAGAAGAAATCAGGCGTTAAGCAAAACATTTATTTTAGATAGCTATCTAATTAGTCTGCTACACAAGCACCTTCATTTTTCTTAATTTGATGATAAACATTTTTTGTGTCCTTGCATCCCTGAAAGCAAATTAAACTATACAGCAAGGAAAAGAATGTTTTGCAAGCACAAGCTTCAAAAGCAATTTTCCCACTGTTTAGTAACAGCCTGGCTGTTCCAGAGATACCATTGCACTCCCTGGAGAAGGGGACAGATGGGAGGCCAAGCTTTTCGAACACTGAATTTTGTTACACACATGCTCTTGAATTTGCTCATTCAAATGATTTATGCAACAAATAAATAATATAATTGAATATATACAATAAATGGCAGCTCACTAATTTTCTTGTATGCATTGTGCGCTGATGTGTGTTTATCTCTAAATATTTGGTATTGTATGTCTAGCCTTTAAAGGGAACTTACATCGTTTGCACAACCAGAATGGATATAATTCTACTAGACTGCGTCTATGTTAATTATTTTTTTCCCAGCAAAAACTTTCTGTTGCTAACAACAGTGCAGCAAAGTATGTATTCTAGTGTAGATGCAGCCCCTTTGGCATTTTAGGAGCAGTTCTATGTGGCCTCATCCAGGAACCGAGTATACCAAGTACACCAGTGGTCACAGCAGCTTACTCTGCAACAGCACTTTGGCTCTTCCCAGTAGCCATGGAGCTGTATCAATGGGCAATCCTCTCACGAAACTCCCTACACAGAAAATGGGAGAAACTCTTTCGCAATAACAGCTGCATTTATTCCTTTAGCATTACTTCCCACCTGACTCACCAGACAATACATTTGCATTGTATTTTCTGCATTTTCAAAAGGAAAATCCTTCATTCAGAAGACAAGACATAATAACTTGTTTTCCAGTTGCCTTTTTCTCCCATTTTTAGTAGCCCTCTCCTTATAGCCAATTCTCTGAAGTGGACAAGGTTGCTGAGAACATAGCCTGCAGATGTTTGTGTTCATCCCTTGTGGCCAGCCACAGCCTCTGATCCCATTGGACAGTTTCAGATAGACACACTTGTAATTCTCAACTTTTTCAGAAAAATAAAAGCTTGGTGTGCAAATAGACACAGTAGTCTCCTTGCAAAGGAGAATCTATCCAAATAAGAAAGATGAGGCTTCCCTCACCCTTATAACATGTGAGAGAATCCACTGGGAACTCCAGCCTTGAGACACAGGTCTATGGAAAAAAAAACAAACCAGGTTACATGACTCCATTGTTACCAAATTCCTGATTTCACTGGGATTCAAAGCTCAGGATCCTCAGTCCTCTTATTTGCACAGGCCGCTGCTCCATCAAGACCAGTGCAAGGTCCTATACCCTGCAGTACAAACAAAAAATAAACAGTAAACTTATTGACTGCATAAGAATTACAAGATCATAGATGAGAAGAAAAATGGCTCAAAGAGAATGTTGTGTCCGGTTAGCCTTATGGACAGTTGAAGGACTGTAATTATCAGGTTTTGTAAAAAAAAAAACAAAAACACAAAAATAAAAATCCACTCTTCTTCCTACCTCTTATGTCAGAGATTGCCTTTTCTTCAAAATTCACTCCTTTTCAGCACTTCTGACGATATGTTTCAAGTTCTGCAGTGTTGTCTACAGATAATATTAGTCTGGTTAAAATGCTTAATTCTTTTAAAAATGCCACATTTCTAGTAAACCACTACGATTCCTGTTCAGCTGGAAATAAGGACTGTGGAAGCCATAGTGCATACCAGTCAAGTCTCACTCCCACTGTACATCTCTCATCTTCTACTGATGGGTAGGAGACCTGAGCACAAATTAAAATTGTGATTTGCTGCATGTGTGTAGGTTTTGTGTCTCAACAGTGCTGCAAAGAAGCATCAGCACTGAACTGCACATTGACCAGAAGAGTGGGAGAAAGGAAAGTTTGATTTATTGGCAATAGAAGCAAGGTTGGAGCTAGGTCAAGCTGGCCAGCTAAGCCAATATGTACTAACCTGTATCCAGAAATCAGCCTGGTGGTGCAGGCTAAGATACGAGATGGCCAGAATAACAGGTCAGATTCACCAGCAGTTTCCTCAGTGCTGTGTTTTTAAATAGCTGTATTAATGGAGCCGTAAAAACTCCCACCAGGTTGAGGTGTCCAGTTGGAGAGCTTTTCCTAATGTACTACATATTTTAAAGCTTAATCATCAGCCATTCTCCAGGTAAAACTTCTACCTGTTTTAGTTAATCTTTATCAGAATCAATCCCATTACAGGGTAACAGGCTGCAGTTAAGGTAAAAATTTAAAAACAAGGTTCTAATAACAGAAAATACATTCTGAAGTAGTCTCCCAACAGAACTGGGGAGTGAAAATGAGTTTCAAAATGGAATAAAAATGTATTATTGGAGCCTCATAGAACTATGTTTAATGAACCATAGAGATTTCGTCCAGTTCAATTTCCTAGCTACCAAAATCCAATACCTGCTAGTCATCTGAAATTTGTACATGCATTAAACTGTTATTGATTAGAAGACTTGTCACTGAGTATTTTTTTTTTTTAGGGAGACCATCACCCTTAGAAAAACAGAAGATTAAAAGCAGCATAAGTAATTATTTTTTTTTATAATAAGCCACTTATCAGCTTGCTTGTAAATACCTGGTGCCCAACAGCATAAACAGTCTTTGATTTTAATTTGGAGAGTTTCAGTTTTGTTTTTAAGAATAATATTTCTATCCAGAAATCTTGCTACAGAACTATGCACAAATTTTTGTTCCAAATAATGTCTGTCTGCAAAGGCAATGCATATATTAAATTACAAAAGCACCTGTGCATTCCCAAGGCTATTAATATTAAAGTCGTAAGTGTGTTTCAAGTATGAGTAGTTCTCATAGGAACTTTGGGGTTGTAAATCAGTACTTTAAAATCTAAACTAGCTACTACCCATCAGCTTCTATAGGAAAGAAAAAAACCCAAAATAACATAGAAAAAAGGAACCAGAAGAGTTAAGTTTTGGCTATTATTTCTAGTATAGTTATCCTATCACTGAAAAAACAAAGGAACATCACAATAGAAGAAAAACAGATGTGGAAAACAATGAAGACATGATGTTAAGTTGCTACATCTGAGACTCACAAGGTACCGGTATAAAGAGCAAGTGAAAGAGCCCACTGCACAAGAGGGGGCCAGGAGTGATTTTTTAAGTGTTTAAGTCAAGATGTCCTACATAACAAGTTCCCTTTTGGTTGTTAATCTGTGATAAGTAATTAATTGATTCTACCCAACTTTTAGTTTAAGAATGTAGAAGCCATTTATTTTGAGTCACAGTTCTAGCTGCTTTCATCTACAGCTTTTATTTCTCAAACCTGTAGCATAAATAAATTTGTAGTTGGCAGTTTACATAATGCAGCTTCAAAAAAGGAATGACATAGCCTGTGTGACTGGGCAATATAACTGCAGGTGCTTTCTGTTTCTTTTAGAGGTATGATGAGTTGTAGGGGAAAATTATATATCTGTAGTCACTCTGAAGCAATGTAGCAATGAAAAAACAGTACCTGGTATCATTTCAGAATGGAATCAAATAGAAATGTCGTAAAAGGGAGGGGGAAAAGTTGCAGCACAGTGTGTAATTTTCTGCTGAAATGAAAGGACACACTGTAGTAGATGGTGCAATAACATAATAGTGTACAACATCAAACACAATGCATTTTTGCAATGAAGGAGTTGGCTTGTAGATAATACACCTACATTTCCTGTAAGGTGTTTCACATTGCAATTGCCTCACTAAAATGAAGAAATTTTTCATGGACATCTTGGGGCAAGCATTGCCTCTGTTTTTTGGTGTTGATTTGTAAAAATTCCTAGAAATTGCTCTAACTATCTTATAATAGAGAAACAATAATAAGTGTATAAGGTTGCATCAGCAATAATTTGCTACAACTTTTAGGAAAAAATGTGTGTATTACTTTGGGAAGTACTTTTAGCAGTGTTGTAGTGGTACCATTTTGAGGCACTGAAATTAGGCTGAAAATAGCTATTGAAATATAGGAGAGTTGCAGTATTCATACCAGTTTACTTCTTCTCGAGATAATCCAGTGCCCTGTCTTTAAATATGCAGATCAGATAATTAGAGTGTCCAAATGTACACTTAAATCATTTAGCTGAGCACAGCTCCAGTGTCACTGTAATGTAGCTAGTGGTGATAATTTCTGTTCTGGTTCCCTGGCCAAGCATTAAGTTAATACAGCTTTTTGTCTTTTTACTTAAAGATCTGTAGCTAAAAAGAACTTGTTCAACAAATCAGTTATGTACTTTATGAGGCCTCATTACTTATTTTTGGTACAAACATTTTAAACCGCACAAAGTCTGTAGTGCTTTGAGCATTAATTCCTGGTTTAGTACTAGCTAGGAGAGCATTTCCAATATAAATCTGAAGGATTTTTGGTCATTGACCTTGTGGAGCTAACTAATGTTAGATTGTAGTGAGGTGCTGTGTTTGTGGCATAACCTCAGACAGTATTAAGCACAACTGTGTGGAGCATCACCCTGATGGCTGTGTGTGCTGTGTCAAATCACTCTGTGCAAGCAGAAACTCTTCCATCTGGCTTATAACATCCTATGCAGAAGTAGAGGGAGGAACACAAGGCTGCAGGAAGTACCAGTGAATTGTCTCTCACAGCTACAGCCCCAGTTGGCTCTGCAGCCCATCTTGAAATAGACCCTTTTCATCAAGATAATTTTATGAGTGGAGTTCTTTCATGTCACTACTCAACACACAGTACCTGAACTGGGATGGCAAATTGTGCCTTAAAGACATCCTGCTGAAGAATGTGTAATCAGCAGATACTGAAAGCAGTATGATGTGTCTTTTAATCACATTGCATAATGCAGTGCAGTTATTTGCATGTGCTTTAAAGCAAGAACGTCTTATATTGCTAACACAGCAAAGTGAGATAGGGGAGGAGTAATGCTGTTATCTTATTTTTATAAGAAAAGTAGAGAATAAGGAGTGAGCAAGAGGTTCCTGTCAGGAGTAGTGCCTAAAACACTGTTAATAAAGAAATTTGTAGAGCAGTATAATTCCCAGCACTTTAATTCTGTGGGAAGATGCTGACTTGTGAAATACTAATTTCCTTTTGTGGTAAGGAAAAATAAATAAATAATGTGTCATCCACCTAACTCTGAAGATATTACAAATGTCTTAATTAAAAGGCAAGCATGTAGGACAGCACAGAAACAAAAGAAACAAACATATGTATAACAAATACATCTACATGTAGAAAAATATCTCCAAAAAGTCAAAGACCAGAAGAATTACCTGGGCAAAGGATGAGTCCTTGCCACTACTGCAGAACAGGTTCCTTGGCACGTACTAAGGAAACCCAGGCTGAATGGAGGCACTCTAGGAGCATGGAGCCATTGGCATTTGGCAAGCATACGACACAAAACTACCTGAAAACACAGAAACCCCTCACCCCAACAACAGCAGAAGGTGGGAAATAGATCAAATGCATCAATGAATTATTTAAAAATACAGAGCAGTTCCATTATATGAACATTTTTTTATCTTCTGTGATACTCTCAATGTAACAGTTCTGCCTGGTGTTAGATAACATTCTAACTATTATTATAATTCCTTTGGTTTCCAACATGCTTAACACAAAATAAATTAAAATTTCTACTGATGTTTACTGGTTAATTTCTACCAGTGTACTCTCCCTTGGCAAAATTCTACAATTCTTAGATTTAAACTTAGGAACAAGCAACTCTCCTTGTTGTTTGTGCTTCTGTGTTTCCTTTTAAAACTCAACAGCTATGACTTTTTAATTGTGTGTGGGTTTCTTCTTATTCACAGCTTATTAAAAACATTTCTACCAACAGCCAGTTCTTGGTCATCATTCACATTAGTTTGTTTCAGTTCTTTTTTTTTTAAAAGCGTGGGGCAGACACATTTTCTCACCTTCATCAAGTGATCCCTTTTCAAAACAGGAAGAACTTCTGAATAAACAATGTCATATTAGGCTTTATAAGCAAGAGTAAAGTCAGCAAGATACAGAAAGTAATCTTGCCCTACTCAGCACTGGCTTTAGTTCAGTTTTATTGAAAACGGAGAAGAGCAACAAGAAAGGATTACAAGTCAGAAAAATCCAGCCTATGTGGAGAAGATTGAAAGAACTGGCACTGTTTGATCAAGAGAAGAAAAGACTGAAGGCAGATAAAACAACAAACTTAAAAAATGGAACAGGGGCTTTAAAAAAAAGAAGTTTCAATTGCTGCAGTTTATGGCTAGACCTTAAGTGAACCTTTCTTAACAGTGAATGCAATAAAAGCATTGCAATACCTAGGAGAGTTCACCCAGTTCCATCTTTCGAGATTTCTGCAAACAGGTTAAAGTATAAACATCTGTCAGGAATGCCGTAGGGTATAGTTAATCCCACAGGGGATAGATTAAATAACTTCTTTAAGTCCCTCCCCAGATTTATATACAATTCTGCTTATACAATAAAAATTTGTAATTAAGATGCAAACATTTCTGTTAGCTTATCACAATTTTTTACTATTGTCATAAACTCCTTTATCAATGTGAAACACTATCATGTTAGACACATGCAAAATATGTGGTTCGATGCAAATAGAAAAAATACTGGTATTTTTACAAAGTTTTATGGTTCACAAAATCTGTGTCTCTCTTCTTTACCTCTTCCTTCAGACTATCAGGTGATAAAAGATCAAGTCACTTTATTCTGTTTATGCTATTTGGTATGAGAAATTATGATCCTGTGCATTATCAGTAAGAGGACTGGTCCATGAGTATTCCAGCTCCTATATTCCCAATTTGTATATAAAGGATTGGAAAGGATCTTCTGGATCATCAAGTCTAGGTCCTGGTCATCAAAATCAGCCCTATATTCTATAATTTATCAAGCCTAAATATGATTACAAAGATCTATCTTAAAACATAATTTCTATTACACTGACTGGGTGGCTGTCTTGAGACTGCTCTCTGATGTTTCAAAACTTCTGAGGTTTTCAAGGTAAATTTAGTTGGGGCAGTTTATACTATTTTGCTCTTGTACCAGCACTGATTTTTACCTTTAATATCTCCTTTCTGCCCCCCAGTGACAGCAATCCTATTCCCTCTAGTTTTCTGGTTAATTTTTTTTGCCTCTTCATTAGCTGGTCCCTTAGCCACCTTTCCTTTTCTCCTACTAATTTTCATCTTTGCTACGTTAACTCTTGTTTTCCCTGATGTGTTTCTTTGACATCTGGATGGATTGGATCCAATGCTTTCCTTGTCAGCAAGAAGGTCAGTTGGTAAATACGTGTAACTCATCAGTAGGGCATAATGTGCTCCTAAATTATATGGTGTGTTTGATCTTACTTTAAATTTTTCTCAATATCTTTGGTTTTATTTCTTTCAATATTTACCAGCCTTGCATAGCGTTTAGATATGATAAATGGCTCCAACTGCTTACATCGTAGCCTTGCTTCTTCCTAATCATAGGCACAGTATTTGCTATTTATGCCCCATCCTCACTGTCTGAGACCAAGTCTCAGCTATTTATTAAAAAAATCTTTACTTCTGGATTCCATTTTACCAGCTAGTTCTTCCAAATATACTGATTACTTTAATGTATAATCTCTGTCTTGCTGTTTGAATATGCATATTCAGGTCTTTCAACTTCACTGCCATCTCAGGTGTGCTCATTTTCATTTTGTGGTGTTGAACACCCTTCTTCTGAAACTATGTATTCCTCAGTAACTTAGAGGCAATACCATTTTTCACCTACACTTTGACTGCCTTTAGTAGTTTCCATGCTCTTTCCTCAGATACTTCGTTATTGGCACTTATTTAAATCAGAGGACACCCATGAATATTTTCACCAGCTAGATTTTGTGTGGTAGCCTACAGCACTCATCAGAGAGGAGGCAACTAGTATTTGGCATCTTCCTTGACCTCCTCATCCAAGTCGTTCCTACATGCATGGGCTGCTCATCCACTCCCACCACAGGCATTTCTCATGTAGGGCCTCCCACATCCCACCTACAGCCTGGGTTACTGCACTGTTCAAATTCAAAAAACCTTCCTGGAACTAAAGTGGAAGGAGGAAGAAAGAGCTTATATCTACAACCCAGCATCAGGGGTTTGGGCAGAGGTGACACCTGAGGTGTAGTCCCCAGGCTGTTAGTGCATTGAGCTGAGAAGTGGTGGTAGCGCACATCACTAGCTGCCTGTTGCAGCTCTGTGTAGATCAGGTACAGAGAGGTGGGTGCTCCAAGATTAAATTCACAACAAAATCACCCTGAGCAATTGGGAAATCCTGCGTCTCACTCACATTTCAGTGCCTACTTATGGCGCAGGAGAGAGAAACCTGCTGGCCTTTGGACGGAGAGGCAGGTAAGGAAGTAGGCTGGGTGTTCTGCAGGCTGCATGGCTACAGTTAGGCAACCTCAGTTCCACTTTTAACCAAATGTAAGCACTTTGGTGCCTACAAAATTACTTCTTTATCAACAATTTGCTGATAAAACCTGAGTCCAACAGCAATTAAGGAGAAGCTTTATGGCTGTGGACTACCTGACTTTTCTAGCCCCACCTCAAACTCACTGACCTCTGCAGCTTGCCCACCTGTAAAGGAGCAGTAACACCCTAGCAGAGTTTATGCAACTGCTACTCAAAACTGCATTAAGCTTCCTCCGTCTGACATGTAAAACTTCCATCTGCTCTGTCACCCAAGTCCTTACTTGAACTAACATCTCCTGATACTACCGTGCTATATTTGCTTCCAGCAGGCTGATAACGAAGTGTACAGAGGAGTGCCTGATCCAATTTATGCTATAGCTTGAGACAATAATTGCTTTACGCTGTTGGTTATCACCTAGCAGCAGGATCCATTTAAGTCTGTTGCTCTCTAGGGAAGAAGGAAACCACAAATACAGGGAGAAATCCATGTGCCATGGTGTTTTAAAATGTCAGAGAGACACTACTTTTTTTTTTTATATATATTTTTAATATATTTTTGTTAAGTATAATTTTAAGTTTTGACAATGCTATCAGTGAGTCTTGGTATTTTGTCATCACTGTACTATTTGTAAACATCTGTTTCTCTCCATTGGCTTCTTCTTTCATCTCTGTGGTTGGCAGCCTTGTTCTCTGTTTTTCTGTCTAATGAAAATTCTAGAACTACTGGTAGAAAGCGAAGCATTACTATGAAAAACACAATACCCCTGCCCCTTTCAATACATCTTTCTCTCTGGTTAAAAAGGAATACTTTACAAAGTAAATTAATACTGTTTCCTTCCCCTCCCAGTTCGTTCCTAAGGCAGCAGGAGCTTTTAAAAAGCTGTCTCTCTAAACTTACCAGTGAGATAATTCTGAGCTCTGAGAAAAGTTTGGTTTTGTCCACCTCCTTCACTTTTGCACAGAGACATTTTCACAAATCTCCTGTTATCAGGCAGTGCTGAGAGTGAAGCAACTGTGGAGTCTGTAAAATGCCAGCAAAGATGATTGAGCTTGCAGTGATAGAGTGCAGGAATAAACAAAACATTATGGCATGCTTTAAATATTCAATCCATCTCTTCATTTGAGTATTTCCTTGGCCTCATCCACACAAAAGAAATATAAAAAAGGCAAACAAGTACAAAATAAGCCTCTGTATTCTAGTACAGCACAATAAAGCAGCTCATAGGCTTTCTGCTTAAGCAGCTTTGTAGAGCTCTGGTAATCAGTGAAGATTCCAAACTTCTAAATCTGGCAAGTTTTTTTACTACTTTTATGCTCATTTACAGATCTCCAATCTCTAGTTCCTTCTCCACCCTTACTAAATGCCCTGCTGCTGCTGCACACAGAATCAGGTTTCTGGATGTTTCCTCACAAAATACAAGACAGCTGATCTTACCACCTGTAAACAACTCCATCTGTTCCAAAACAATTTGTGTCTGAAGAGAAACAAACAGAGAAAGAACTCCACTCACCTTGGTAGAAGGCAGTCACTGGCAATACTTGCTCCCTCTCCGTAATGCTCTGGGAAACCAGTTTAATGAACCAGCTGGGCATTCCCTTCCCACCATTCCCTGAGATTCTATAGGCTTTATGGTCCCCTTCTTTTCCTAGTTGTCGGTTCACATTAGAACAGGTGATGAGAGTCCAAAGGATTTAAATGCAGTGCTGGCAGGGCAGAGATGCTCTAAAATACAGGAGAAACATTTCCAGGACTGTTGTGTTGATGAAGTAGACTTTTCACATTCTTTCATTCCTGGTGGAGGTCAGTTCTAGCTGATCTCTGTAGTAGACACACTCCTGACCACAGACTAGGAGAGCCACAAGAAAAAGCTGACTGTGGCACTGGTGTGCTGAATTCAGCATATCTTTATGGAAACAAGGCTCTTAGACGACCAGGGACACCTAGCTGGTGCATTCAGGTTGGGGTTAGGTGGAAGCAGTGGTGGAGATACTCAGCTGCATCAAGCCATCCTGGGGAGGTGGCAGCAGAACTTGAGACATGTACAGAAAATTAGAAATACTTAGGGCTCCTCAGGTGTTAAAAATCAAGGCATGTTTTGTACAAGGCTTATTAAATTTCACTTCAGCAATGTTTTAGATGTTTCTTTTTTGTATGTGGCACTGTTCTGAAGGAGCAGTAGATTTACTCAGCCTGGGAACAGCTGAAGAAAGGTGAGGTAGATGGTGATAGCATCACTCTGGCTTCTCCTGCCTCGCAGGTCATTCACTGCTGTGCATTCAGGGGGGATTTAAGGTCCACAGGTAGTGCCACAAGTGCAGCAGTCCAGTCCATAGTGGATACCCTAAACTTAGGTCTTCCAAACAGCAAATGGATACTTCAGTTCTGACCCACAGCTAAATTAATAACCTGTAACAAATGCAAAAACCTTGCAGGTGGTTTTAAGCGTGTCCTTGGGACTTTGGTGTTACTGTTGCCATGGAGGCATCAACGTGAGTAGAACAGATTGAGATGCCTCAGGGAGGTCGGACATCTAGGACACAGCAGCTCTACTTATTGCTGAGTCCTTATAAGCTTCTGGGTGTCAGTGAAAGGAATCATCATAATTTCTAATGGCAGTAAGCCTCTCAGTCTCACAGAATTTGTCTGCTTCTAAAGTCCATCACAGTAGCTGTATTCTGATGCTGACATTTGTGTGGAAACCTTCCCCTTTGCAAGGGAAACCTTCCGCAGATTGTGAGAGAAACTGGCTTTAAAGGCTTTATTCAGCCCCTATGCTTATATAGTAAAGCACCCGTTTATTACATTTTTCATTCTTATTCTGAGTGATCAAACATGAGTTTTTAAAATTTTAGGGGCAGGGCTGGAAGCAAAGGATTGAGCTTCTTGATTAATCCAGTTTCTCACAAAAAGTGTTCACAGTGTAGCCAAAAATTGTCATTATAAGCTTTTCTGAGGTGCAAGTAAAGAGCAGTGTGTATGTGAGGTGTGAAAATATCCAAGAAAACTTGGAAGGCAGAACTTCAGGAAAATTCAGAAGGCACCATGGAGAAAATGACACAAACTCATGTGCCTGAGTGCTGGATTTCATCCTCAGAGCTCCAGTTTATGTTACAAGGTTGGAGAATCTTCTGTTTCCAAAGTCCTTCTGCCCCAGTTCTAAGGAAGCATATGAACACCTGGAAGATAGGATTAAAACAAGTAATGTGTAATAAAAGGCCAATTTATTCTGTTGGGATTAGCAAGGACTTCATAAAGAAAGATTTTTTCTTGTTAGAACAAGAGATTTTGTGCCAAGTTTTCTTCTAAACTGTGAAATACCCCACACTGAATGTGTGTGTCTGTAACCAAAGGCAAGAACAAGCATTTAAGAGACAGAGAAAAAAAAATAAAACAGTATGAGAAAAGGGACTAAGGAGTTAAAAAGAGTGTTTCCCTTCAATTTCTAAAGGCACAACGAAACTAAATACTTTGCATGAGCTACCCCATCAATAGCTTTACAAGATTAGGAGAGGGGCATTCTTTTTGTGCACATGACCTTTTCAGCAGCATGGCATATAAAATAAATAAAAAGAATAGGCCAAATTCAGAGGTGGGTTTATATTTAAACTCAAAGTTTACACTCAAGTTTCTAGGAGAAGAACTGGAACAATGTGGAGTAAGCTTGGATCTTCTCGTTCTGTTAAGACTGAATTGTGTAATATTTTTAGACTTTAATACTGTACATGTTTTGACCCAAATTGTAGTTAAAGTCTTCTTTTGTCTTGGATCTGTAGTGAGTTATTAGCGCTTGACATTCTATAAACTGAGGCAGGCATAGACTTTCATAGACACAAACCCAGAATCAGAGTGGGGTTGTGTGGCTGTTGGGTTGTGGGTTTTTTGGTGTTTGTTTGTTTGTTTCAGTAAACAGAGATTTATAATGTGCCAAAAACTCTACAGTTCCCTTCAATCAGAAGTCAAGGGGAGGCTTTCAAAACATTCTAGTTTTTTTTTATTTGAGCCACCTCACAGCTTTTTGTGCAGGCATTCCTTCCCAGAAAACAGCACAAGAGCTAGCATGCTGAACAAATAAATACACAAACATTACTGAATGTATAACCCTTTCCCTCCAAGCAATCTGCTTTTACCTTGCATACATATACATTGCAGGTTTACACTGTAGGCAGAATTTAATTCCTTCAAACAAACCAACCAAACAAACCTTGTAAGAATTCAGAAAAAAAAAAAAAAAAAAAAAAAAAAGAAAAGGTTATTTAGTCATGGCAACTTATTTAATGTGTGAACTTCCTAAAAGATCAAAAACCTCTAGGAATAATTTGCTTGTTGAAAAGTTTGTTTAGACCTCATCTTAACATTCAGGAGAGACTCCTGTGCATCCTGAGCCCTCAACAAGGAAAGACGTGAAGACTGCTGATGAGAAACACCAAGTTCATCTTCTTGGGGAATTTTCTGACTTGCAGCAACTTTCTAATAACCATACCTAGCCCTAGTGGCATCTTGTTCACTGCTCTGGTTACATACATTAAGTGAACATGACTTAATAAGGCAAAGGTAAGTTTTTTCCCTAATCTTAAATACATTAAGGCAGACTTCATGTTTTTAAAAGCGAAAAAAAGCAAACAGCTCTCATGAAAGAGTTGCTTTGGAAATGCTTTTTTGCTACTGTATCTCAGACTTCGCTTACACTGTTACAAAGCTGCACCCTCTCAGTCTCCAAAAACAAGCTACCATTTCAGTAACTAGCCATCTTGAAGCAGGTAAACACATCCAAGGAATTAAAACCACCTGCCAGTTACCATAACTGGACTGCTTCACTGTAGTCAGAAGATTAGTTTCTGTGCCATAAAAATGATATACTTTTGGGCTCCCAAGGACCACACCAGCAGTCTTCAGTTTAATAAAAAAAGAGAAGGAAAGAAAGAGAAGCACCTTTGCCACAGTATTTCACAACACTGTATCTTTCCACAAGGCTCACAGCCAGGCCCACTCTGAAGCTGAGGGGTGAGCTGTAGTGTTCTCTGCACTGTGGTGCACCCAAGGCCACTTCCCCATGTCTGTGCCCTCAGCCAGGCCAGTTGCTTCTCCTGCAGCAAGTCCTGCCCCAGCCTGCATAGGAGGGGAGGTTAATTGCTTAAGCCTCTATTTCCACAGCTACTCTTCAGGTCATATGAAGCCTGAACGCGTTAACAACATTTTTCTAAGTTTGTTTGTTTGTTTGTTTGTTTGTTTGTTTGTTTTCCCCAGATTTTTCAGTACTCATTTGGATCTAGATCCTTTTGAACCACATTTACAAAGTGAATTAAATATTTGGAAAAATATTTTTATAGAGCTTAAAAACCACATAGTTAGAAAAATCTGAACCAGAACTTAATGTTCTGTGTGGAACTGATAAAAGCAGACTCTTTTGGCCTTTTCTTCCCTCTAGGAAAGTGGCATTATGGAGGCATTAGATGTGAAGACATGTTAAAGATCCTTTGTTAGCTACATAAAGCACAGTGACCATCTCCTCTTTCTTCAAGGAGGGCAGTACCATTCCCTTCTCATGTCCACTTGTTTGAATGATGGACATCACTGAGAGGGCAGGCATGACTGGCAGAGGAAATTCTCTATTACAGCAGTCACGCGATGCAGTGCTCCCAGTGACTGTGCTGGGGAGGATGGCTGTACACACAGGAAATCCTTAGTGGTTAGGGTTTGTCATTACATTTTCCCATGAAACCAGAACTGAAAGAAGACCCAGTTTTCAGGAACTTCTAAAGTTGACCTTCTGATCCAGTAACTCAGAGTGTTTCTCTAGGACTTGAAAAGCATTAGTAATACATCAGATGATACAGGTATATAAATAAAACCTCCACTTTTACTGATCTCTATATTCACTCTTATACTGCAAACTTTTCAGAGTAAGAACTTGTAAGGACCTGCCATAGTGCAGCACAACAGGTTAGAAAAAGTGGTAGCACCAGTTAAGGACAATAAGGATATAAAAATCTAACCTGTCTTTCACCTGACAGCTAAGAGAAAATACTGGCAATAGCTCCTTGGGACAAATTTCTCATCTCCTTTGCCACATTAGTGTTTTTCAGTGTTTTATCCCAGTACTTTCTTTACATAAGTTTTCTGTTTCATTTATTCTCTCACCTTGTATACTTCCCAAGGCTCAAGCTGTTTATTCTTCCTGCAACCAACAGAAATATTATTTTATTTTTTATTTTCCATTCCCTCTCCATTTGTCTTCTGTTCACAACTTCATTTCCTGCTGCTGCATTTTCTACTTCCTGTTTCTGTATCAAAGTTCCTGGCTTTTGTTTTCATCTCATGTCAATCTGGAATCTTGGCTTCTTTTCCTTCTCTCACCCCTTGCTTTCACAGCCTTTTCTTGACATTAGTGCAATCCTGTATCACCACAAATAGCCTGCTAAACTCTCTGTAGGTGTGTGGTTTTGCATGAGGATACACATACACACACATACACTTTGTTGCTTAAAAAATTGCCTTGGGCTATCTTGGGGATGTCCCCAGTTCTCCATGACTAATTCAATGGCACAGTCACTTTGGGACTCTTAAATGAGCTAAGGAGGCTAGTTCTGAAAGTGCCCGCAATAAAAATCTCTTTCAGCTTTTCCCTTTCCACAGAGTGCAGTTTGTGCCTGTCAGAGCTGTGAGTGCCCAGATGACCTGTTCCTTGATCTCCTGTACTTTGCTGCTTGAAGTCTCTCCTCAAACTCTACCTGCAGGTGCTACCCACATTCAAGGGAACATATGAGAAACACACACTTGCTCCTCAACTGAGATTATTCGGGGTGTCTGATCCATGCAGACGAAGCAGTAGCTGCAAAATATTCTAGTCCGTAGTTCACATCAGTTTGCTTTCTCTCTCTCTGCAATCCTCCAAGTCATCCATTTGGGTTTGTCCTCTTGCTGTCTTGCTGTGCCTTCAAGCCCTGGACTCCTTGGGAAAGGCTGTATGGTGCCCAGCCACAACCAGCTCCCAAGCCTCCGGGGGCTCCCCAGGCACCCCTGAAGTGGGAGCATCCCCACTGCTGTGGTTAGAAATGCCTGCCATCTCAGCTATTCAGAAATAAAGGCCATCCCCAGAAGAATCGCTAGGCCTCGATTCAATCCTTTGAACTCAGTGTAAATACAGCCTGGTCTGCGTGAGACCTGGATCTGGCCCTTAATCAGGCAGTGAGTGCAGTAGTACGGCTAAGTATAGCAACCACTTAGTTTACAGTACAGTGACCCAATAATTATGCAAGATAATACTGTATGCACTTAGCTTGCCTGTACCATTCAGAGTGCTTGCCAATAATACACAAGCACATTTCATTATCTCCTTCCCCAGCTCAGGGCTCTTTATAAATGGTCTGTTTTCTCCTGAGATGACTGAAGCTGTGGCACAGAGAACTGCCTAGGTATATTTAACCCTGCGGGTCATTCCAACATGCTTCTTTAAAAGAAGATCATATTGTTTTTCCTGCTTTCCATTTTTGAAAGGCTAGGCTTTGGCCAGAGGGTACTCTACATATCTGGCTGCAAATAGACTGCTGGGAGCCAAGCAATGTGGTGCCTTGACTAATTTCGGCATTCACTTAAGCTAAATTATTTATGATACTCTCTGCACAGGCTTTCTCTGTTGTTGTTGTTTTAATGTTGTAATCTCAGCCAGAATAAAAGGATAATTTGCATGCATTTCCAGCTACTGCAGTAGCTGACACATGGCTCTGAAGACTGAAGCCAACTACAATACGTTCAAAGTTTGAACTGAGTGGCCAGAAAGGGAAATTTTGACATGCCAGTAAATCATGTCCCTAATGGTGAGAAAGCTTAACATTTTTTCATGAGCAGCTGAAACAACATCAGAAACATTTTCCAGTGATATAGTTATTCACTTGTATCAAAAGCTCATCACTTTTGCTGCACTAACATAAATCAGGATGATGTTAAAACTGAGAAGGGTCTCTTTTCACCTCTGAGCTGGTATTATGAGTCCAAGTTCATTGCCAGCCGAGAATGGCTGTGTCGTCGTGAGAATGTAAATGCCACAAAGAGGGAAGAAATACAACAGTGTTTTTAAGGAGCCTTCTAGTTTCCAGCAGGCATAAGGCACAGGAGATAAGAAACAAAATAAAAGTTACAAGGGAATGCAGAGCAGAGAAGTACCCCCTACTCCTCCTGCTGGTGGCTTGCCAAAGAAAACAAGAGAAGTGGGGATTAGGGCTTGCGACGTTCACATTAGAATAAGACTACCTATTCCCTGCCTTTTCTCCTCTGAAAAGCTGCCATGTGAGGAGAAACGTTCCTTTTATTATTTATGGCGACAACCACTCGTGTTTATTATGCTCATGTTACTATGCTACATACCAAGTACAAGCCCTCTTTTTCATACAGAGGTTTTTTCTTTGTACAAAGGGGGGGAAAAGAAAATAAAAACCCAACAACCTTATTTGCAGGATTAGTGAGGAAATTAAAGGCAGGGTAGAGAAAGGAGGTTTTTCTGCGGAGCTGTGCTTTGCTTAGAGAGGTGGTAGGAAGCAGAGCAGAGCAGTGGCCTGACACCGACGTGCTCCAAGAGATTAGTAGATCTGCCTCGGTAGAATTCCTGCTCACCCCAGCAGGGCTCAGGCATCTACATCCCTCAACAGCCCGAGCTGAGAACTCACAGAGGAAGAAAGATAAACAATCAATAATATGAATATCAGTAGTTGTGCAGCTTGTAGAAGATGAATATTGTTTCCCCCTCTGGGTTTGGAAGAACGTTAATAGGAAGGAAAGAAAACCAAGTTTATTCCCCCCCTTCTTTTTTTTTTTTTTTTTTTTTTTTCAAGGCAGCCAAAGGACAGCTGACCTATTTTCTGGGTTCTGCAGCACAGGAGGCTGCCCAGCACCTGATCACTTCTTTGTGCCTGACCCCTGAAGCATGTTTAATACCGAAAAGCCTGGCCCTGGTCAGTGATGGCAAAGGACTAAACCCTTGGCCTCTCCTGGACTGTGGCCTTCATCCTGAATGTGGGCAAGGGTTTAAAACAATCTACTGAATGCAAAGCAAATCCCAAAGCAGAGGGAAGGGAAACCAGGCAACAGTTCTTTCTGTGGGAGATGGCAGTGGATCTACCGCCCGGCAGTTCACAAACTGCCTACAGCTGGGGGAAATTGCTAGTTCAATTCTCCCATGTTTAATGTGATTACTGGTACTAGTTCATAGGCTTAATTTCATTCCCTTGAATTCCTCTCCACTAACAAAACCAAAACAATTGAACAGAAAAATACACAATAAAAATCCCTTCCAGAAATACGGAATTCAGAATGCATCTTTCAAAACAGGAACCTTCACTCATTTTGCCTTCAGAAGAGATTTTTTTCTTGTAAACCAAATCATAAACAGAAAGATCTTGCTGTGGAAAATTAATATGCAATGTTGTATGGAAGGAAAAGAATTATTTCTCCTTTCTCACTGAAGTTTTTAAAAGAGACCCTGACCAATGTACCTTGAGCGTATAATCTAGGAATTAAATATTTAGATATGGAAGAAAGCAGAAAGATGACAGATTTGCAGGGGCCATATGAAAACCTGACTCAGTTGGATAGAGACAGGGTACAGCTCTCCCCAGCCAGAAGAGCAGGGTAACTACAAAGCTCCAGACTTCAGCATCACAGCTCCCACACAGAGGCTTGGTTCAGCCGAGAAGGGATGAGAGGGTGAAAACATTAACAGAACACAAAAGCTCCTCTCTCACACCTATTTTTTCAAATTTTATCCTTAAAACACAGGCTACATCAACTTAGTTGTATTTCAGTAAACCACTTATTGCTTTACCATGGCCTTACAAGAGGCTGAGCAAATGTTTTCCTGTTTATCAGCAAGACAAACAGTGTGTGACAACAGCAATACTTCAGCTACAATCTTTTTTTCTTTATCTGAAATATAAAACAATTCCCAAGACCCAAAAGGAACATAACATAACAAAATGTATTCCAACAAATCCCATTTTTCACAGTATGAGGCTGCTATTACATAAGCACTGTCAGCAAATTATGTGTTTAACATACCAATTTACCCTTGGTTGCGATAAGTTGCTGAGCTAACTTGGATTTCACCCTTCATATAGTCTTCATGGTTGTTGAAATTAATGTATTTAATACATTCCCAAGGCAGGTATCTCCAAATTATTGGGATAATACCTTTACATGCTCTTTCAGCCTTGCTTTGTTGTATTTTGCAGATATCGTTTCTTTCATGGACTAAAACAAGGCTGTGTTTCTTTTTCATTTTTCTCATAAAGATGCAGAAATCATGGCCATGCTATAAATGAAACATCTGATATATGGCAATGTAATACTGCTCCTCTAGGCTCTGTATTATCCTGAGTCCACCGCAGAATATGGTTTTGCTTGCTGATTTTGCTACTTCTAAAAGATATCTTCTCTGTCACTGAGACTGCTCATTTAACTTAATTTACATCTTGCTCTGCAACTACTACATTATTTAAGCATTTATTATAATGCTTGCCAAAGACTGTCTCCATGGGTCTAATTTGTTGATTAACATTTATTGCCTATCTGATTGTATTTTACTCATTGTTGGCTTAATTTACATTGCATAAGCCATAAACAGTTCTTATGAGTTATTATCAGTTTAGCTTGGTACAGGATTAACACTATGCCATTGTTGACATGAAACTACACTTAATAATTCACTAAATTCCCTTCAGCCTCACCACCATAGCAGGCACAGAGTTATTCTCCTGTTGCTGTCCTTGACTGCACAGCCCTGCCCAAGCCAGGTTATCTGGTAGGTTTAGAGGTGAGTTATGTTCCAGGGCTCTCTTTACACCATCATCTTCTTTCATCCTTTCACTGTCCTCACCTAATGAATGTCAAACCAAGTCCATTAGCTTCAAGAGAATTCCTTTTATTTGTAGCAGGAGACAGCCAGGCTCAGTGAGCTCTGCCTCTGGCCACATCCTGGCAGGCATGCCTCACTCCAGTGCCCTAGCAGGCTTAGTTTCTTTACTCCCTCATTTTCTCCTACTTCAGGCTTACTTCTGGCTTCCTCCCCTTATTGTTGGTTTTGGTGCTGCCAGGCAAGCTCTTCCAGTCCTCCCCAGCACTTCTTTTTGCTGCACAGCCACTGATCCCCTCTGTGCTACTCAGTTCGGAATATTTCCATCATCATTTTTTCCACGTGACAACTTTAAAATGTTTTTAGCCACTGCCTTCTAATAGAGAGTGTCTGCAGCTTCTTAGTGTCATAGAATAATAGAAACATTAAGGTTGGAAAAAACCTCTAAGATTATCAAGTCCAATACCTTTCTTGCAACCTCTGTGTATTTGTAAAAATCAGATTTAATTCCTGGTGTACTATCTGAGATTATTTTCCCTCTGAGTGACTAGACAGTCTCACACAGAAGGAGTGAGTAGGTGAGGAAATCTTTTCCCAGCTAGTGGACTTGACATCTTCTCTCCTTTCACTACATTTCATCAGTTCCCTCTCAATCCTTCTGCACTCTCAAAATAACACAAGACTACACATTCCTCTCCTAAAAACCTTCCAAGCCTTTTCAAACTTAATCCACTGTCATAACTGGTTACCTAACTCCTGTATTTTTTTGTTTTGTTTTGTATCCAGGTGAGTTCTTGTCTCCACAAATCCTTTCCTTTATCAAGGGGCCTGTGCTTCCCCTTTCATGACTCCTACTGATGCCCTCAGTAGGGAAGAAGTGCACCCAGGCTCTCAGCACCATGGCTGTACCTTGTTCTGCCAGCCTAGGTCCTGTCCCTGGAGAGACGGTGACATGATGTGAGGTAGCCATCAAACTCAGCACCCAGAGCTGCCAGGCTGTGTGCCCAGCTGGGCTGCTGCAGCACTGCTCACCCACCCCAGACCCACAGTCTGAAGGTGCAGGATAAGCCTCCTCCCGAATCCAGTTACTGGCCACTTCTGAAGGATGAACAGAAGCCTTTATTTTGTCTGAGAAACACCCCTTCCTCTTCTAAGAAGGACATTAAAAATTACTAACTTCCCCCTGTGGCTTAAAGGGACAGGTGACTCCAAAATTTGCCTGCCTCGGGGAAGTCAGCACTTCCTATGCACTGGTGTGCCCACCCCTGAAGCTTCCCTACCCAGGGGAACAAGCTCTTCTGCAAACATACCCATCCTCAATCACCTTACAGCTACAGGACTCCTCAACAGCACTTGGGGACTGGACATGACATCTGACTCTGCAGCAGGTTTGTCATGGCTACACTGGTGTTCACAGCCTGTGGATCTGAGTCCCCCAAAGTGTCTTTGCCTGCAGTTGTTCAAAATCCCCCCTGGCTGTGTTTGCTCACAATACAGACCCCAAAGCTTGGACGTGATTTTATTGTATCACTCTTCCTGGCTCCAGCTCGGTTGACTGAGCACTGGGAGAAATGGTGTGAACTTGTCTGTTTGTAAATCATGCTGCAAAGTGGAGTTATAATCATAGTGGGAGGCTCTGGGCACCATTACAGTACTAATAAATGGTCAGTAATAATAAAAATAAAGGAATAAACTAAAACCAAATAGCAGCAGCAGCTGGCAAGAGCCAAGAGGCTTGAATATTTTCTTTTCTTTGACTTTTTATTGAAGTTAGTAAAAAAATTAGTATATGAGAAGTCTTTCCAGAAAAAAATGCCTCTTCTTTTCCCCAGAGTGAAAACTCACCAACAAAAACAAAAGTTTCTACACCACCGTAGTCAAATTTGCTCCATCCACAGATATGTTCATTTACTGAAACAAACCATTTTAGGCAAACATAAACATTTGACAAGAATTAAAAAATGCTAGAAAATAATTACAAAAATTATGGAATGCTGAAGAAACCTCAAAAGTAATTCTGAATACTGATCCAGTTGCATAGTTACTGCTAAAAAATTGCAACCTATTTGAATATATTGAATACAAAAGTGTGTGTGTGCATGTATTCTTATATGTGTATAAATATGTACAAATACCTATATGTGCTTAACTGTTTTATGGCCTCACAAAAATATCACGACCCTCTACGGGTGCCAACATTCCCTGCCCTTGCTGTGACACAAAATATCTGGAAAGACAGAACCTGCTAGGCACTCACACTGTGGCTATCAAGGGATATAAAGGGTCCAAATGGATTGTGGTCAAAAGTTCATCCATCTTGAAATGGAACTAGGAAATGCTTTGATACACTGAAATAAAAGCTACTCCTTTTTCACACTGTTTCTGGAAGTGCCTCAGCCTCCTTTGCTGAGGAGGTTTTCTTGCAACAAGTACAACTGTGAGGGCCAGCTAGCAGCCAGCCTCTGCTCTTAGAACTACTCTTAGAGTGGTTCTGTTGCTCCTGAAGTGCAATAGGTCACCGACTTAAAAAAGTTTCACATTCCACCTTGAGTGGAGCAATAACTTTACCTTGTTATAAATAATATAATTGTAATTTAGGTGTAAATTAAGGACCCTGATGATTAGTTTCAAATACTTATCCTTCATCCCCAAAGGAAAACAGTGTCCTGTTTCTTAACATGAACCATAGCAGATGCTTAGAGACAGAGCAGAAGTAGTATGGACAGTAGTATGGTTCCTTTCCCTGATAAATCTTCCCAGCTACCAGCAATCAGCAGATAGGGGATTTCTGACGCAGAAGATGGCACCTGAATTGTTGCATTAATAGGTCTTGACTGAGCTTTTCCCTATAAATTGCCTAATATTTTCTTATTAAATTATTATTTTGGCTGCCACGGCATCATACAGGAATGAATCCCACAGCAGAATTGTTGTCTGTGTGTATTGACTTAAAACTGATGCCTGATTGTTCAGATGACACCTAGTTTTTTTGATATGAGATGTAATGAAAAAGTGCTTCCTGTGCATCATCTTCCCTCCCTTCGTTTTATAGCTTTCACATCTCACAATGATATCTTCTTTCAGGGTAAAAAATGGCAAACTCTTTAGTTTCCCCTCACATTCCATACCTCTGAGCATCTCGCCTCTCTTTCCTGACCTCTCTCTCATTTGACCAGCTCTTTCTGAGACAGGGGAACAGAACTGCCTGCAATAACCACAGTGTAGGTGGATGATAAATTTGCATGGTGAAACAATGTTTTCTGTTTCGCTCTCCTTTGCTTTTTTAACTCTTTCTGAGTCTAATGCAACCATTTTCGGCCAATTAGCCACAGTGATTCAAAGGTCCCCTTCCTAAACAGCAGTTAATATAGTACCCAGCATACTGCACAGATAGCTTAATTTCTCATTTCCACCATCTCGCGGTTCATATTTCTCAACGCTGAATTTCACTTGCCACTTTATCCTCATCTTTTAGTGCACTCTGTACACAAAACAGTTAATCCTCAATATGTGGATGGGAAAGAAAAAATATTACATGCATTTCTGATGTACACACTCATGCATCTTGTCTTTTAACTACCTCACTCTGAACAATGTAATCCCCCCTTGCTAACAATGCTTTGCTGATCTCTCACTGACATCCCCAAATCAGAAGGAATTGCTTTGTTTTGTAGAAGCATAGACTTTGTAATATGCACAACATATTACAAATTCTACCATGAACACCTTGCTGTTTATTGTCTCTGAAAGGTAACCTTTTTTTAAAAATATCTTTACTAATGTTTTACTGATAGGATAGAAAATGTCTAGTAAATTGTGATCAAATTTACTCAGAGTTCCATAAACATTTTCCATCTGAAACAGGTAAGATTTGGATGTGTTATCATAGCCAAATAATATACAATTTTAGCACCATCTTAGAGTCATGAGATCTACATCATTATGGAAGAGGCTGCCCAGGGAAGTGGTGGAGTCACTATTCCCAGATGTGTTAAAAAAACCCCAACATGTGGACATATCACATCAGGTCATTGTTTAGTTGGTGTGTTGGTGTTGGGTTGATAGTTGGACTTCATGATCTTAGAGGTCTTTTTCAACCTTAATGATTCTATGATCTGCTTTTTATCTTGTATTTTAAAAAATTTAGTGTTGGATACCTGTTCCATGCAATATCAAACAAGAACAGTAATAATTTGTTCATTGGGAATTGACCAGATGAACTAGTGGGCATGGACTTCCTTCTGTCTGAATGCTTTCACAGCAGGCTATCATTGGCACATAAATCTCAAAGCACCCTTAGGTGACTACTTCAGCTTGTCTCCAAGTCTTGTCTGGAAGGTGTTTTCCAAAAGAATCCCACATTACCAATTTCCTGTTGCCAGACATACCATGTTTTCTGACACAGCACCCTTTCTAGTTTATTCTGTCCCTGTTTTTCCTTTTGGAGTCCCTACGGGATAACTTAAACTCTTATTCAGACTTCTGCACACCAAGAAAAAAAGGTTACGAAAGTGAAAAACGAAACATCAAATTTGTAACAAGAGGACATAGACCAAGGCAGTAAAACCAAAACCTCAAGCAAAAGTAAGAGTAAAATTCTAGTAAAGAATAGAATTCAGTTACGCAAACTACTTGCTAATTGATTTCCTTCTTTCATTACAGCACAAATGCAGCAGATCCTGAAATGTGATGAACCTCTGAGAATTCTTGTGGCTGAAGGGTCCTCCTGGTATAAGCTTTTATCTCTGTGCAAGGTGTGCTACCACCCTTTAGGGCTGCACTGCTTCCCTAATACCTTTTTGCAGCACTTGACTGTTTTTCTGCACAGCTAGAGTGAACTGGCACATTTCACCTCTCCATTACACCTCCTGCCTTGCATCTAGTTATTGGCCTTTCTAGAAGTAAGGCAACCGTGAGGAAAGAAGTGATCTCAGATACCACTACTTGCAAATTTAGGAGACAAATTAATATGATCTGGAAAATCAGTTAAAAAACCCACTCACCTCTTTGTTACATGTTATGAAAATACAAACAAAATTAAAACAATAATCTCAAAATAGTGGTTATGGATACCTGCAAGCCGAAATGATCTGGGGTAACCCCCAGAGCTGGAGGTGTATGCAAAGCTTCAGTGTCTGAGGGCTGGGATCCCCAGGTGTTGAGTTTTGGGGAAACCCCTCCTGCAGGCACAGACCAGCTTCTCCTTAGCAGTTAGCAAGCAGCAGAGATGGTTTTTTCCTGGGGAAACCAGGTTGCCACATATTCTAAACATATATTTTTAAAAGGGTTTTTTAAGGCTATACCCTCGTTTTTTAATAGTTAAATCATGAGACTAAAGGGTAGAACCTAATTATAATTATTATGTGATGATGCATGGCTTTGTTTCTTGTAACCATTTCTTTGAACAGGAGCCTCCGAGACTGTTATTGAAAGACTTTCTCATTGGGTAATTTGTCAGGAGATTGGGTTATTTCAGGGACTTTGAACTCAAAGAAGTTACATATAAAGGAGGAGCCAAGTTCCACAGCCGCAATTGTGCTACACATGGCCTAGAGGAAACCCAGGCCAAAGGCAGCAAAGCAGCATGGATGCAGCTACCCTGCTCCGGGGCAAACCCTGAACACTGTGAATTTCAGCTGGTCTTTACCACTTGGCTGTGGAATTAGTACCTGGAGTTAGGGTTATTGCACTGTTTGTACATAACAAGAAGATACATTTGTGTCTTTACAGCCTTTGAAGAAAGGTTCTCAATTTATGAATATTGAGTTTCCAGGGAGCCCAGTGAAATTCCTGTTAGGAGTTTTGGACATGAATGAAACAATATGCTGTAAGTTTAAAGTACTCATTCATCATCACACAAGTTATTTAGCAGCAGGAGCCTGAAACCCAGAAGCCTTTCTGGTGCTTGGTAAACCCATAATAAATGCTGAGATGACAAGGCGTTCCCAAGGCAGAGGCTGATAAGGCAAGAGTTGCATTCCAGACTCCTATCTCCTGCTTACTTCAATCTGATCACTGGGCAGCATTCTTTCCAGTGGCAGGAGTAAAGTGGGAATCTCCTTCTTTCCTTCCTTCTGGAGGGCTAGGCTCCCTTTCTGGGCAGAGTGTGAGGGTTTACCTTATCAGGAGAAATTCTTGTGCAGCACAGCCTGACAGACAGCTCAGCCACATGCAACGTGCATTTGTGTGCTGTAGCAAGAGGAAGAGCTGGTGGAAGATGCACTACTCTGCAATATCTAGGGACAGATAATACTGTAATGACAACATGAACAAGTCTGAATGGTCTGGGAGCTTTAATGGGTTGTAATGGAGCTCTCTCATTTGGGTGATGTGGTGACAGAGGTTGCATGGTCTGCATAGTTCAGAGCGTTCCCCAGTACCTCAGCCCATGCTGGGCAAACAGCGCAAGTTTTAAACTCTCTGGAAAGTGCTTCCCATGCCAAAGTGGATGGCCAGGGTTTCCTGGTCCATTGTTTGAATGCAGAAAGGCATAGCAGCTCCTGTCTTAAGAGGAACTGATATTCTCAGAGCTGTCAGGAAAACCTAGTAAAGGCATCAGCAGTGGGGTGCCCTGGAAAGTCCTAAAACAAAGGACATGCTGCTGCTAATGTAGAGATGTTGGGGGCTGAGTGCCTCAGAACATCAATAAGTGGACAGGAAGGGTCCCACGAACTGAAGCAAAGCCCATGGCCATGGGGACCTGCGGCCAGTACTGCTGCACATCCACGCTGCCGTGTCACTTGGGTGGGTTTGGTTAGCAGCTACAGCACTAGTGTTATGGGCACCTGTTCCGTTCATCTGGCACCCTCGCTGACAGCGTCCCCACGGGGAGTAAGGAAAGAGAGGCGCCTTGAAGCTTTACTCTTTTACCTCAGAGGTGAAGCACTGCAAGGTCCAAATATCTGCTGGAACGACAGCCTGGGGAAGATTCTCTCACAGCTATGCTTGCTATATATGCCCTGGGGATAGCTAAAGGATTTCAGTCTCCCTCTGGCTCCTTTAATGAGCATTACTTCCAATGCAAACAATTTTAAAGAAAAATTTTTGGAGTGCAAGCTCAGCTTACTGGGGAGGAACAACATGCACAAATGGAAGGGGAGTCCTGAGATGCACTCTGTGTGCAGCAGATCCAGCTGGTTTGCTTGATTCCATTCTAGCCATAATCTGCAAGAGCTTTTGCTTAGTTGGTAAGTAACTCTCCTGGTTGCAGCTCTGTTCCAGCTCCTTTTCAGGACTAGCACTGGAAGAACCCTTCCTGCATCATGCCACACTGGAGTCACCTACATATGCCCATCCTAGATAAGTCCCTATATCAACTACTGTGTCCCAGTCAGAAAGGAAGAATGTTTTGGTTTAATGAATGAGGGTTTTACTACTTTTTGTAGATTTTTGGTCAGTTCATCTCTGCAGGAGAGGGGACTACCTTTCATCAGTATTTGAAACCACAAGAAGATTGGACTTGACTTGAACAGGGGCCTCTAAGCTCCTGTAACACTGATAATAAATAATTAGGCACATTGGGAAGGGCAAATAACAACAGTTTTTCTTTCAGATTGTGGAGTGGTATCTGTTAGGCAGGTAGGATCTGTTCTAAATGTACAGCATTTTGTCTACAGGTGGGGTACTCTGTACAAGCAGTGACAACAGCACATTTCTAATACCTTTTGCAAAATTGTCTAATATCACCTGTTAAAAAAGCATCTGGAAAATCCACCTTAAAAAACTCAAACCAATGAAATGGCCTGCCAAGCTGCAGCTTCCCGATCCTTCCATTATAAAGAAATCTGCTTATGGTGCAATTTATGTAGGCTCCATATTCCAGCAAAAATACATCAAGTGGTATCAGGTTACCAGAATCCTAAAGCAACTGTTTCCTACAGGGGGAGGAAAAAAAAAGAAGCGGCAGCTTGCTTCACATTCAGTAAGCCATTGTGACACAAAGCTCTCAGGGAAGTAACAGGAACATGAGAAACAAGTTGTGTTTTTTGTTTTGGTTTGTTTTTTTCTATTGAAAGCCTAACATGGTTACTAAAAGTAGAGGAAACACCCACTTTTCAAAACTGAACCATAATCCATTTTCTAACAAGGGCAGTGTCTCCAGACAACAGTCTATCTGCTACAACAAAGCAACAGTACACCCCTTGCTCTTTAAGAAACTTCCTGGAAAAAAACATTAGTGTCTCTAAATCTTCCAATGCTATAAAACCCTTTGAGTGGGGGGTTTGATGGCAAAAAATGCTTTGACTCTTAGTTTGGGTCAAAGAGGCTTCCTGAAAGAAGCTTCAACCACCTACTCACTACAGATAATCTTATGCTGAGTTTTCCAGCAGAAACTGACATTTCAAAAACATGATTTGAAATAAAAATAAAGGGTTTTCATCTTTTGCTGAGCTGCTTTGGTTTTTCTGTGAGGGAAGCAAATATTAGCAAAAGCCAACACAGCTGCTACAGAGGGTTTCTTTTTAAAGATGCTACATAGATGCATGAAACAAAACTAAACCACATGTTCAATCAGTGGGAGTCAGAATAATTTCACCAGAATCCACAATCACATATTCGTCAGCTGAAAACACCAATTTTTATGTAGGGATTTTTTCCTTTTCCCCACTTATCTGAAGCAGACACAGCAAGCACAGAAGGAAACTTGAGCCCAGACAGTTCGTTATTTCAGAGGCTAACTTGCCCACTAGAAAAGCACTTTTACACAAAGTGGAAGTGACCTGTTTAAGGCCTGTGACTAATTTTCCTCTTTCTTTAGGCTGGTAGTTAGCTGCCATACTTTTGTCCCCCTCAGGCCCAGTGGAAGGATCTTGTTTTGCTGAGCATATGTGTGGAACATTAACTGTGAAGCATTGCAAAATGTGCTCTGGAGATGAGGGTGAGCCTGAAGTACCTGAATCTACATAAAACTTCAGCTTTACAGGAGTCTTATTTTGGCAAGTAGTAACCCTGTGGTTACACCACTGGGTGTTATATTGTCTTGCAGGGTAAATCCAGGCAGGCACATGCTTATTTGGAAAGTTTTTAAAAGTTAGATCTGTAGAAGGCACTGGCTTGACTACTTTCTCAGCTGATGCATCACCTGCTCCCATTGCTTGACTTCTTGAGTCATAAGAACAAGGTGAAACTGAAGAGGTGACACCCATGAGAAGTACTTCACTTACATACTGGCAACAGCAATTGAACTTTTATAGCTGATGTTGCATTCTGGGCTTGGGTAACTGTGAGTGAGAACTGAGTATTTGATCTTTTAAGTTTCTTTTTGGAAAATGTGCTCAAGGCTGCATCTTGCTTATGCTATTATCCAAGCTTGCCTGCAACTTCTATTCATGTAGCCCTGAGATCCTAAACATGCCATTTAGTTTCAGGGCACTTCATAGTAATCCTCTTATGAACAGTCACTATGCAGAGGAAGAGATTAAAACCCAAATGGCTGACTCATGCCAATTTGCAGACTGGCAGGCTGCAGACTCATTAAGGAATAGCTCTGCGAGCTTCCCCTGCACACACCTGCAGCTCCCACCTGCCGCCACGCCCAGCAGCTGGGCACAGGGCTCATACCCAGACTTAGCTCCTGGTATGAACTGCCAGGAACCCACCACCTCCCTGGCCTGACCAGGTCTTTGTCTTGCCACCACCACCGGTGGTGTGGCATCTAATCTGGCAAGCTGTGCAGCCACAGGCCTGTTACTGCTCGTGGACTTGGGGATGGGCCTGCGTTCTCCTTTGCACACCTGTCTGTGGCTCTGAGTGGACTGACCAAAGTATCTGCACCATTTCCTACCCACACAGTCCTTTTAAAAGCAAAGAGAAGAACGTTATTTGTATTGTTTTCTCTCTGCTCATCTGAGAACCATTGCTTTAAATAGGTACTGTTAGACTGTTCAATAGTTTAGTTTCACAATTCCAGACTAAAAATAGGTAAGAGCCAAAACTGGGAGCTAGAACAGCATCATGACAACCAGTGGCATTACATAGCACTGAATGAACACAGTCTGGAAAACATCTGTATGCCTCTTGCAGTTTTCCTTGAAAAAGTAAAAATGCTTGTAAGCAAAGCTATTGTCTTATGTTAACATATTTCTCAGATAATTCTTTTTCTACATGCAACTTACCTTTCTAGAAGAGCCTATGTACAATATAGATTTAAATTTCTTATGGTATTTACAGTATTACTACAAAACATCTTATCATATAGTAAAATAATCTCTTGATTTCAGCTTCTCTTTCTGTCAATGCTTGATGTGTCTCTACCACTTCCAAATTTTCTTACCTTGTCTCCTATAGCCCTTTCTGAAGATCTTAATTATTCTGGCTTTCTCTGATAACCACAGCAATCTCCTCTATGGGCCAGTTCTTCCATCATGCGATGTGCCATTTATATGGTATTAAGCACTGAAGCTTAAACCCTCCCCTGCAAAAAAAACCCCAAAACAAAACAAAGAAACCAACCCTAAAAACTTGGCCACAGACTTCTCGTTACATGGTGTTCTTTACCAACATATGTTCAGTGCCAAGCTGGCCTTAAAATAAACTTCATTTGACAGTTTAAAACCTCCAACCTCCCTCCCAGCCCTGCCAGATAGTTCCCCTCTTATCAGCCTCTTGCATTTTTCAGGTAAGTTTTTTAGATACTGAGAAGGTAATTAAATAACAATCAAATTAAATACGTCCATCACTGAGTAGAATGTGTCAGGGCTTATGCTGAGGGTGCGAGGAGAACTCAGCAAGCAGAGTGCAGGGACTGGCAAACTGCTCAGAAGAGCGGACATAAAGCCAGGCCTCAGTGATAGGTGAAAGATATTTCCTAGAGTTTCAAAGATGATCTTCTCAGAAGAGCTTTTGTTGCAATACAGAAGTTCCGAACTGCTGAACTGAGAGGAAGCCTGAAAATAAGGACCTTTCCTGTCAGGACATAGTGGGCAAGAAGGAATTCAGTTTCCAAACGCTTTTATTTGTATTTTGTCTCACTCTAAGTTTTACCTGTTTTAAAAGCTATAGAATTTAGTCTCTGTTAAAATAAAACTTGGGGACTCTTTAGCCTGGAGATGAGAAGGCTGAAGGGAGATCTTAACAATGCATATAAGTATCTAAAGGGTGGGTACAAGGAAGATGGACACAGGCTCTTCTCAGTAGTTCCCAGTGTCAGAACGAGGGGCAACAGGTACAAGTTGGAACACAGGAAGTTCCATTTAAATATGAGGAAAAACTTCTTTACAGGGAGGGTGACAGAGCACTGGAACAGGCTGCTCAGGGAGGTTGTGGAGTCTCCATCTCTGGAGATATTCAAAACCTGCCTGGATACAGTCCTGTGTTAAAGTGCTATCCTACTTCAGTGGGAGAGCTGGACTAGATCATCTCTAGAGGTCCCTTCCAACTCCAGCAATTCTGTGATTCTGTCTCAAAACTTTCAGAATTACAGAGAAACAGCACTGTACCAAGCACATATCAGCCTTTTTGTCTGCATTCACTTGCATGACTCTTGCTGATCTTTGCTGTTCTGGGATTTATACCTTGATTGTATTACAGTGGGGAATCTCAGTAAGCTGCATAGGAAAAAAGGTCAGAGGAAGAATGAACAGATGAATCAAATGGCTTGTTCAGACAGTTAAAGAAATGGAAGGGACTTGGTCTTGCAATACCATTTTTGCACAGAAAGGCAAAAAGATTATTCCTGTTACCTGGTACACTACACCACTCCTTGGCTTGCAAATCCCTGTTCCCAAGGCAGTCCCCTGCCACGACTGCCCACTTCCTTGCCCACTGGAATGGACCATTCTGGTGCTCCGAGTAGGTTCTTCTTGAAGATAAAACAAATGTGAACCCCCTTCAGGCCGCTCTATTGCATCCTCCCACGGTATCCTGAAGAAGAGGGAACCTGCTGTCCTTAAGTCCAGGCTTATCATCCTACTCTTTGCCTTCCTTTCTTTCCCTGGGACCTTAAATTTTATAGTATTATTTTATTAGGCTCAAAGTCAAGTCAAATTGTGATGTAAAGGCAGGTTGTCAGATAAACAGCAGAACAGCTAGAATATCAGCTTACTTAATAGTAAATAGTTTCAAGACAATCCTTTATAACGCAAATATGAAGATCAGATAAAAATGTTACTGTGATGTGAAGCCAAAATGAGATGTGAGAGTGACTAGTGTATCTTTTCTTATTACTCTATTGTCACTCATCATTCTAGCTTTTCCTTGCAGGTTTTACCCAGTAATTAAATAGTTAACTATACTAAACTGTATATTGCTGCATGACTTAAGCAATAACATGCCAATAAGATGAGTGGGAAAGGTTTAGATCTTCAAGATGTTGCTCTGCTGGCCTGTGGACACCTTTGTATTGCTTATCTTTGGCTTGCATTTTCAAAACCATCCTCACAGCCATTTGAGGGCAAACAGGATGCTTGTAAAATGTAAAATCCAGGGGATACAACACAAAGTGGCATCCTCTGCAAGACAGACTCATCTTATGCTGTCTGTGAGCCAACTCAAACTGCCCACTCAGCACATTTCCACATGATCCATACGCTTCTTTTGGGTCATACACTCCCCTGCTCCTCCCTTCATCTTCTGTAGCTTTTCACAATTTTTACAAGAACCCTTTATTCAGAGGTAACATCAAAAAAAACAACACTTAAAATGGTCATGGATTTACCTAACTTATGTAAATACATGTGTTGTTTTTCACATGTGCACGCATATTTACTTGTATGTGTACACACATTAAAATTTAGTTTAGTGATTCTTGTTTTTCTGCCTTTCCATCCCTGCTTTGTTGACATCCAGAAATAAGCTGCCATTAACAATAGTTTGGAAACCAGTGAGCATGAATTTGTGAATAGAATTTCAGTGCCGTGCTATTTTGTCAGTCATTAATACTTCATTTTACATGCCACCCATAACATTCCCAAACCAGAATCTGGTTGCCTGAATGTGTTTTTGCTGTAGCTAATAATAACTGTTTTATTTTAGAGACATAAACCATTGCTGCTAAAGTGTGGTCCTAATGAGGAGTCTGTGTTTGAGGAAATCAAGGTCTTGATTTGACTGCAGCAGGGAGTTACAGCTAAAACACTTTTATCTTTTTCAGTCTGCCAAACAAGGTGTTGCTGTATTTAGGCAGCCAGGCAAAGAAACCTCTAGCATTTCGAGTTACTTCTGATACATATATCACATCTAAACCAGCATGACAATCTTCTGATACAGTAAATAAAAGCATGAAAAACATCCAATAGCATGAACATCCTGAAAAATATTGACAGCTCAGTCTCTCAAGCTTCCTCTCAAGATGGATAAAAGTTTAAGAAGCAGCTTATTAGACTGATAGCTCCTTTTCTGTCTCTACAGACTGTGGCTGAGATCTTAAAAGTTATTCAGCCACCCGACTTTGGTTTGTACAACTTTGGGGGTCTGGGCCTTGGTGCCTTCTGTCAAGGTTACGCACATCTCTTCAGAGATCCCTCTACTCCAGGATCCCTTCATTATTGTTTTTTTCCTTTTAATTTCCTTCTAGAGTGAATTACAATTACGTTTATCACAGCAGCATTTAGGTGAGTCAGTGCAGAAGGCTATTGATACAGGTTCTCCTTCTTCCCTGCTGCTGCTCCAGTGCCCCTTCTGAGTCCCACAGTAGTCATGGTATGGATTGGAAGCCTCAACTTTTATGAGGTGTCAGCTGACCCCACAACCCACCTCTGTCAATGCAATAATCAAGACTTGCTTTGCTCCCAGCAGCTCAGAAAGTACTTTGTATGTATCATAGGCTCTCATCTGCTGCATTGCTCACAGCGTAAGCTTTCAAATCTATTCATGTAATATAATCCTTTTAGCAATTGCTATTGCTTTTAAAACCAATTTGTTCCGCACTCAAGGGCCTCTAAGCTCCCATAATATTAGGATTGGTGCCTGTACTCTAAACTCTGCTTGCTGACAGAGGTCTCAGAAAACGATCCGGTTACACATCAGGCTGCTGCAGAAACAATGGAAAAAGAAGCACATTTCAACTACACTTACTAGTCTTCCTTTCAGAATTGTAAAATTCCCTGTGTTGTAAATAAATGATGCGTAATTTCTCACATAGTTATACAGTGTAATGGTTGTTTGAAAACTCTTTCTTATCACAACCCAGTGTAAAATGCTGATCTTGCACAGCAGTTCTGAAGACAGAAGGTAGAAAGCTGTTGTTTTACAATATTTTTAAGTACACTTTATACACGATTACAGTTTTTTTTGCATTAATTTGAACTAAACAATGAGGGAGGTAAAACAACTCCACTCCCTGAGCATGTTAATCTCCCTTCATAGCGCAAGGATTCAGATGAACAAGGGCTTACACAAAAGCTCATTTGTCTATCAGACCCTTCCCCAGGTACTTTTGAACCTGGTAGACAGTTTCCATCATGTTTGGGAGAGCAGCAGCCTACTAAAGCTAATCTCATGTTTCACAGAAATCCATGAAGAATGAAGAAGGGGCAAGAGAGAGATGACCAAACCAGTTCCCTTCTTGAGGGAAAGACAAGCAAAAACCAGCCATTATCTGTGGCTTTGGTGAGCACACAACTCTTGCCTTGTGCTTGTACACAAAGTCTCTTGCTTACCTACCAGGCAAAAATAGTAGATGGTGAAAATATGAGGAAATATTTGAGTTGATGAGTAGGATGAAGTGGAGGTATCACTAAAGGGAAAAATGCTGAGGACACGGAATGAAACAAAGGCTTAAGGGAACCAGAGATGGAATAATTTTGAGTATGTGGGAGGAGCCTGCGGATATTGTTATGAAGAAGCCTTACGAGATCAAGGAGAAGATGGGGTTATTTTTTTGAACACCATAGGAAACAGAGGATGCAGACACATGGGGAACCAGAATTCATTATTTTATGCCTCTTCTGGAGTGTACTAATATGCTACATGAGTCTGGAACTTACTTTTATGCAGTCCAAAGCTTCCAAGCAGAAAGGATTCAAAGCTATCACTCATATGACATTTCCATATCCTAGAAATGGGATTGATTTCCAAAGCTAAACCTAAATGTATAGTTACACTGATACAGAGGTTTGGCCATGATACTACTTTTAACCAGACCACTTCATCATGCTGCATTGTCCAGCTCTAACTATCCACAGTGTAGGCCACTTTTGCAAACCAGAATTTTTCAAAAAAAACCAACAACCCTATCTGAGGGTTGTTTGACCTCTCTGAGCTGGTGTTTAGCAGTCAGCCTTTGAAAGAAGTAGCACAGTGAAAAAGAATGAGAGGGCAATACAAAGGAAGTTATGGGATTGCAGCTGACACCTTCTATTTAAGGCCAGCAGTTATCAGCAGGCACACTGGGAGTGGTTGAGTGATAAAGTGGGGAAACTGAGGAGTTTCCAAGGTGATCCAGGCTTTCGCCAGTGGCAAGCCCAAGTACTCCTGGCAGAACTGGTCACCAGCCACAGGCTGACCACAAGGGTCAGCAGTGGCACGGCCTAGTGTTTACAGACTTTGAGTGTTAACATCAAGGTGTTACCTCAGGCATCAGCTGATAAAATCTGGCAGCACAGACCAGGCATGTATCACGATACGCTTAGACTTTTCTGTAGGCATTGCTTACCAACCACTGTCTGACAAGTGTACTGCACTGGGGAACTCTTGTACTGACCCTCTTGGCAATTTTTATGCTCCTATAAAGCTAAATACAGGTTCTACTGTCATAGCACCACAAAGGCAAGCTGCTCCCTAAAGTGAGGTGAGCCAGGAGGTGATGGGAACCCAGGGGCCAGCAGATCAGGGACCTTCCCATCTAGGGCCGATCCACAGCATCTGAATTAGGTGAACAGGACAAACCTGGAGATGATGGCCAGAATCAGCTGAATCCAGATCAGAAGGCAAGACCGCAGTGATGAGACAGGTCAGAGGTCCAGTTGGAAATTCAGTCTGTAGGTCAGGGTTAAGATCAGGTCTAGCAATGGCTGGGGAGGTCCACAACAGCAAAGTTGCCCTGAGGTCTAGCCAAGATAACAATCTGCAGGTTAAGATCTGCACCAACAAGGCCTATAATAGCAAAACAAAAAACAAGCAAAAAACCAAACAACCAAAAAACCCCCCAAAATAGCCAAAAGCAAGCTGGAAAGTAGCACCCTTCCAGCATAGCTCAGCCAGAGTTTGTCTCTGAGCTGAACTACTCAAGCTGAACTAGAGTGTGAGTGGAAGCCCCAGCTGAGGCTAATCAAGGCCATTAATGATTACTCACAGACTCAGGGGCCTGGCATACACAAACTTGATAAAGAAGATGAGGGGTGGCTCAAAAAGATGCTATAGAATGTTTGAATCTACTTAGCGGTTACAAAGAGTCAGTGACAGTACCCCAGAAACAATAGATACCTCATTCTGCCACAAAGGCTGGTGTGGCTGGGCTAAAAACATGCTCTGAGGAGGGTGGGCTGCAGGGGTGGGAGTGGCATTCTGTTGTTCACACTGTTAAACAATGTCTTTCCACTTCCCCTGTAAAGACATACCGGGAAAAACACCACTAGCACCTTGTTAGCTTTAAAAATTTCTCATACCCACCTGAATCTTAATTGAGAAAAATGAAACAAAAGTCAAGATCAAAGGGCCAGTGTGCTGAAAACACATACACATGACATACATGTGCACTCACTCCCCTTTTATTGAACTTAGATCTACAAAAGTTGATCTTACCCTAGGTTAAGCAGACAAATGTCTCTTCTTGGGACTGCTTGTGTACTGCAACTAATTTCAGCATCTTTTGCGAGGACACTGAGCATTTCCAGTGTGAGCTCCAGGAACCTGAGCAAATTCAGGCTGAGCTGAATTGCTGGTTCTGTTATTACATCTGCAGTGCCTCCTTATTGGTGCTAAGCAGAGTGTTCACCATCTGCCCCCCGTGTGATACTCCTAAATGTAATCAATGTACAATTTGTGCAGGCAATGCTGCAAGGTAAAAGTATTCTTTCTTTGCCAGATATATGTTAATTGGTTGTTTCATTTTGCACGTATGGGACAGTAAATTTTATTTTTCTTGCCAATAAACAAACATTTTCCTAATGCTCCTTAGTCAGATCGTGTCTACAAAAGGAGAAGGCTCTAATGTTTCCTGTTGGGTTTATGGTTTACATTACTATTCATACACAAATACTTTTTGGCATCTAAATCCTGAGCTAGAAGTATTTTTAAAATTATGTCCTGAAATAGGAACTTCAGAACACTGTGTCGGCATCTGGCAGATATCTCAAGAGTGTCATGAACTGTTACTACTTGAGGAACTTGGCAGGCTCTCCACAAGCCCTGTGTACCTTACAAGTGTGTAGGAGTCCAGTAACAGCTTAATTGCTCAGCATCTGTGTAGCTAGTTTCTGTAATGGGCACATGTCCACCAACCAAACTCAAAACCACAAGGTGGCCCGTGCAGATTTCACAGGATGTATCTGAGCTCCTGAGCTATGAGGGCTGCTCAAACATGAGTGACAACACCCAACTATTTTATAAATGCAAGCATTCTCTCAGGACAAACCTTGAACCACTGTCTCACTGCTCAAAGAATTTGGCATTTGTGTTTCCAGTCCCTTGTGTTTTACAAAGTGCTGATATGCATGGTAAGTATGAAAGCACTGTATAAAGTGTTTGGGATCTCATGCACAATAGGATTTCCTGGTAGGAGAACACAGGGCGCATTGCTGGGGCCCAAGGTGAGAGGCAGTGGTGAAGCCAGCAGGCCCCAGAGTATGCACACATGGCTGGAGGTGACCACTGTCCTTGCCCCAGGAGAAAAAGGATAACTTTCAGGTAAAACGTGGTGCCATGTCCATGTTGAGACCTAGGGAGTGCTTGGTCTTTTTGTAGGACTTTGCCCCTAACCTAACTGGCATTGTAGCCATGCTTTGTGATTGCTCAAAAGCAGTAGTAGCTGTGCTTACAGACTGCAGTTTGCCTGGAAAGTAGATTTCATCTCAGTCTGCTTAACTAGGCATTTTCAGCAGCCTTTTGGTGGGAGTTATATATGTGATGCCCTTCCAAGCATCTTTGATCTGCAAACATGCTCTTTCTGGACAAACTTCTGCTCTTTTAAGAAGACACACATGCACCATAGACTTCCTTACAGTTAATGACAAAGCAAGACCATTTGCCATTTTTGAGGGTCTTCATGGAAAAAGTTGCATAAGTCTACACAAAAATGTTAGGGTTTTTTCATGGTTTACTTATGATTCTGGCACAGAAACCACATAGCTCCAGTGCGAAAAACAATGGCTTTGGCACTGGAGCCATGAAACTAAGGGCTGGGAACCCAGGAGCCCTACCAGGGTAAGCAGCAGCACCAGCAACCAAGGAAAGGGAGTTGAGGCAGACTGCCATTTTCAACCTAGGCATGCATGCCACGATAAAGCATAAGACAGCTTTTCCCAGATGCCTCAGCAACAGTTCCTTCACCTTCTATTTCTTAACTGAGCAGAGAAATCCCCCATTTTGGGAAGACTGTGAAGAGATGTGTAGAGATCCAAGACCATGTAGTAATTTAGTCCCATAGCCTACCTCCCACACAGAGCAGGACAGAAGCAAAAAATACAGGAGTGTCAGAAGAACAGGGCTCTAGGTGAGAGGCAAGTGCTCCTTGGAGGCCCATGTTACTTGTGCTTATTTAAGACACCAGCTTTCCTACAGCTGAGCACCTTGTCAGCCCTGTCCTCTCTGACAGGAGCTGGTATCTTGCTCTGGGGCTGTTAAATATTTATGATAGTTGAAATGAACTACCATGCTCTTGCTCTGTAGCTCTGGGCCTGAGATGCTGGGACCAGCCAAGGAGACTTCTCCCCCCAGGTCCTTGGCTCCAGTATTTATTGCTCCTTGCCATGCAGTTTGGACAGTTGTAGAATGTGTCGCAAGACAGAACTTTTAACTCTGGCCTTTATTTGATTTGACATTGGGTGAGGCCTTTATTCTACATCTTTCTTTAGTGGATAGAAATGCGTTTGGTCTACATTAATTTTTTGTTCTGTACCAATGGTTGGCATTGTTTGGTTTCAGTTGTGGTTTTTTTCACTATAAATGTTAAAATAAACAAACCCAAGGTCCCATGTGGTGGTCAGGGATTTTGCCAGACCATGGGAAGTAGTGGGCCCCGAGAGGCTCTGAAAACCATCCAGAGAAATACAGTACAGAAGATCTGCACTAAGCAGGGATAATAATCCATTCCAGAAGCTAGAAAATATTTTCCAGGAGACTTGGCAATTGTGGCTTAAGACGGAGAAAGAGAGAAAGAGAGACAGATAGAGAGAAAGTGTTCATTTTCCAGGAAAATGGAAAAGCCTGAGAAAAGAGAAGCCTCTGCTATTGCAGGGTACTTAGCTCCAAGGAGAGAGTTGCTCAGCAGAGGGTTTGCATCTTTGGAGATGCAGAGACAGTGCCTCATCCAGCCATAGAGTCTGGACAGGCAAAAGCTACAGGAAGTCTATTTACAAGAGAGGTGACAAAAAAGGCTGGTTAATAAGAATTTTAAAATTTAAACTCACCTCTACCCGTCTCTTAGACCCACAGAATGAGGGCTAGAGAGGTCAATAACTCATCTGGTCTGAGCCTCTCTAAGCCAGTTAAGTTTCAGTCCTTGGGATGGGCTGTTAGGTTTTGGACAGTCATTCTCATAAGGAATCCAATAGCTTGTCTAACACAAATTTGTCATTTGGAAAGGCCTGGAGCTTTGACATGATGATAGCTTGACATGAAGAACTGACCGCTTTCTTTGGCAATTTGTTTTAATGCTTACTCCCACTGTTAAACATTTCTGTTTATCTTCTCATTTGAATTTGCTGGGCTTCCGATTTCAGCCATTGGCTTTTGTTGCACATTTCTCTCCTCAATTAAGAGCTCTTTAGTCCACAACATTTTCCCCAGGAGCAAAATATCCTCTGTAATCGAGTCATTTCTCACTTTTTACAAGTCTTTTTTAAACTCAACAGACTGAATTCTCCAAGTCTTTGCTATGGCCTTTTTCTCTAGACCTTGCATAGATTTTGTGGCTGTTTTCTGCACCCATTCCAGTATTTCAACAACCTTCTAAGACTGTGGACATAAAAACAATCTTCCTAATACCGTACACAAGGATAAAAGCACATCCCTGCTCAAACTGGATTAGGGTGGTAAAATGTTCCGTTTCTTATTCCGAGGTTTTGGTTTTTTTTCAGTTGTTATCAGAAGCTGATCTGGATTCCAGCCACTAATGAGGTCCCGCTCCCTCATGTGCTTTGCTGGTGCTTCTTACTCATATGCTCAAACTTATACCTATTGCCTGAGTTGGCTTTGACAGGTCAGATCATTGAGGGCCTTTGTGGGGTTTTCCCTCTTTTTACAGCAGAGATCAGTCATTCATCTCTCATCTGAGCAATTCCTTGCCAATGTAGCAAGACTGATTCTGTCTCAGTCTTACCTGTGACCTGCAGCTGATGACTGAGACACTGTAGTCAAACTACAGTCTAACTGCTTTTTGGTTCAGTCTTGTCATGTCTAAGCAGCATTGAATAACCTGCTGCATATGGATGGCCAGCTGAAGAGAACCAGCTAATGAGTTCTTTGGAGTGACTTCAAGCCCTTTGTTAATCCCTTTGGAAGAAACCACACAGACATTGTATATCATTAGTTTCTTACAAGAATGCTATGTTGTAAACCAGTGTAGACTTCTAGTGACTATGTTCCCATCAAATTTCATTAGCAATTCATTTTTCTGCTGCCTAGGATCCCTTTTGTCAGGCAAACCAATCTGCAGTGCTGTCAAGTGTGCTGTTGACCTACTGTGACATTGGCTGAACACTCTGCATTGTTCTGATGTTTCAAGATTCACTAAAAATGACTATTTCTAGGCCAGGATCTTCTCCACCATCTCTGTAGGTCTTTTTATTGCAAATTTTCTAGCTCTCCTGATTTAAAAAAAAATGTTCATCCCTAGTCAGTGTGGTTTAATATAGTTGTGTTTTATGAGTGGAGAGAAGGCATTTATGCACATTAGCTTTCTAACTTCCAAATACAGAGAAGAACACAGTAAGTCTAATATTTTCTACACAGCCACTGATTGTTTTATCATCTTTACCTATCAAGGGGCCATTTACCTCTTGTAATATTTCTTGTGTCAAAGTAGTCATATTGTCACTTATGACATAAATACAGCTGCCCCTTTCTTACTTGTTTTCAGCTGCTTTTTACATCTTCCATGTTCCTAAAGCTCCACACTTTCCTCTCTTGCTTATTAATGTATAGTTCATTTCCCTTGAATATTGCTTTTGATTACTAGAGGCAATATTCTGAGGGACACTAATGTATTCATATGATCTGAAATTTTGGCATCTGCATCATTCTCTAGAAGAATCTCACTCCTTCAGTAGGGAATTCAGGCTCTTGTGTGATGCGGTCTGAATGTCACTAAATTTTGTTAACTTGAATGGGAGTAAGCGTTGCAACTGTGTGGTTCACTTTAGATTAGCTTTTGGTCCTAGTTTACTTCCTTTCAACTCAAGCTTTTGTTCTCTCTTTGGTTTTAACAAATTACTGTATCAATTTTATATGAATGTCAAATACATTTTTCTCTAAGTTAATAATAATTCTTCTACCTATTTTTTGTTTTGTTGTTTGTTTGTTGTTTGTTTGTGGGTTTTTGGTGTTTTTTTGTTTGTTTTTAAAAATATCTACAACTCATCAGCATTGTTTTCCATTTGCCCCTACTAACTGCCATGCTGCTGCAGGCAGGCTACTATTAAGTTTCAGACCAGTGACTAATTATCTTTATCTAGTATAAAGAAAACCAAAAGATTTATCTCTGTGGCCACAATACCCTTTTGCTAGAAATTCTTTTCAGACAAGGATTATCTTTTAAGGGAATCTTACCTCTTCAGAATTTTTTTAAAAATGAAGCAATTAGTTATATCTGCTCCTGCCCAGCCCTCCCAAAGTCTTCATCTGTGGCCTTGTGCTGGAAACGAGTAAAATGGGAGGAGAGGTAGAGGCAAATAGAGAGAGGCTGGCTGAGAGGCAGACAAATAAGTGAACTTACTTAATGGACAGTCTTCTCAACCCTACTCTACTTCCACGGTATTAAGCAATACACTTTATTTTGATCTCTGGAATGCCTCTGCCTCTCTTCTACTTAATGAGACATAATTAACCAATACTTCTATTTACCCTAAACCCTGTTTATTTTACATTCCCTTGTATTAAAAACTCGAAGCAGCACTGCTTAGACTATTTTCAGTGTTGACAGTGTTTCTTCCAGTGTATAAATCTCTGATATGGGTGCAAGCAGACACCCTGTGGGGTTATAAATCCATTCATTTCCCTGGGCATAGGGTTTTTTGTTTTGTTTTTCCTTTAAAAAATATTCTTATCAGAATGCAGAGAGCTTTTTTCTTAAAAAAAAAAATTGCTGTTTACTTGTGTATGAGTCCCAATTCTGAAAAGCAGAAGAAATATAAAATGCTGCTTGATGGCAAAAAATTACAACTGTGATTCATCCATTTTTGTGTGTGAATGGACAGAGCTGTTCAGCGATGCCTCTAGCTGAATGATTTTCTTAGTTTCTGTTGAAATTGAACACAAAATTGTTTCCCGTACCTTGCGTATCGATATTTTTTCTACCACAGTGATGATAGTTAGGGAGCTGTTAAAACTGAAAACAGGAACACAACTGGATAAATAGACCTAAGGAATCCCAACCCTTAGGGAATTGCTATCCACGTATTCAGCCAACTAAAACTGAAAATGTTTATGTAAGAAAAAGACTTGTATTTCCTGTTCTGTGCCAGGCCCTTTGGTAATTATTGTGCCAACATAAAATTCTTCATTCATCAATGCCATGCACATGTTGTGTGCAGCTCCTGCAAAGTCCTGAGCAATCCCAAGCTCACTGACAACTAAGCTCAAGTTGTCCAACACAGATTTAGCTGGAGCCAGAGGAAGCAGGAGTGCATAGCCAGTAGAAAGGGGAAGAGAGACAGTACAGAATGTACATTTCAGGTACAAGGTAGCTGAAAGTAAAGAGCCTGTACCAAACCTGAATCAACAAATAACCTTAAATTCCACTATAAGGTTATCTCCAAAGGAGTGGACTGCATCCCATACACTTGCTGATTAACAGTTCACTCTGAAATGGCCAGCCAAGACCACTCAGACACTCACACCCAGACAACTGTCTGGTTGACAAGACTCCGGAAAGGAGGAATCAATGCCAGGAATCCCTCCCAAAGCCCAGTTTTAGATGTACCTTTGCATTCTTCCCCTAGTGTCCCTCCAAATCCCTGAAGGCAGCAGGTTGAATGGTCAGGGAGCACCAAAGACCACAGTCTGAGGTGGTTGTATTATTGCTGAAAAACTGAATGGTATTTGAAGAAAAAAATAATTGTTTTGGGCTAGCCAGAACTGAAGGCACAGAGACTTGTTGGAGCCAAGGAAACTTTGTCGCAATCCCTTATGCCAAGTATTTTGCACTTCCAAAGTAATCACTGAGCTGTATCCCTAAACACACAAAGTGTGTGCAGGACATCAGAGCAGGAATAGGGAAGGAAGGGAAAGTCACTGTGTGACCAACAGTTCTTGCTGTCTGGCAGATATGGTCTAAAACAAGACTGCAATTGATAAATTTGTCTATTGTGCCTCTTTTGTTTGTTGTAAGAAGCTTTGGCCAAGGAAGATGCCTCGTTGCCAGGAAATGGCTTTTTGCTGTGATACCATATTTTCTGCTCCATTGTTCTGGACAAGTGACTGGACTGAATGCCTAGCTCCATGAAAACAATTGAGATCAGGCCTTGTCATACAAAGGACCTGTTTTCTATTGACACGGACTACTTTTGAAAAATATTTATGAAACAAACCATCAACTGTGAAGACTGGTGCCATGAATGTTTCTAAACTGTGATGGTATGGTTTTCTCATCATATCCTGAAGCAAAGCTCATGTGAGAACAACCCCTTTCTTTCCTCATTTCATGTGAAACTGCTCTCTGAGCAATACCCCAGGCACAGTGTCGTCCTAGCAAGACCCCAATGAGACACTTCCCTTTGTGCAGAATTTGGCCCATTGATTAGGAAGGGAACGAAACAGGCAGGCACACAGGCATGCCTTTGCTTAGTGTTTTAACGTAGCCAGTCCTTCAGGTAAGTGTAAACAATTGCTGGCCAAGATAAGCATGGAAAGAAGAAAGATGCTGACAGGCACATGGCTATATCTCAAGGGAGGCAACGTGACCGCTTTCAGTATCAGACCTACTTCCAGCTTGTGGGGGTGAGCTGGCAAGCCCCAGCTGCCCTGGCAGAGGCATCCTCACACTGGGTATGTGGATGGGACCTACACTGTGCTGTTTGTGGATGGACTGTGCTGTAGGCACCACCACATCAGCATCCTCCCACGTCCACTGTGGCTGAATCCCAAGGTGCCTACCAACCCCCTGGCTCATGGGTCAAATCCAGCTATCCCCATGGGAACATGATCTGCCTGCTAGCTACCACCCACAGGGAGGGAAAGGTGCTTGCGCTGTAAAGGAGTGAAAAATGTTTGTCTCCCCTTTAAAGATAAAATACTTACTCTTATTAGCAAAGATCGTGCAGGGAGATCACTGCTTTGCAAAACATGATCTGGGTTTCTCTTAGGATCCATTTGGGGCACATCTCTCACATTTTCAGTACATTATTAGTGATACATCTATTTGATGTACAGGTTGGTTCTGACAGTTTTCTTCTCACAGGTCAGCTACCACTTGGGAAAAAAAACAATGCCTCCTAAAAATCTCTTTTGAAGATTAGTGCAGTCATGGTGTCCATCAGGGGAGCAACAAGGAGATCAGAGATTGAATTGGCATATACTAACACTAAGACTGACTGCAGTTGTGTATCTTTCAAGAGCTGAGTGCTTTGCTGTGTTTCACCCTAACTTCATAGGTTTTGAAGATGGTTACTTTTGACCTGCTCCATTAGAAATCAGCCATTTCTGAAACATTTCTTTGGATAGCTTGCTCTAGTGGCTGATTTGGCTCACTACAAAATATGATCATTTACACACAAACTTGCCAAACGTCGATTGCATCCATTCCAGTATGGGAGGTTTTACTGCAGTCTCTTGAGAAGAGTGGCAGTTGTGTGAATGAGGCCTTTTAAGGCCCATTGCCAGCGCAGAGGGGCTAGACTTGGGCCGTTACAAAAAGCAGCAATTTTCATGATTCTTAGAAGCAGATCTGTCAGGCAATCTTGCAGGCATGTTCAAGTCCCGCTGGGCTATTACTTCCAGATTCAGAGATAACAGCTTTGAGGAGTTGGCAAGTGCCTGCTGGTCTGGAGCACGAACCAGTGGAATGTGGCAGGAGTGGTGTAGGTTGGGCAGGGAGAGGAGGCCACGTGCAGTTGTGGGCTCCAGAGGCGAGGGCTGCAAACACTGGGGTGTAAGTGAAAAAAGGGTGCACCACCCACATCAAGAGGGACACAAACCCCCACCTACTCAGCAGAGAGATCAGCTGCAGATGACGGTGTGCTGGTATCAGTCTGTCTGCCCTGCTAACTGGGTTTTTCTGAGCCAAACCTGATGCTGGTAGGCAAAGAGAGTCCCTGGAGCAACAGAGGGAAATGCTTCACCAGATACTGGAAGTTGACTTTCGACCACTGTGCACACTGAGATTTTTTTTCTGGTACTGATTTAACAACTCAGCAAATGTAAAGCCAGTGAGCATAGAATCATGGAATTGTTTTTGTTGGAAAAGACCTTTAAAATCACTGAGTCCAACTGTTAACCAGCACTGCCAAGTCCACCACTAAACCATGTCCCTGTGCACCGCATCTACACATCTTTAAAATATCTCCAGGGATGGTGACTCAACCAGTTCCACAGGCAGCCTGTTCCAGTGCCTGACAATCCCTTCCATGAAGAGATTTTTTATAATATCCAATATAAACCTCCTCTGACACAACTTGAGGCCATTTCTTCTTGTACTCTCACTTGTTACTTGGGGCAATGGACCAATGCCCACCTTGCTGTACCTCCTTTCAGGTAGCTGTAGAGAGCAAATAAGGTCTCCCCTCAGCCTCTTTCTCTCCAGACTAAACAACTCCAGTGCCCTCAGCCGCAACTCGTTAAGACTTGTGCTTTAGACCCTTCACCAGCTTCGTTTGTGTTCTCTGGACATGCAGATGAAATGTGACTAATTTCCTAGACTAACTGGAAATGAAGGAAGCAGTCCTCTGTTGTAGCAGCCCCTACAGTTTGGTTACCGTTGGTCTGGGGATGTAGCCCAAACCCTGCTCTGCCACACCTGAATTTACTGGCACGTCTGTCCTGGTTTGAGCCAGGATAGAAGCAATTTTCTTTAAGTAATTTTACTTCTCAGCAAGACAGATCCCAGCCCTGCTTATAACTTCCAACAATTTTTTCTTATTGATGGATGTAAAGGGGATATGAGCCAGAGCAGCAGTACAAAACATTGTGGCTCTGAGAATGAGAAAAACGTTCACACAACAATGACAGAAAAATATTTTGGATTCCAACAGCAACTAGGGAAATAGGAGTTTTCTAGGGGCATAAATTTGTTAGTCCTCTAGGATAAGTATGCCATGATAAAATACAGTGATAAAAAAATTAGTGCTTGAATTGCTTGGAATGGCGCATGGAGAAAGGGGAAGGCAGGAGAGGTAATGTTAATAAATCATTGTCCTATCCAGTGGGCTTCCATTATTCAGAGAGAAGGGCAATTACCAAGGCATACCACTGCCCAGCTTTCAAAGTTTAACATTCCTATTTGATATCTGATCTAGCAAACAGTGTTAGAAGGTATCCAAGCAGCATGCAAAGCACTTTAAATGATTAAGGGAGCAGGGTGCTTGAGCATGTGGGCCTTCTAGGCCATAGCACTCCAGTAATTAGACATCCATACAGAGGTATCTCCTTAGATATTTATTGATATGGCCCAAATTTGGTTTCAGTGAGAAAAGAAAACCACATTCCAGGCACTGTAGCAGCGGTGTCAGGTCTGAGGCTGCTGCATCCCTGAAAGACAAGGGTTTATGCTGCCAAAATCAGAGCCTGTCTCCACTTCTTTCCTTTCTAAAGCTATGACTGTGCCCTGGCTGGACTCTTTTAGAGAAAGGTCACTAAATGTTGGCAAGATTGAGTGGGCAGTTCAGACACGGCCACCTCTTCACCCTCCCCAAATAACAGGTTGGTTGGCTCCAAATCCAGTGACTCTAATCCCACAGGACAGATTCAAACCTCGAGATACCTTTTGCTCAGTGCAGTGAGTGTAATGAATACCCTTGAAAATACAGCACAAAGCTACAAACTTACTTTGGCACAAAAATGCATTTTTGCCCATCATAACCTTGCTGCCATCTTCCACAACTGTCCCAGTAACCTCTGATAAACTGGAGAATGCTGTGTTGTATTAATTCTCACCTGGAACCCTCTCACTGACCTCCTGTCTGAGCTTGGCACTGCACCTTGACTCTGAAGTCCAGCTACAAAATAGGACTAATGAGACTGATCTGTCTCACTGGGGTGTGCATTCCTCTGTGTGTGTATGTCTGTGAACACAAGGCAAAGACTGAGGCAAGTTTTTATAAATATTCAGTGGATACAGAGTCCAACTGAGTGTACAGCCCAGTATGATCTGGGTGTTGAAACACCAGTTTGGCTCACCTGACCTTTAGCCTTGCATCTTTATTTATGGTTTGAACCACCCACTCCTTCACCAAGCCTAGACAGGGTTTAACCATTTGAAAGAAGAGGGACTTAGGACTCAGAGTAGCTGTAACTGTGACAGGATAAGGATACAAGCCAGGCAAGCTTTGCAGGGAGGGCTACTTACTGTGTGTATTTCCCTTTGCTTTTGAATCTTGCTTCAACTCTCCATGACACTTATCAAGCCTCTTGTGGATTCAAAACTAATTTACAGAGCAGGGAAGGAACCTACTAGAACCAACATCTCTAAGCTGCAGGTCAAATGCTCTGTTGTTCGCTTGATCAGAAACACAGCCCTGCCCTTGCTGCTGTGCCATGAAACAGAACTTGGAGTGGAAATAGGCAGATAATAGGCAGGATGTCAGCCTGCTAACCCTGGACTAGTTAAAGCTGACATATGCCTTTCATAGTACCTCATATCAGCTTGGGTTGTCAAGTTCACAGGCTAAAAGTTGTCTTTGGGTCTCTGACCAGGATAACCATTTCATCCAGCTGCTACAGCTTTCTTTTGGTTTATGGGGAAGACCTACAGAAAAGCCTCTTTCCTGTGGAAAGATCCACTGATCTACCTGACCTATGTTGATTCATGTTAGTCTGTCTGTTGTTGATCTTCTTTCCTTGAGATTTTAATATAAGGAAGCATGGGCCTGACCCTGCTCCTGCTGACACAGATGTCAATGATCTGTAACTCCAGGGATTGTATGGAGCTGCATGGATGTCTTTCAGGCCCTGACGCAAATGAGTTTCCACCTACCTTCAGCCGGCAGGCCAGAGGCTGCTTACTGAAACTGATGGTCACAAACAGGCAGGTGTCCCAGCAGCATTAGCTCCTTCCTCTGGGTCATATTTGCTCTGTAATTTTCTAGTGTTGGTCTGCAACTCAGCAGTTACCATTTCACTGGCTGTAATGTTCTGGCATTCAGAAGAGAGATGCTTTCATTTCCAGCACAGAAAAATACAGTGGATCAAGGCAAGAGGAGGTCAGCAATCTGCCATCTGCATCCTCCTCAACCTTCCTCTCATCTTACTTGAAGAAGTTATAGTAGCAAACACATCTATCTGCCTGGCTTGTGATGGATCTGAATGCCCTATCAAAAAAAACCTCCCAGGAACCAACTCTTTACAAAGAGAAGAAGCTCTCAAGTCCAGTTAAATACCATCGTTGATCAGTGGATAAAGTTGCCAACAGTGTTTCTGTCTCCTTGGCATTTGCACCTGCTGATCACTCTATCAGCACCAGCTGCACCTTTTTGCTGAGCTATCACAGGGAGTTACTGACATGCAACACCTGAATGGAACCATTTCTAGAGTCAAAGCCATGGGTACTGTATCTCGTATCCATATGGGGTATGCAGTCTAACCCAAAGCAACCCTGAAATATGGACTGACCAGGTCAAACCTTTATGTTCAGTGAACAACAGATTCATGCACTCACATGTCCATGCACCTTTGCACTGCTAATAAAACAGAATTAGTTCTCATTAAAACACTAAACTAAAAAAAACACTCCTTCATTATGCTTAGGCTTAGAAAGTCAGAAAACTCCCCAGAACCTACTGTTCAGGATCAGTTATTCTATCACTGGCTATTTGTATGTAGTAGTGGTGGTACTACTCTTGCCACTGTGAGGAGCACAGTGCAACAGCTGAAGACCTCTCCTATGCTGCTGTAAATGGTAGATGTTGCGTACTTGGGAGCTCGCTTGCTAGGGTGCGCTGCTGAGCCCCTGCCACTGAATCACCTAACAGAATTGCATGCATTTTAACAGAACGCAGATTGTCCAAGTTTTTACGTTATCTTCACTTTTTCATGTTCCAGAAAAAAAAGTGCTGGTTTATATCTCATTTTCTCCAGTCAAAGAGCGTGTTCTCCAGCCTAGGCTCTGAGCACTTTTGTTTTAACCACTGCTGAATGCCAACCCCCAAAGTACTCTAAAATGCTTAAATGAATTGCACCTAGGAGGAATGCAGATGTGGGAACTTTGTTCTAGGCAACAGAATATTATCTGGTTTTACCCAACAGACACTGGCAAATTGGTTTTCATCAGACAGCATCTTTGTCTCAGAAGAACACATAAATTGAATGTTAGCAATGTGCACCAGAGTGCCATTCCAGATGTGTATTAGCTACCTCACCAAGGGGAGAGCAGAAAGAGGCTTTTCAGAGACGTTGCATCCTGTCCTTTTGAGCAATCTTTGAGTTATTATCTCGGGATCTCACATTTGAAGTACTGTAATAAATGGCACTATTCATTAGGAAACTGGCATTCCACTGTCACCTTCTGGTATCTCTAAATGGATTCTCAGAGTGGGCAGGCTTAATGAGTCTCTGATTTGGATGGGGGAACCTTTTTACACAGCTGTAATAGACACATTGTGAAAGCAAAGATATGCCTGGACTGCCAGTATTTTCTAGGAGATACACACTCAACATTTTCCATACAATAGTGAAAAATTCTCAGTTAGAGATTTGGAAAGTCTTCACTCTCCAAATCCTGGAGCCTGTACTCTTGTAATCCACCTTTACTTTGGCTGGCCTTGCCACAATCTGGTGAAGTGCCACCACCTGATCAGTGTTCCCCAGGCATGGGTGAAAGCTCATCTTGTCCCAGTGGTAGTGGATGGTTTGCCCTGGAAAGACACAGGGAGGAGAGAGAGGCCTGCATTGCCCTGAACCTGCTGCTCTTGCTAGAGATGTACTTGTGAACCTGAAGCTTGAGAGAGGCATCTGGGTCTGTCTGCCTGCCATGACTACTGAAGTTTTGAGATGCAAAAGTAGCTCTCATTTGTCTGTGCAGCAACAAAAACTACTAGGGAAAACTGGCCATTCACCACAGCACATTAGAGGCTTTAAGAAGTGACCTGCCACAGACATTAAACAGCTTTGTCACTCCTCTGCCAGCCACTACCACTCCAGCTCGGCACATGTCAAATGGTTTTTAAAGTGAATTTGTTTCTCTTTAATTCCTCCTTATCACTCCCATCCAAGCCTGTGGTGACACCACATCTTTTATCATCAGCTTTGGGAGAAAACATGGCAAGGTGAGAAGGAATAGCAAGAGCTGACATCCTGGCTCCAGGATTACCTGGAGTGTGCAGCTTGGTGCAAGGAGAAACTCTGTGTCTTCCTTCTAACCAGGAAAAATCCTGCCTTCTATGAAGGGGGGATTATGGGATTCCTTCAGTCAGGCCAGGATTTTGCTCTTCTTCTTCTGGAAGCACACTGTAGAAGTAGCTGCAAGTGGACAAGAGCTCAAGTGAGAGGCAGTGCTACTCTACTGCTGCTGCTGTGCTGGGGATAGTAGCAGGCTGAGGGCACACAGGAGGAGAACAATGGGGTCCACCAGCACACTGCATCATTTCAGATGAGGAGGTCTCTTCCTCAGGTCCTGCACAGTGATCTCTTTGTTTCCAGAGTAGGTGCAGAAGTCATCGTATTTTCTTAGCACTGATCTTCACAGTGAAAGGACTTTATGGAAACCACATGCAATTGACTTAGAGACTGATGCTACCAACACCTGCCATTACTATTTATGTCCATTTTTAATATATTTTCACACAATGCTGATGTAGCATAAACTCTATTCTTTAATATCCTTCCTGGAAGCTGAACTTTGCCAAGAAATTTCACACAACTACATGTGGAAATAACCTGATATTTTTCCAGCAGAAATGGATGAAAGTTTCTGTGTATTTTTTGGTGGCTTGAAAGGTTGTGTCTGACCTTACCACCCACAGGTATGCCAGCATCTTATGAAAAAGAGAGGAAAGCTCAGAACATGTTGTCTTCCCATGGGCACACTGATACAAGAAGCATGGCCAAGCCCCTGGCCACTGCAGCTCCTCATGGCAAATGACAGCTTTAACTGCTTGGGAATATGCTGAATTTCTCAATTATGTCCCACTTGCTGTGAATGACAGACCTCTTGAGCCTTTAGGTGAAGGACTGCATTGTTTTCCTGCATGGAAATTTCCAACCCAAATCCCAAATCTTGATTCCTAGTCTACACTGATTTATAGTACCCTAAATAGCAGGACTCATAAGAGTGTTTATTTTAAATGTAAAAAATGTAAATGCAAGTGAAATAAGCTGTACTTGACTTACAGTTACACTAGCAGCTTATTAATGTTATGTGAGTGGGTATATGTACAAAATGAATACAAGTAATCTGCCTCCTTCCTCCTGACAAAGCAGCATAATACATTCTTCTCTTAGGTATTTGTTGAAGAAAATAATAGAAACCAAACCTGAGCTATTTGAATCATCTGCCTCACTACATCTGAGCTATGTGGTTCTCCTTTCCTCCTGTTGTCCTCCTGACAACAGAATCTCTTCTGCTTGTTTCCCCCTCACTTTATTGCTGCAGTTAATTCTGTGTAGCTTTTGGATATCAGCTATGGAAACCATGCCAGCTTCTCCAAAGTAGATTTTGTTTGTAGCTTGTCACAATTCAGTAGTGACACAAAACTCAGTTTCATCCCTGCATTTTGGAGTAAGTTAAAAAAGTATTTAAGGAGCCTTTGCTCTTCAACACGTAGCTGTTTGCCACTGTACTTTGGCAGCTTCTTTGGACATCAGCACAGTGTCTGTGGAAAGCTTAAAATCCTGAGTCTCTGCTGCTTGTTCCTTTCATGCTGTGGTAGAAGAAACTGTTGAGCCTTGCTATGCCTGGATGAATCCAACACTTGCTTAGGAGCTCTGGGTTTCTAGCCAGGAGCTGCTGCAAGCACCTATTCCCTTCTTTCTAAAGTCCTTTCCATCCTTTTCACCCATGTGCTTCTGGCCCATATTCAGACTCCCTCACATATTGCTTATGTCCACCAGCACCAGGAACATGCAGGTGACCCAGACCCCAAGCTACTTCTGAGGTCTGTAGAGAGGCTGGTGTGACAGTCCTGTACCTCTTGTTTTAGTTGTTTGTCTATTCCACCTTCAAAATCTCAGCAGTCCTGCTCACCTTTCTCTCTCTCATGGTCACTTATCCTCACCTGAGGGACACCGTGCTGTTTCCATGCTGCTCCCTAGGCCATGGCATCCAAAAGGACTGGTAGAAGTGCCTTGCAAGATTTGTTCCCCAGCGAGAGAGACCTGATTTCACCGGGCATCCCTTCTACCAAGTGGACCAGATGACAAGAAAGAAAGAAAAGAAATAATTCTCTCGAAGACATGCACCCTGCAGAGACAGAACCACTGACTGCCCAGGTCCTCCCTCCTGTCACTCCTGAAGGTGTAGAGGCAGGCTGACACATGTGGAAGCCACAGCAGAGAAGTGGGAGGTGAAGGTTAAGGCAGAAAGGAGAATCTTATAAACCCTCTCTCCCTGTTCAGGGAATAAATTCTGTGTATCCCAGAGGCCATCAACTATATGCCTTTCAAAGGCAGATATTCCCAACAAATCCATGCCTAAATTAGGCCCTATTACAGTACACCAGGTCTTTCTGATATTCAATACCTCCTTCTGCTTTAACAGGGCTTTCTGAGGTCTAGCAAACTCCTCTCAGGTTTCAGATGATGGCAAGCTGCTTTTTAATATTCTGTGCCATTGCTGCTTAGCATGGTAGGAGAACCGAGTGGCTGCTCTACCCAGATCCCACCTCACTTGCATTTCCATAGCTATGTCAGGAAAACTACAAGTGAATCAAAACACCTTTCAGCACAAATTCCTTTTGTTAAGAGGCAGCCATAGTCTTCCTGTAACATCTGAGCAAGAGGCAATCACTGCCACGACAGCTTGGGTGTTGCCTCTGGAATCTGGAAGGATGAAATCATCACACGTCCCACCACCCTGCTAACTTTGAGGCATTTCTGACTAGGCTCATATGATGTGGTTGCCTCCAATTAGAAGAGACTGGGATCAGTGATTCAGGAGGTCACTTCCAGTCCTGCAACCTTTAAATAGCATGGAAAGAGTTAGTCTGAGGTTACCAGTGGAAGGCAACAATAATTGTTAAAAATGGCCCAGGGCCGGGTAGTATGTGATTAGGGCAGGAGAGGGGAGATACTTATCCCAGCTGTTGTGTAACTCAGTTCATGAGTTTTGGCAAATCTGTAGTCCCATTGTCCTTTATGTTTCAACTAAGTTTGTCCCCTGGGAGTGATGGCTCTTCCCAGCCTCTTTAAGGCCCTGTGATCTCTGTGTATCATTGACTCATGCTGGCTACTGGCCATCAATCTGGGTCAGCAGCAAGATACTGATTGACAGGATGATTCAGAGTCACTAGAAGCAGGCACTATACAGTGTTCTATCATATACAGTTTTGTATCAATGGCACCCAGATCTAGATGGATGCACTCATCATGTATGCAACTATCCCTTTCCTGCATTTTGATTCTGTCTTGGGAACATCTCCTTGCAGGAAGCAACAGGCACCATTGCATTTTCTGGTCCAACCCACTGCAGGGCAGTTACAGGTTCAGGAGTATGCTTTTATAATGCAGCTAATTGGTAGGGAAGGCTGCTTTAAGAGTCTTTACTCCTTTAAAAAAGCCAAAGTCAAGCAGTCTAATTGACTACCACAAAATAAAGTCCTTCCTTTCTTTTCAAAATGCCTGCCCAGTATTAAAAAATATCCTCTTGACCAAACTGGGACAAGATCCCTGCACACCTTGGGCACACAGAGCCTCAAAGGAACTTTCTTACACAGGGTATGAGACTCAAAATATTTATGCAAAAATGTGTTTCTATGGCTGTGTTCATATTCACACGTAATTACCCAGCAGCAAAGCATTTTACAGCCTTATCCTCTCTCTGTCTCCAACAAAGATTGCCTTTAATGTCTCAGTGAGGTACCAATTCAGTCTTTACATCTCTTTCTACTGTGAAAGCAATTGTATGAAGTTTGTCAGCAATATTTCTTGTCTGTTATAAGCAGCACCAACAACTGATTTTCATTTCCTTAAAGAAGAAACCCACATCTATGCTCTCTGAAGGAAAAAAAAAAAAAAAAAGAAAGTATAAAACATTTCCTGAGCAGTAATTTCTGGGCATGATGTGATGCCAGTCTCAAGCCCTGATGCTGAAAATTGTTGTTCTGTAACTTATTACTGCCAGTTCCTCCTTTAGCCTGCAGATGAGGGTGCATGGACTAATAACTCAGCAGAATAATACAAGTGGTAAGATATTCAGTAATACTCAGCTTTACCCATGCATTCTTTCTCCTCTGTTTTTGTACAGAGTTCCCCTTCTTCTTACAGTTAAGCCTGGACATATTTTTCTATTTTATATTTTCCAATGATTTGTACAAGAGAGTATTAAATCGCTAAAGGGCATATTAAGTATTACAGCTTTGTTAAACTTGAATGAAGCAATGCAAGTCTGGAACACATTTAATAAATCTGCAGCTTGATAAGCAAACTTTCTTTGCAGAATCTGACATTCCTTTGCATTACTCACCTACGTGAAAGAGCTGCCTCTAATTCTTTTATTCTTTTTAACTTCCTCACTCCAGGACTCAAACCAGCTGCAGGCCTCCCCTTCTCTTGGCACCATATAATTTAAAACCCTTTCTATGGCCTTCAGAGGAAGGTGTGCAGGAGCCAGGCAGCAGCTGCAGAGCTGTCTCCGTGGCCTCAATGGAGCGCTCCTCACTTAGATTTTTTTCAGTCTTTTATTTGTTTTTTTTGCCTTCTAAGTTGGAGAATGAGCACACAGCACTTAGCTCTGGGGAGGATTCACTCTGTGTGTGTGTGTCAACTGTATCAAGAAGACACCTATGTCAGTTAATGCAGGGGGAAGAGATCAAATCAGGCCATTCAGAATTGCCTGGGAAAATTGGGAGACTGATGACAGATTTTTTTAAAAACCTTTTGTTTTAATTTTTTTTACATTTTTCTATCACATTAAAACCCACAGGTCATTTCCAGGGTGATTCATTTTAATTTCACCTGCAGTAACCATTGGATTAGGATCCCTGAGGAAAAGCTTGTGAAACGTGAGGCTATTACAGTGGCAATGTAAGGTGGCAAGTCAGTTTTGATGGATGACAACTCTTCTAGAAGACTTTGCTACTGATTTCTGCTGGTGGCGTATCACACTACCATGTCTGTCTGACTCTGCACCTTCTTGCCTCATAGAGTTGTTCTGGTCTATTTGCTGTGTGCTACGCTTATGTTTAACATATTAAATTAATTCATCTGGGAAGATTATGAAACCCACTTCAACAGAGATTTCACACCTTAGGAAGAGCCTGTATAAACTCTCAGACCTGTTGATAAAACAGTAAAGAGGAAAACCTTCAGGCCTGTATGATGAAAGCTTCTGCTTTCTCATATCATATGATAAATAGCCTTAGTAGAGTCAACACTTCTTGCCTGAGATAGCCTCTTGCACAGTCCTAGACTCGCTCTTGATCCCAGACTGGAGGGGAAGGCTGACAACAGCAGAGCAGGCACATGGCTACATCACTGCCATGCTCCTGCAAGAGCTCCTGACAACTGCTTTATTCTTACAGCTGCACCGGTGGTGAGACAGTGAGCCAATTATTTGATGAGATTTAATTCCTCTATTTAATATCTCCCTTTGCAATATCTTGTAATAACTTCATTTTAAATTATGTGAAGAGTGACAATAAAACACATGGGCACAACTTTTTCGGCTCACTAGCAAACAGCACTTCACAAAACAGAAGTGATTTCTTCATGAAAATCCAACTGCTAGTGGATGCTTATGAGGAGAGGCTGAGGGAGCTGGGTCTCTTTAGCTTGGAGAAAAGGAGACTGAGGGGTGACCTCATTAATGTTTACAAATACGTAGGGGGTGAGTGTCAGGGAGATGGAGTTAGGCTTTTCTCAGTGATGACCAGTGATAGGACAAGGGGTAATGGGTGGAAATTGGAGCATAGGAGGTTCAAGGTGAATATATGAAAATTTTTTTTTACTGTGAGAGTGACAGAGCACTGGAACAGGCTGCCCAGGGAGGTTGTGGAGTCTCCTTCACTGGAGACATTCAAAACCCACCTGGATGCGTTCTTGTGTGATGTGCTCTAGGTGACCCTGCTCTAGCAGGGGGGGTTGGACTAGATGATCTTTCGAGGTCCCTTCCAACCCCTAAGATTCTATGATTCTATGCTCAAACGGCTGATGTTGTGGGGCTGGCAAACTCAAGGGGAGTTTCACAAGACCTTGACAGCCATCAGCAGGACAGCAAACATCATGGCTGCTGTCCAGGACCCTAGTCTTTCCCTGGAGTGCAGCACAAAGCAGCTGTGTCTGCAGGGACTCCAATTCCTCCTCACTGGGCTGCTCACGATGTCAGTGCAACAGCCCATTTCTCACTGCTCATCTGTTGGAGAGTCTGCCCAGTTGTGTGTCACTGTACTGAGATACTGCCCAGGCACTCAGCTTCATGCCCAGGACTAGCAAGGGAACTAGAGAGGAGGGTGAGTAGGCAGAGGAAATGACAGTGTCCCTGTCAGGTAGCAGACAAGACAAGACACAGCATTTCATTCAGGAGAGAAGGGCAAATGGTCATGGCAAAACAGTAGCTGCAGGATTGATGGTTGAGTCCTTGAGCCTAGTGAGAGGAAACTGGATGTCCTTCTCCTTTAAAGTGAATGTACAGTAGCAAGTCCCCGTGCTGTGTGCCAGACTGGCAGGACAGAAAAAGAAAGTCAGTCTATGTCAAGAGGGCAAGTACTGTATTGACAGCAGGAGCACAAGGCTCCTCATGCTTTTCTGATGACACGTTTCAGCCCAGATCAAGCTCTTTAGGAGTGAGCTGCCTCGTGTCATAGCCCTCAAATCCTTGGCCTCTGCACTGAGACTACCAACGAGAATGCCAGCTATGATGGTGGGTTTATTTTCACCAGACTGAATGGACTTCCCTCTCATTCCACAGAGAGCACGAGACAGCTGTAAGTTAGCAACAGCTTTTCCTTGGAGAGGGGCCCGAGGCATAAGATTTAAACCACCTAATCTCTCTGTGCCCGTGTCCCAGGATCAATGTCCTGCCAGGACCGAAATAGCAAACAAGGAACCACGGGCGAGTTCACCTAATGGTAACTGTCCATACGCTGTATGGTGCGGATGGAGGAGAGGTAATGGGAAGGTAGGAAGGCTCCTGCTTAAAGTGAAGTGCTAGGAAGAAACATTGGTGCCTATTCCTGAAGTGCAAGACTGGGTAAGTCAAATGCTTCTAATTGTGCCAAGCAAAGCTGGGATTGGTGAACAACCTTGAGAGAGAGTGATAAGGTTTAGGATGTTCCTCTTTTCTGGGCTTTGATATCGCCAGAAGAAAGGTTACCATCTGTGCAGAAGTTTAATTTGTTCTTCACACTGCCAAAAGTCAATGGGAACATGGTTTTGCAGGTTTTATGTCTGTTGATTGAAGACTGTTTTTGCCCTAGCCTGGAAGGGATTTTTCACATACTTTGTTTCTTCAGTTGGCTGTTGAAAATAAGCTGTATGTTGTCATGTCAGTATGCAGCAAGATGCTTCCTCTCTCTTCCTCCCATCTCGAGCGAGTTTATCCTTTCGGTGATCTCCAGAGATGTGGCCGCTCTCTAGTTTTCCTCTCCCTAGTTCACCTGCCTGCAACCTCTTGCCGTTCTGGGTGCCTGGATGCTCGCTGCCTTCCAGAACCCCTTGGCAGTTCTGGCTCCCTCCAGGCTCTCTCAGACAGCTCCCTTCTTCTGACGACAAACCAGTCCTCCTCATCCTCCTCGCTGGCTGCCCCAGGCTTGCCAGCAGATACCCGAGGGAACCAAGCCGGGGACGCTGCCGCCACCAAGCCACGGCCGAGCGAGAGCGCTACATCCGAGAAGAACCTAGGGAGCCAGCTCCGATAGCACGTCTCTCTGCTTCTTGTGCGACCGGGAGCCACCCCCGCCGCTGCTCCCCCTGCCCGGGCGCCGGAGCCAGGAGGCAGCAGGGGCTGGTCGGGCGAGGGGCGGGAGGGAGGCGGGCGGCGGGAAACGGGCGGCGGGAGCGGCCGGAGCGGCGGGAAACGGGCGGCGGGAAACGGGCGGCGGGAGCGGCCGGAGCGGCGGGAAACGGGCGGCGGGAAACGGGCGGCGGGCGGGCTGCGGCCGCGGCTCCCTCTAGTGCCCGCCTGACGCCGGGCAGCGAGGGGCTGGGGGGAAACGTGCCGGTGAGAGCCGGGGGTGCTCTCCGTAGAATCATTTTGGTTGGAAAAGACCTTGAGGGTAATCAGACCCAGCCGTTAACCCAGCACACTGCGAAGTGCACCACTAAACCACGTCCCTAAGCATGACATCCAGTAAGTTCGCAGATGACGTCAAGTTGGGCAGGAGTGTTGATCTGCCTGAGGGTAGGAAGGCTCTGCAGAGGGAGCTGGACAAGCCGGATCGATGGGCTGAGGCCAATTGTATGAAATTCAACAAGGTCAGGTCACAGCAACCCTATGTAACACCACAGGGGCGGGGAAGAGCAGCTGGAAAGCTGCTCAGAGGAAAAGGGCCTGGGGGTATCTCCAGGCAGGTCCTCTGAGCTGTCCGCAATTCCTTTTGGCTGTGGCTCGGGAGGCAGCAGGCACCACATATCCCTGTGTGGAGAGCATCACCAAGGTTATCCACTGTTTTCTCCATACTGTTAACCTGGGGAAGAAAATAAAAAAAAAAAGCCCACCCAAAAATAGAAAAGAAGCTCACAGGGAAAGGAAAACCTCACCTCTTGCATGAAGAATAATTTGTTCGCTTTCCCCTGTTTCTCAATATAGAAGCTCTTTTTCCCAAAACAGGATGTTGGGCCAGGGAGAGGTAATATAAACAGATGCATTCTTTAAAAGCTTGCAGTGCATTTTTGCGGAGTACAGGCTCTGCATTGAAATGCAGAGACCCATGAGGTCTCAGGGACCTAACAAGGGACTGCAGCAGGAGAAAAAAACCCTTCCTCTGAGAGTCAGCCCAGAGCCTTCCTTGACTTAAGCAATTCCTCTTCTGCAGAAGCAGAGGGCACAAAGTTGTGACTGAGAGGTGAAGAAAATCTTTAAACAAAGCTGATATTGGCTGACTGGTAGAAGAAAGCTTGAAACAGTATTGTAGGCAGCTTTTCTTCCTTTTATAAATATGCAGTATTAGTTAATTTGCACCAGCAGTGGCCATTGCTGACAGGAATCAAACAGTAGACAGATCCTGTCTCTACTGGCCTCCTGTCAGACTGGCTCTAGCACCTGAAAGCCAGTGACTTCCAGGGTTATTTAGCAGTTCCATCTGGATCCATCACCGTGTCTGGACCTGGGTTGAACCCTTTCCCTTTTGCTGTATGCTCCTGTCTTTTATCAGGCTTTTCACAGAGTGTGCCTTCAGCAGCAGGGGCAGGGAGAGTGGAGCCAGAGCAGCTGCAACTGGCCTGCCAGCTCATTTAAGGATGTCCAGCAGCTTCATACCTGCACTGGGAGTATCTACCCTTGTCTCCCCTTGTACAGGGTTCTGCTCCTTACATCTTACCTAGCGTCTCACCTTATCTCTGGTTTCTCCACTCTGGTCTCCAAACTTCTTTCAAACTTCATAGAAGCAAACCCCTCCTGTCTTTCTTGGCCTCACCTCGAGTACTGTGTGCAGTTCTAGGCCCCTCACTTCAAGAATGATATTGAGGTGCTGGAGCAGGTCCAGAGGACAGCAACAAGGCTGGTGAAAGGACTAGAGGGAAAATCTTATAGGGATAGGCTGAGGGAGCTGGGATTGTTTAGCCTGGAGACTCAGGGGGGACCTTATCACTCTCTTCAAATACCTGAAGGGAGGTTGTAGTCAGGTGGGGACTGGGCTCTTTTTTCCAGGCAACTAGCAACAAGACAAGAGGGAATAACCTCAAGCTGCTCCAGGAGAGGTTTAGGTTGAATATTAGTTAGCACTTCTTCACAGAGAGGGTGATTAGACATTGGAATGGACTTCTCAGGGAAGTGGTGGAGGCACTGTCCCTGGATGTGTTCAAGGAAAGGCTGCATGTGGCACTTAGTGCCATGGTCTAGCTGATGTGGTGGTGTTGGTCATAAGCTGGACTTGATGATCTTAAAGGTCTTTTCCTTTGCGATTCTGTGATTCTGTGATTCTTGTCTAAAAAACCTTGTGGTGGTTCAGAGTGCCATAGTTAAGTTTTGAACCTATACACATATACCTGGTTATGTTCCTATACAAGTGTAGAAACCCAACACACACTAACTGCCATGCTGCAGTGGGAACTTGCCGTTGCTGTGCGTGCCAGCCCAGTTTTGCTCCACTTGGTTATTTCACATGGGGGTTCCCTTTAGGATGGCACCTCCATACAGGCCTCACTGGCCCTGAGCAAATAACAGCCAGAAACCAGGCCTGGAGTCCTAACAGCTAATGCTATGCTTCCCCCAGAATGAGCTACTGAATCCCAGTGCAAATTTCAGGGCTTGTCCACACCTTTTCTCTGCCAGGTCTCCTCCTGAGCAATGCAAATGGGAATAATGAATAAGGGAGCAATACCTTTTGACTCACTGGACAAATGCAAACCACTTTTGGACTAACAGTCTGGAAAAAAACAACGGATCCTTGGGTTTGGCTTGGCTTACTATTTTTTCTAAAAGGCTGTTCAATCTAAACTGCAATGACTGGCATGCAATGGAGGGGAAGGAAGAAGGAAAAAAACAGCTATGCCCAGGCATTGAGCACTGCAGTCTAGGCCTCCTCAGCAAGGGGCTCCTGCAGTTTAACCAGCACTCATCCACCTCTTGCTTAAGGTTTCCTCTGCAGATGAACCTTTTGTTAGTTTACAATTGCAGCATCTACTACTCAGTTGAACATTAATCCTGTGAGTTAAACACAATATTATTATCATTACTATTAGTCATTACTATTACTATTTGATCCTAAATGTTGACTGTAAGAGCAGTCTTCAAGGGTATGATGTGGCACTGCTGGCTTCACAGTACACCAGGGCTGGTGAAAAAAAGAAGGGATATTTTGGGGTAGGTCACATTACCTGTCATTTCCAGGCAGGAAAATGAGAAAGTTTTCCCCATGGAAAATTTCCCCATGGAAATTCTCAGTGCCTTCTTTTTATTTTCAGGGGAATATACCCTAGAGCAAAGTCCCTGAGTGGTTCAGAGATCTGCGTTCAGCTGCGCAGGCTCCTTTCTGAGCCTGGGACTGACACATAAGGAGGGAGACGGAGGCTAAAGTGCCAGGGGCAGGCTGGGCAGCTGCACCTCAGCTGGATTTTGAGTGGCCTGGGGCACTTGCTGCTGGGATCGGTGGGAGGCAGAGGAGAACACTTCTTGCCGGCAGAGACTGCAAACAGTACAAGCGCTCGGGTTTGCCAAGTCCGGCTCCACCGCAGCTATTGTGATCCCTGCTATTCAGGAATTCTACAAAACCGGACCAACTCTCATAAAAGTTTTGCAGAGTAGATAAATACTATGCTCCAGCCTTCGCGGCGAGGGGAAAAGGAAAGCTTTAAGCAATTAGGCCGGCCCACACAGCGATTCGGCATCAAGCCGGGTCGCCAGCTGCGAGGGGCTCCTAAGGCAGCCGTGCCTCTGCATCCTGTCCTGCCGCCTGTGGCAGCACCGGCACGGCTGTGACTGGCAGCACCGGCACGGCTGTGACTGGCAGCACCGGCACGGCTGTGGCAGCACCGGCACGGCTGTGACTGGCAGCACCGACACGGCTGTGACTGACAGCACCGGCACGGCTGTGGCAGCACCGGCACGGCTGTGACTGGCAGCACCGGCACGGCTGTGACTGGCAGCACCGGCACGGCTGTGACTGACAGCACCGGCACGGCTGTGACTGGCAGCACCGGCACGGCTGTGACTGGCAGCACCGGCACGGCTGTGACTGGCAGCACCGGCACGGCTGTGGCAGCACCGGTAGGGCTATGACAGCACCGGCACGGCTGTAGCCGCCAGGGCAGCAGCCACGAGGGGGGGAGGGGACACCATAGGACCACATGTATTATTTTAAGGAAAGAAAGGGCCTTCCTCATGTTAGCAAGGAGCAGCAGCTTTCCTAAAAGATGCTGACCTGTGGCTAAACGCATTTTCCCTGGATTGGTCCAGTAAGCTTTGCTATCTCTTTTGCACTTTTCCATCTGTATTGCAGAGAAGTTAGAAGCCCTTTGGTTGGAGCTGTTCTTGGCCAAGGTTTTGCTGACACCTGCGTTCCCTTTCCCATGGTGAGAACAGTGAAATGGGTTGGGTCTCATCTTGCCTTCCTCACAGGAGATGGCTGCCATGGTGCTCTACCTATAAAAGATGAAAATGCTTCAGGCTCCTTAGGGGGTGACCCGTACATGCCTGTGAGGGATCCCAGTAAGTTTGAGAAGAGCCTCCTTGCCCTAGACATAAGAGGATATTCTCTTTTCTTTCTAAGAAGCAAAAAGCTTTTTCATTTGACTCAAAATATATTGTTTTGGAAAATCAGAGCTGACCACATAATAATTCCTTCTCCCAGTTTTGGAGTGATAAGACATGTGCGATGCTGCTTGACACTGTGATATTTATAAGACAAAGTAGAGGTCAAATTTGCTGAACAGTTTCCAAATTCCAGTGAGGTTTATCACAAAGAGTCCCATGCATGGACCCAAGTGGCGTGACTGACTAGGGCTGGATTGTGGAGACACTAGAAAGCTCAGTTTCCACTCAACACTGATGGGCCAAATCATGTTCTTTGGTGGCAAAACCTGCTGGAAAGCTACAATTTTGTGAGGACTCCAGGGAGTTCTCACAGCATGGTTTCTGACAAGAAGCCCCACTGTGAGGAGCTGGGTTTTCAAGCTTCAAGGAGCAACACTGTCCTCTATCAGCATTGTCCTGCCTGGGTCTGGCGAGAAGCAGCCCAAGCTTAGTCTCCTGTGGGGTGGGCAGGCAGGCAGTCAGGAGAGGCTACCACCCTCCCTTCCCTGCATCCTCATATCTCTGCTGGATGTCTCAAGCCTCCTTGGAAAAGAGGCACTTGCTGGGCTCTCCTTGCCAGCTTTCTGTCCCAAGAAGCGCAGGAAGAAAGGTTTTCCCACAGCAAGTGCTGACAGGACTAGCACAAACTTGTCCAAGGGAGACTTGGCAGAAATGCCCACCAGCTAGCTATGACTGAGAAACTGGCTCCGTTTCCCTCTCCTTGCTCAGACAACAGCCTGCAGGGCTCCTGCTGACACCGAGCATCCCTGCTCTCGCTGGAGCACTGACGTTGCTGAGTCTTCTTTGCACCCTGATGCGCTCACCTGCCAGCGCATTTCAGCCTCCCGGCCCAAAGCCAAAGGGGACGGATTTGGCGTTGCTAAGCCTCAGTTATTTCAACAGAGACAGGCTGGGGCTCGCTCTAATACTCAGAGCAGAAACTAGATCTGGAGCAGGAACGAAGCTGACACCTACAAGATGGGCTCAACCTGAACAGTGGTCCCCCAGTACTGAAGTTCAGAGCAAGGCTCAGCAGCCCTTGCTCCTCCACAACGCATGGACACTTGGACACAGGAGGTTGTATTATGTCCACATTTGCTCAGTCTTCCTTAAGATTCTCCCCAGAAGACATACGCAAAAATTTTAATGACGTGTGCTGTCCTGGAAAGGGAGGGACCTGGAGGAGATGAGGGGAAAGCACCAGATCCCTCAGCTGAGAGGCATATGCCCCTGGTCTGATAGCTGAAGAAGCCTTCTGGTTTATGGACACACCAGAAAAAAACAGCTAGATGGTGAGCCGAGCAAGAACTGTCTTTTCACTCCATGCTCGTGTTGCTTGCTGAACAGTAAGGCATCGGTTCATGTTCTGGGTTTCTAGAGACTGCAGAAAACAAAAGGAAAACAAAAGTTAGACTACCTACTGGAACACAGGTTTGATGAGTCTTCAGGTAGGCTACAAGTACCACATATTGCAGGAGAAAATGTGACCATATTATTGTAAACAGCTAAATTTACAAGACATTACTTCAGCCACCCATTGATCTGCTTATCTGGTCTTCCTGCTACAGGATCACCTTTCCCAAACATAAAGCCATCTTACAGCCATGCCATTTCTGCAGGTGTTCATTGTGCAACTAAGCAGATACAACTAGGAATTAATCTTTGTCCCAAAAGGCCATAAATGATGTGCTGAAGGGCTAAAAAGTCATCCATATTTCGGCAATTACCTGAAAAGTTTGCAGAGTTTTAAGGACAAGATCAGGGAGACAACTCCATATTAACTAAAATTCTCCATGGTACTTGTTTTGCCTTCTAAAATCTAGGACCAATCTTAGAGCAGAAAATAAAGTTTAAGGATTGAGACACTTGGCTAAATTATAATTGGTGCTTTTTCACAACATTCCTGTGTGACACTGGGAATATCACTTACCCACTTACTGTATCCACTCCCAATGCATGAACTGGACATAACAGCACTTCTTTACCTCCACTGTGGATCAAAGGGAAAAAGATACTCATCATTTTCCAAGATGCTTGGAAAATACAGTTAGTGCAGAAATACCCTACACAGACTCACCGTGGGAAATACACCAAATACAGCCTATGGATTATTTAAATACAAGGAAATGGAGAAAGTGAAAATGGCAAAGGTTCACAACTCTTCACTGAGGCAGAGGTGCCTTATTGCCACTTCTAGCACATCTCTCCAGCACAATCCTGTGACTCTTGTCTTCTTTGGGGAATCAGAGACTAATGACTGGAGTTGATTTCCCCTCCCTGAGTTTACACACAAACTAGACTGGAGGCTCCTAGAAGAGAAATTCCTGTGTGCTGTGGGAAGCCATACAAGGGACTGTATCTTTTGTTTCTGCCATGGACTGTAACTGCCTGTTTTTCTTGCGCCCAAACTGGAGATAATAATTCACTACCTGACAATGCTCCCATGAGCCCTGAGGTTACCTACAGTCTCCCATATTTTCCTGCCCTGATGAAATACAAAACTTCAGTAATACTTTCTCTTGTAGCACAGTAACTAAATCATAAGCAGCACCACTGCATGGAGAAGGATTTGATTGATACAGCCCATTACTTGCACTCAGCCTGGAGAGAGGTTTGCTGAAGGATCAAATCTATGTCTCAGATCAGCTCTTGCACATCACACACAGGTGTAGGCTGTATGTTTATCCTCTGCCAGGTTTCTGAGGGAGAGTAGCAATTCAGAAGTGCATGGAAAAATCCCTCAAAAATGATAACACAAATCATAAGCCTGAAGTATCACAGAATCACAGAATCTTAGGGGTTGGAAGGGATGTCAAAAGATCATCTAGTCCAACCCTCCTACCAGAGCAGGGTCACCTAGAGCACATCACACAGGAACGTGTCCAGGTGGGTTTTGAATGTCTCCAGAGAAGGAGACTCCACAACCTCTCTGGGCAGCCTGTTCCAGTGCTCTGTCACTCTCATAGTAAAGAAGTTTTTTCTGATGTTTACGTGGAACCTCCTGTGTTCCAGTTTGCACCCACTGCCCCTTGTCCTATCACTAGACATCACTGAAAAAAGCCTGGCTCTGTCCTCTAGACACTTGCCCTTAACATATTTGTAAGTCTCCTCTTCTCCAAGCTAAAGAGACCCAGCTCCCTCAGCCTTTCCTCATAAGGGAGATGTTCCACTCCCTTAATCATCTTTGTGGCTCTGTCCTGGACTCTTTCAAGCAGTTCCCTGTCCTTCTTGAACTGAGGGGCCCAGAACTGGACACAATATTCCAGATGTGGCCTCACCAAGGCAGAATAGAGGGGGAGGAGAACCTCTCTTGACCTGCTAACCACACCCTTTCTAATACACCCCAGGATGCCATTGGCCTTCTTGGCCACAAGGGCACATTGCTGGCTCATGGTCATCCTCCTGTCCAGCAGGACCCCCAGGTCCCTTTCTCCTACACTGCTGTCCAGCAGGTCAGCCCCCAACCTGTACTGGTATTTGGGGTTGTTCTTCCCCAGATGCAAGACTCTACACTTGCCTTTGTTGAATTTAATCAAGTTTCTCCCAGTAGCATTTGATTTTGAAGCATGTCTCAAGATTTCCAGATGAGCCAAAGCTATAGAGAATAAACATTTTGTGTAGCCCTTCTGCTGGGTGGTCTGTATCAGCACAGTATTTAGACCATTATTCTTAACCTGAAACAGCATCACCTCCATGTATTCCTGCTAATCTCCACTTTTCACAGCACCAGTTCCCCTGCAGTGTAGCAGAATTGTTTGCCATTGGCCTTTTGGCCCATCGGATCCAAAGCCAGTAGCAGAAGGATGGCAGAAGTTTGCACAAAACCTGTTCCTACTGTGCCTGCCTGAAAGGCAAAACCTTCTTAGCTGCAATCAGTTAAATACAAAATGCATGTCTTCCTTTGAGGTACTCAGAAAAGGAAATATACGTTTATATTCAAAATGCACACTCAGATATACCACTAGCCAAATCTTACCATCTTACAGCATATGAAAGGCCAAATATGTACTTGCAGAAAACATCCCCCTCTCCCCCATCCTGTTGCCCCCAGAACAACCTCCCACCCCAACTCCAGTCTCTCCCAATATGACAGCATCAGATGCTGGTGCTGGGACACAATCATTATGGTGTGCTAGTGCTGCCATCATATACACCTATTTTCAAAAGCTTATAACTGAGCTTTGAAGTTCACTTTGTGCTGCAGCTTGGCGTGCAATGCCATTTCTGGGCAAATTGAAGAAAGTGTATGACAGTTTTTCAGTTGTAAGTCAGACATCACCAACTGATTCATGGTGGCTGAGATTTAACTTTCAAATTTCAGCACACTTCCCACCATACCTGTGGGACAGACACAGACAGACCCTGCTGAGGTGGTCCCACTGATTCCAGCACCACTAGACAAGCATTTCCAAAGCTTGCTAAGGCCTGTTTTTTGTTTTCCCATGGAGCTTGTGCATGGATGTCTATATGTAAAGATGCTCAGTTCTTTTCTCTGGTCGTGGCTCATGCAAGCTTATTGATTAACCATTTTTAATGTATTTGCTGAACTCATTGCAATAAAGGCTGATTCCTTAAAAATACAACAGAAAGAGTGCTGTGGTATTGTATTACAATATTCTAGCTCTCAAAAATGTTGCTGTGTTGCTTTAGGATACAGTCTAACATCACAGATGTTCCCTTTCTTAAAATGGGGGGAAAGATCAGAGCAACATCATTACCCTTAACTGGGAATTACAGACCTTTATTGTTTAAGAGGATGTAGCATTTTATTCTTTGGCAGATGATGTTTTTTCACTCGATAAGAGGACATAAGTTGGCATGCAGTGTGGTTTCCTTTGTTAGTCTGAAAATCGACCTTTACATTAAATATTTTTATTACGTCAAGTATTGAAAGGAGGAAGAATTCAATGGCTGGAATCCAAAGATCTGTTCTCCAATGTTTAGAATTTATAATTTTGTGTCTTTATAATATGATGTACCATTGTATATTACACATTCAAACAATTCATCAAAGGTCCAGTGATAAAAAACTGCAAATAAGTTGAAACACTTCAAATACACCATCAGTTTCACTTACCTCTGATTTTGCCAACATGCTGCTCTACATGTAAGTAGAGAACAATTCAGATACTTGGACTTAGCCTTGCATCATCAGCACAGTTTATGTGGAAGAGAAGTAATTTAAACAGGAAAAAAAATCCCTGCACCATTTGTCACTGTCACTTGAAACTTAAAGACTAAAATTTATTTTTTCCCGAATGCTGCATTTTAACAACAGTTGATTCTCTCTAGTGTGAAAGCACTGATGTTTCACTTACATTACAAATTATTCTGGGCTACTGGAGCTTTTACGCCTGGCCATCAAATACCATGCCTAATAAAATGCAGAGTATGGGGACCAAGCTGTTTCTCTCCTGGATAAAACTTCCTTCTACTTAGCAGCCACAAAGCACGTGAGACAATGTACTTCAGGGTAGTTACTGCACATCTCAGGTGAGTAAAATAATTCCACCTTCACTCTCACACCTCCAGACGTATCCAATCCCCTGTTTTGCCAGGGGCAACTCCAGCCTCTTACCCACCGCTGCTGTCTCCAGGCAAGAAAACTAGTGTAAGCAAGTGGACTATGATGCTAGGAAGAAATGCACAAGTTTTATTTTCAAACATCACTGGACTGCAATATGGAGAGTCATATGGCTTATTCATATTTCAGGAGATGATAGTGAATAATTTAAAGAATATTTCATCCCAAAACATAGGTTGCTTTAATTTATAGCTAAGCTAATGTACACACGTTTTCTTACTTTCATAAATGTCAAGCACCCACCTTTCTACCCCCACAAAGATTTACAAGTACATGCATGGCACTTCCTACAAAGCTGTTGTGGGCTAAAGGCTTACAAATAGTGTTGATTTTTTTGAGTAAGAAATATTTATCAGACCAAAATATAATCATTTAAATCAACTTCTTCCTGAGCAACTTAAGAATTTGGAATGTGCTGAAAAGTTTTAATAAATAAGTAAAAGATTAACCAGCTCAAAACGTACCTTTTAACAATTAAGTAAAATATATTTCATGACAGACAAAAAGGCTGTAGGACCGGCAATCTCAGACACTATGTGCCAGATAAATTTATGAAGTACCATTCATGAAGGAGAGGCCAGGTTGATTGTTATGAAAAATACAACAATATTAAAACCTAGCAAGTAAATCAGTAAAGAGGTTTTGTATTTAGGTTCTAAGTAGTGATGGCTGACGATACCATTAAATAAACAGATAAATGCAGACTCTACGGTAAGCGGCAGTGAACTAGCAGGAAGGGTGGAAGTGTTAAGTGACTGATTATTCTGTTACAATGTTGGCAAAAAGGATTAAAACAGATTTTCTGAAAGGTGTGAATATTAGTTTTCTTTCCAAAATATAACAGCTCCACTGTGTGTAAACTAATCATTACTCTTTCAATGTAATTTCATAGAAACCACTTAAAATATACAATGCAGCAGATTCATATTTTAGCTAATATGTTAGTTGTTATCTGTGCCATTTTCAGTTTCCTTTAATGTGTTACCCCACGGTCGTGTATTGCTACCATCAACCTGGGATGTTAATAATGAGAACAGAATCTTCTACATAATGTTTTCTGTAAGTTAGCATCTTGTCTTTAACACGATTACACTTCTTTATTTTCGTTCTCTGCCTGTAGGTACAGTAAAGACTGACTGGTGATGAAGATGGGCCATAATGTCTATTTGCTCTCAGCAGGCTCATGGAAGAGGAAACCCTTAAAAAGCACATTCGAGCTTAGCCCGAGTTTATATGCCTCGTCCATCACAAAATAACTTTTGCTTATTATTTCAAACCAAAGTAGGACCTTGCAGATGGCAAACACACTGCTGAGGCAGCTGCAGAATAGGTAGATGTTTAAAAAAGACTGTAATTTAGACAGTGGTGCATTGCCCCTGGAGTGTTACTGAGGCTCATCCTGCCAAGGGGCTGCAGCTCCTCAGCTCTGCTTCCTTCCTGCGCTTCGGGACAGGAATTTATTGCTATTATCCCCTACTAATCCATCTTCATCCGGCAAAAATGGTGCACAAGAGGACAGGGCCTCATCATGACCCCCAAGCCCCCCTATTCTGCTACAGAACAGACAGCCAAATAGTTCTGCCCATTGCTGCCTGCAGGTCTGTCACTTCTGCCCTACCAGTCCTGGCAAGCCTGCACGTCACAGGGAACCCTGGGGACAACTACCTTAAAGACAACTGCATGTCATATTGAAGCTATCCTCTATTCCCCTCCCAGCCTCCACCCTTCCCCTTTCTAGTGTTTGCTGATAATACTTGTAGTGATTAACAAAGGCAAACTTCCCCAGGCTCCTCTCAACAACGTATCTTTAATCAGCTTTGGTTTCACAGAGTATGCCACCTCCTTTTACCACTCTGAAATATTTAAACTAGAGAAGCTGTGTATGCCATATTGGTAGTTTTACTTCCAGCCATGCTGAAAGCTGACTTCTGGTGTTTGTGCTGGTGGGGCAGCTGCATGCAGCTTGAGAAGTGACCAACTAAACTCTGCAATGGCAGAAATACTGGTCATGCTTAATGGGACTTCCAGATAGTCTATGTTTTTAAATGAGTAACTTTTTCTGTGTATCTTTGGATTTCTGACCCATAAAAATCTACCAATACCCTTCCTGAACATAAAAACCATAGGCTGCACCTTTTCCTTCAGTCTAATAGAAAAGCACTCAACTGCAGAAACAAAACTCTACCATTTAGGTAACCCTGCCTCGCACTTTTCATCTGTTGTTGCCCTTCACTGACCTGATAACTTTTTCCACTCTATGAACTAGAAGGGTTTACCACAACAATCTAGTTCCTGTAACTTGCCTTACGTCCACTAACATTAATTTGCCAGAATAGCAGCCTCACTCCTCCCACACTGGGTAATTCAGGAGCCATTATCCTGCCCCCTTCTGAGCCTGTTATCCTCGATGTGCACAGACACGGCAGCGGCTCTGACCGTACCACTGGGATACCAGTGTGCTCTGGGCAGAAAGAGGCACTTCCCACACGGCTCCCTGCCCGCAGTCCACATTGCTGGTAGTTAGTGCCGCAGTGTTACGCAATCAAGACCTGTTTCTGGAGAAAGAGAGAGACAAGAGTCTGTAAAATTTACTTTTCAAGACCACTTCATCTATTCTTCTGTGTTTTGCAGGTTCCCAGACTACTGTGTACTCTACAAGTTATTTTGTGATAGACAGTAGATACTTCTCTCTTAAGCTATAGCACAAATGCTACAGAGTCAACATGTTATAATGAATCAAACCCGCAAAACCAGGTATCTCCTGACGGCCCCAGCACGTGCGAAAAAGGTCTCTTTCATTCTGTTTCAAATGCTGCTGCACATTAACTCAGTTCCTTAAGGAATTGCTTTTAACAATAATTAAAAAAAAATAATCTTAAAAAAGCTGGAGGGGTCACCAGAAGAGAAAGGATAGCTCTTCCATCCATCACCTTTTATAGATATCCTCTAGCCACTTCTCATCATCTTGTTCCTCATCATCGATTGGTTCCTCTGTTTCCAGGGGTGAAGGAATGAAGAACTCTGGTCTGGGATGTGGTTTTCTGATATGAGACTTCAATCCAAATTTGCGCTTCAGCAGGTGGAACTGTTCCTTGACATAGTAATAAAACTCATATTCATATCTCATGCGTTGGTAGAGGATCTGTACTGCTTCTGGAGATGGGACGGTCTTTTTCACTGTCACAGTCAGATTGCCAAGTTTCCTATGTTCTATAAAAAGCAAAAAAACAAGCAACATGGTGGATGCTGATTCATGAGACCAGACCTAAACTTTTAAAAATAAAAAAAAAGATTAAGGCATGGCCCTACTGCAGTACTGACACAAACGACCTCAATATGTCTCCTTAATCGTGGATTCATTTTTAACGACAGATGAAAAAAGAGAGATGTTTGAAGTTTAATGTTTAAATATGGCTAGTTCATGCATGGCATTTGGCACTGTGTGTAGTCACCGAGGATCTTAATTAGCAGCTGTTACATGAAAACGCAAATCAGCTCATACCAATTATGAGCATAAAGTACACGTTGAGAGACACATAATCTTGCCTTGCTTTGGAACTTTTGCCCGATACATGCAAAATTATCTCCAGCACACAGCTGAGCTCAGCTAATAAATAATTTCCTATATAGCACACTATGTCATGTCTCAGTTGTGTTTAATTATTGTTCAAACCTAAACAGATATATATCAACCTGAATCCACCTCAGGCTAGCACCAAAGCACTGGCACCACCATTTAACACCTTGAGACGGAATATACCAGTTGACTTTCTCATCCTGTTATACCTGTTGATTAAATTAGACTTCATCTTCCTGTCGTGCCCTGGGACTGGAAGATTTCAGTATCTTCTCTTCACCTGTCAACTCTTGCTTTGGTAAATGAAAAAAAACACTTTTCTTGTTGATAAAAGAACTAGAGTTACTGACAAAACCACTGAACTGCGTTTTTGACTCCTCTCAACAGATTTTTGGAGATTAATGTATTTGAGCAAGGTGTAAAGCAATCATTTTGCTGTTTTCTACCAGATGGCAACAGGCTGACAGAGCATCCTAGGCATTCTCATATGCATTTGACTTAATTGCATGACACACATCATGACACACATCTGGTGCAAAAGGAAAAACAGTTGTATCTGAAAGATGTATTCTCCCTCTCAGTTTTGCTTACCAAGTACAGCAGAGTAATTTGAAAGGTAGGCAGAATATGACACAAGGAGAGAACAGGTGAACTAGCTACCAAATGTAACGCTGTTCTAAATCACACGCACACAAAATATTTCAAGCATTTATTTTATTTTGCATTCATACTTTTAATTGCTTTTCAAATAATGCTTTTCATTACTTGTTAAAATTATAACATATTGCTTGTAATGATATGGAGATTTTACACCCAACTTTGTAGTTCTTTACACTGAGATCTTTGTCTCTACCAATTTGTCATAGTAATTAAATAACTTAGTACACAGAGTTCTTTCTTCTTTAATTACAATGATACATGGTGATATATGTTCTGTACTTACTGAATCTTCACAGTTTATTCATTTGTATAGTTTTATTTAGATAGGAGCAAAATGATTAAAATATTTAAGAACTGAATTTAAAATAGATAAGCTCTCTTTAATGTGATGTCTAGCTAAGATAAAGTGTAGAGGAAGGATAATTAAATGCTTGCATTTGAAATAGACATTAGTATAGAAAGCACCACCTGTAGCTAGTGAATGGGATAAAGTATTTTTGGTGAAAATATCCAGGACCCCAAGAGCTTATTCTCTTCTACGCCACCTTTACCCAGGGACCAGAACAGACTAACAAATGTCTCATCTTCTTACATTCTCAGTCAGTTGCCATTGATGGGTATTATATGAACACATACCAGAAAGGACACTGTACTCAGTCTGTCCTTGGCTGGGAAGGCCTTATGATTGTTGAGCACTACAACATTCCTTTTTCTGGTGCTTGGTTGGTAGCTCCTGCCAGCTTTGCAGTCTGGTTTTCTTTACGCAGTCAGCAGCAAATATACACTACTAAATATTGCATTTATTAAGCTTAAGCCTTTATACTGCTTGCCAACTTAATTTTTATTTTACATAGGTTATTTTTGTTACAGAAAACTCCATTTACATAGCTGGAAAAAGCTCTTTACTTATACAGTCCCTCCAGGACTCTAACTGGGAAAAGCCACTTCTTACAGCTCCAGCTCCCTTTGGTGGTGGCTGCTCCTCCCAGCAGAGAGAGGCACTTATGTTGGGCTCAGAGGTGCTGCCAGTGATGACAGCGTGAAAGGCACTTGACTGTTTCCGGGGGGGGGTGGTCAGTACAGGGCAGGACAAGCCAAAGAAGATTTGAATGATGGTGTGCCAGGCAGGGACCAGCCTGCTGACACCTCCTGGCCAAAGCAGCCAGCTGCTACACAGCACCCTCAGGGCGGGCAGAGAGCAAGCAGCAAACACCCTCACCGGCTGAACCTGCAGTAGTCATAGCATAAGAGGGCTCCTGGACACGCACAACTCTTCTCTGCTCTACACGTATACCTACGTGTATAGATGTATATATACATACAGACATAAACACTCAAGACTCTGGAAGGCTACAGAATAACGTAGACTTCTCTGGCTTCTGTTGGTTTGCCTCACAGCATCATCATCAGCAACCACAGAGCATAAATAGCTGTGAGGTGCTGGCTGTCAGATGGTGCAAGCTGGGGCTGTGCCTGGCTGCAGGCTCAAGCCTTTTGATAAAACAAATGAACTTAGCTTTTTTTGCACTTGAATTTTATTTAGACTGGTTTCTAATCTTAAATACATTTTAAAGGCTCTTTAATACAAATATGAATTAACAACAGAACTGCCTCTTGAAGCCACCTTAACCACCTCTCCTCATCATAGAAGCAAAATGGAAAAATTAGGTACATCTGGCTTGAAGCCAAAATAACAATCTGCATATGCTACATAAACCCAGCTGTCCCACCAAAGGACCCCCATTTTATGACCATTGAGACAGCTAACCATATGGAGGGCAACAAACGACACCATTTACTTCTTATGGTTATTTTTTTTAACTATGTTTGCTTTGGCATTCTTATAAATTACTAAAAAGCATGTACTATACACTAACCCAACCTCCCAGTGCAGCCTGCTCGTGCCTCGAATGAAGACTAAATGGGCATGCAGATATGGATGAAGAAAATTAAATTCCTTTGGGTTACCAGATGATGAATATTTAACATTACTTGGCCTTTTCTTTATTTTTAATTTTTTTTTAACATAAGAAATCTTTTTACTTAAACAAGCCTGCAGCAACCCAAACCAGAGGGGAAAGTGGGTTTTAGACTTTGTGGCTCAAAACCCCTTGGATTGTCATATTTAGACAAAATGCTCCTAAAGGCATTCTCCACCTCAAAAGAGGATTTCAGAGTGAAGCTCTTCCCGGTGCCCCACCATTCCAGCAGGTGTGACACAGAGGCTTGCTCCCCAGTGCTGCTCTGCTCCTGCTGGACAAAGCTGCAGGGAGCCCAGCATCCCAGGGGATCAGGCTGGGAGAGGTTGGAGCTGGAGCCAGTGCAGGGCAGCTGCAGGCCAGCGTTAGCTGTGGGCTCTCCCAGCTCACGCTTGCGGTGGAAAAACCCCACGCTGAGCCCTGCTGCTCTACGGCTGTGTGAACATGACGGCTGTCACAGATGTAGTAAACTCATTTCCTGGAACTAAAAGGGGATGCCCCGCGTTTCAATAGTAGGCAGCTGAGCAGCAGCACGTACCTACTTCTCCACAGTTTTAAATGGAAATAAATGTGTGTCACTGTGGTTAGATGTGACGCACAATCAGCCAGGACTCTGCTTGACATGCCACTCAAACAATCACTGCAGTGCTAAAACAGGGCTCTGATGTCCATGCAAGAAATTATCTCCTTCCAGAATATCTAACTACAGCTCAGCAGAGAATATTCAAACTTGAAATTTTCAGCTGGGCTCCTGAAGGATATCTGGGAAAAATATGGTTTTGGGCAAACAGATGACCGTTTGGCTCTTCTTGCCATCTTTCCGACAGCCATGGGGCTGCTACTGGCGAGGAGCATGGTGGGCCTGGGCAGGTCCCCAGTCTCAGGCAGGAGGAGGGATGGGGCACCATGGCTGTGCTGTGTGACTGAGCACCTTGTGAAGGCTCATGCTTGCCAAAAGAAAGCAGGGACGGTGGAGAAAAACTACTAGTCACCAACAAGGAAGAAGTGTACTACAGACCACAGCTGATGAAAAAGTAAGTAGTGATTTATCCCACAGCATCTACTAGCTTTGTCTGTCTGAAACACTAAGAATCCAAATTATCAACTTCCTTACTGCTAGTTTATTCTCTTCTCAGTTATATTCATATCAACAAAACAAGGCTTAAGTTTTAACAACATGTAGATAAAGATGAGACACTCATGTGTGTACTGAGGACGGTTATGCTAGGCTCACTAGCAATGTTTGCTTTGTTTCAGCATTTCTGTCCTGAACTACTGTGCTGCTTTGATGACATGGAATGATTCCAGGGGATTAGGAGAACTCTAGACCACTGGCTCACTACAATGTCCCATCTCCTAAAAGTCAGATATGGACTTCTCTGAAAGGACAGATCTTCAGGAGCCATGGAAACATCCAAAATTCCGGACACCTGCAATCCTAGGTAAATCAGATGTCCTATTATCAAACAGGGATATTGGGAGCAAATGCATCAGACTGTAATAGCAATGGACCCTGCAAAACGATGGCTGCCAAGCACAGAGACTGAACTAGGTGAGACAGTTACAACAGTGCTCTTTCTTACTGCTACAATGAATAAGGAAGAATAATGTCACTGTTAAATTTAATTATTAACACTAATGTGGACAAAATGCAGGGAGCTTATAGAATCATAATCTGGCAGAAAAAAAAGGAGAGATGCCAAAACAGAGATTAGCCAGGAAGAGCTCAGAGACTATCTGAAAGACATAATCAAACAACTACTAATGCTCTAGGATGTAAACTCCAAGGAGGCATGACACAAACTCAGAACAAGGCAAAAAGTATGGAAACGTCTCATATCTCTCATGTGATCAGGTAACAAATCTCAACAGACTTTTCTCAGAGACTCTTTATTTGGTGCACCTTAATGTTGCATTCACAATTAAGATAACAAATAAGGAAAGAAAAGCTGATAAATAAGGCACATTGGGAGAGTGAAAAGGCAGACTGTTATGAGAATGTGGTCAGGCACTTTTACTGCTGTTAAGCAACTTGTAAGTTGAACTAGACAGAGTTGGAAGTGCCAAAACCAAAGTCAACTGCAGAGGAAATGCCAGGATTCTCTAGTTGGAGTTGCCGAGAGAACTGCTATGGTTGCAGTTCATATGCAATTTCTAATGTATCTTTTATAGCTGTATAAGCAATATTGAATGGATCCAGTGAAATCTGGATCTGACAAAACCACAATTTAAAAATAGGTTCTTATAGACTGCTTGTGAATTGTGTTGCATAGTAGGTGATGCAGATACTAATGTTATTGCTTTTTTGCAGAAAGAAGAGAAGAGAAGAGAAGAGAAGAGAAGAGAAGAGAAGAGAAGAGAAGAGAAGAGAAGAGAAGAGAAGAGAAGAGAAGAGAAGAGAAGAGAAGAGAAGAGAAGAGGGAAGCTGCAGTTATTCAGACAAATTTCAGCAGTGCTCACAAGCAGGAAAAGCTTTATCACAGGTATGCTAGGCAGAAAATCTGCAGAGATACAGCCTGGGACTTCAGAACCTAGAGCAAGGATCTAGCCTTTGTGCTTTGCATCACAGTAGGCTGCTATCTGTGATTTTTGTCCACAAAAAGGAAGCGATAGAAGAGGCATGCTGTGCAAGGTTAAGATGTCTAAGAGGGATGGAGTGAGGTGGAGGTGCCTTTATTTCCATATATAGTATTGACAAGTGCAACACTGGCATATAGCATCCAGTTTTGTAACCACATCCTAAATCAGACAGGGTATGAAAACAGCCTCAGAATGACTACCGAGGTTCGAAGGGACACTTTAGAGAAAGATGACAGAACCATTCTGGTCAGCTTACCAAAAAAAGAAGATTGAGAGGTGATTTGTTTATAGCATCTGCATATTTTTATGGTGAGAAAACTATGGATACTGAAAGGTTGGAAGATGAAGCCAGAGAAATACAGACTGGAAGTAGGGCACAGCTTTTTAAAGTGGTGAAGTAGGTTAATCACTAGAACAAAATAAGAGTTGATTTGCTATCACTTGATACTTTTATGTCAATACAGGATAACTCCAATTACTGATCTCTGTGCAGAGGTAAAATAAACTGCGTGGAGTATAGCACACAAGAAGCCAAGCTGAATGACCCAATGGTCCATTTAAGTCTTTCATAGAGGCAAGTTCCAAACATTTCACATGTCAGCTTTCAAGTCCAGAGCACCATTGAGAAAGCCATTTTGTCAGTGTCTTTGAGATACTGCAGTGTGACTGTCATTTTTAGAAGATGTCTGAACACATAATTTGATACCTTTTCCAGCTGTTCGCAGTTCAAAACCAGTGGTCACCACCCTTCAATATCAGGCCTTGCAGGAATGTAAAGCAACATGACATTTTTAAAAAAAGTTTGAGAGCATGGCCTTAAAATTATTAATTGTAAGTGCTGCCTCTTCTTGTCTTCCTAGAGCATATATATAACTGCTTATTGTTTTATATAAGATTAATTACTAAAAGGAGAAATGAAATAAAAAATACTAATTAGGACTAATAGTAATGGCTAATAATAAAATCTATGCACTGCCAAGATTACTGACAGGATATACAGGCCTGGAAGATGTGTATTACTGTATGAAAGCTGCTATTAAAATGGGGGGGGGAAAGGGTGGGAAATCAGTTCTTTTCCCCCTTGTAAGGAAGCTGACAGTTCTAAGGAGATTTTCTCCCAACTATGTCTGCACACAGGCAACTGAAAGCCCTGAAACTGCATTATTTCTTATTATTGCAAGATACAAGCGATCAAGAGAAAATTCTCTCCTTTGGCCTTCGGTTCTTTTTTGTATAATGAGTGACTGAAGGCAGCCAGGGGCTGAGGCACTGGTGAAGAAGGAAGAATGCTACCAGAGCAGAAACAACACACTGTTCCTTTCAAGTTCACCCCCTCCTGGCCCACAGCCCATCGGCCTTGGCCAGCTGCCAGGGTATCAAGACAAAGGCTTCCTCCTCTGGCCAAAACCGAGGAAAAGGGTCTGTTGTTTAACACAGGCAGACTTGTTTCAGCAAGAGAAAAAACTGAAAAAAGGGGGAATTATATTAACTGGAAGTCCTGGGAGAGGAGGGTAATCTCCTAGCATGGCTAATGCAATTCTCACCCTATGCTTTTTCTGGAGAGAGAACATCTAGATTCTGCTTGGGCTAGAAGGCAAAGTATAATGTCTTGGGGATAAGCCCTAAAGCTGCCAGGGTTTACATATACCTTGAGGTTACTATGAACCAGAAACAAGAATGCATCTTTCCTCCTTCCAGGAAGCCCCGACTGACCCACTGCTCCCCTCAATGCCTGCACTAATAAGCCTGTGTGAAGGGTGAGTGTCCGCACTCATAGAAAGATAGAAATTTCTATGCACCTATCAGACCCTGAAGAGTCTGATAGATTGGTGAGCCAAACATTTAGCTATCTCAGGACTCCACTGTGACTGAGGCTTCTGCTGGATTTCCAGAAAGCCATTAAACAAAAGTAAATGTGAATTCACACCTGGGTTTTTTCCTATCTCTGTAACAGAGTCTGCAGCCCTGGTCTGTGATGGAGAACTTTGGATACTTGGGGTTTGCGACAAGTTGAGAGGTCATGACCCTCCCTGAAACCTCCAAGGCAGATGCTGTTGCAGAGGTTACACAGAGATACAGTGGCTCTACATGCCAACCTCAGCACTTCTCTAATAGCACAGCCATAGGAAAAGGGTGATGACTTGAAAAAGGCAAGAGAAAATCCCTAGGTCTGGAGTGGCCTGTTTGATTCTGAGCACTGAAATGCTTGGGTGGGGTGAGCTACTTCAGAGGATGTATCACAGGATGCAGTGCCTCTGTGAACTGTGGCAGGAGACTTCCCCTAGCAATTATTTGTATGTCCCAGAGTTTTCAGAAGCAGGCCCCAATTCAAGAAGTGTGATATTAATCTGCTTGGGCTAATATAAATGAACACACAACATTTTTAGGTGCTTAGATGCTCTACAAACACTATTGAGATTTACATATGCATGTACTTGCTCTGTATTCCAGGCATAGGTCTTTCTCCTGAAGGAGGGGAAGTGGCATTTCTGACACATAGAGACCAAGATCTTTGCAGACAAAGGCCTCCTATGCACCCTGTGCATCTGCACCAGCCAGTAGCAAAGACAGCCTCCCCTGTAGTACCTCTCATCTGTCTTCAGTGACTTACATGATCAGCTCCAGCACACCTCAACCATTCTTGCTTGTGCATCAGCACCAAGAGCAATCCACTGAATAAACAAGAGTTCAATCAATGATCCTTCTTAATTCAACTGGCATGTAGCATTACTGTGCTGACAGGGAAGCAACACATGGACACACCATCCTGCCATCTATCTCCTTGTTCACAGGAAGTATATTCTCAGTAGCCTTAACTCTATTGCAGGTTAAAGGAATTAGCTGAGTACTGTGAAAACACCCAGGAATCAGAGTGGGAGATTTACAGGGTATGAAAGCCACTGCTCCTGCACTTAGTCCTGCAAATTGTCTTATGTCTGCAGTGTTTCAATCAGCAGTTTCATTCCAGTCTTAGAGAGACTGGCTAGTATCAAGGTGCCAGGACGACTGCACTGTTTTGATTTAATGACAATACTAGCCCTGACATAATTACTACCATGCTTCAAGGTTATACTGCACAAAACTTTCCCTTGTGCTTAAGAAAACAGGAGATAAAATGACCTGCTGTCTTTTTCCATGTCAGTATCTATGAGCATACATAAACATTAACACCTCTGAAGGACGATAAAATAGGACAGAAACCAGGAAGGATGTGACAGCAATTAGGAAGAGCTTTTCAAGAAAAATCAGTTTTTGGAGGGAGTGAGGTTACTAAAAAGAACACTAAACCTGCAACAAGCCAGGCTTTTGTTGAAGAATACTGCATCTTTCCACACTGTGATCTTCAGGAGTGGTAAAATAAAGGCCCCCAACATGATTCACAAGACCTGCAACATTAGAGTTGCATCAAGAAAAAGAGAGAAACCCTGTTGCGGCAGGTTGTCCCCAGCCAGCAGCTAAGCCCCCATGTGGCCACTTGCTCACTCTGCCAGTGAGCCAAGCCACAACTCTGCTCCCTTGTCCAAAGGGAGGGAACACGAAGAATGAAAGAGAAAACTCAAGGGCAGAGATAAGGACAGTGGGGGAAAAATAAGAAGCTACGCAAAGGAAACCCCTCACCACCTCCCACAGCCAGCCAGTCTCTGAGCAATGGCCACCTTGGAAACAAAAACCTGGTTCTTCCTCCTCCACCCCTGCCTTTATTGCTGAGCATGATGTTATATGGTACAAACTATCCCTCTGACCAGTTTGGGTCAGCTGTCCTTGCTGTCTCCCCTCCCAGCCTCTTTCCATCCCCAGCCTACTGACTGAGGGGGGAGAGCAACAAGCAGAGGAGGCCTTGACATTGTGCGAGCTCTGCTCAGCAACAGCCAAGACACTGGTGTGCTGTCAGCTCTGTTTCAGCCATAAATCCAACACAGCACTATGAGGGTTGCTATAAAGAAAATCAGCTTGAATCTATCCAGAGGGAGCAGAGTAAAAACGGCTGCTGTCAGGTGTGGGTAAACCTATCACACCTGTCTCTAGGAAATTTAAAACACACACAAAATACATACATAATAAATATCACAGACACAACAGAGGAGGTGAAGTACCCACTTAGACACTATACTGAGTATTGGAATGGTGGCCAGCAGTGGATGCTTGGAGGAGTGGCAGAGGCACAGACGGTGTCCTCCCTGCAGCGCTGTCTCGCAGCTTCTGGAGCTCAGCAGCCATGCACCCCTTGAGCCAGGAGCTGCATGGGTAGCTGCACAAAGAACTTCTCCATGAATGCACAGTTCTGCAGTCCTAACAAGGGTTTGGTCATCAGCATGGTGTGTTGCAGGGAGTTCTACATTACAGCTATTTGTTGGTTTGAAAGACCAAAACCACAACCGATACCAGCCAACCCTTTATGTCTATTTTAAGCTTTAAAAACCTGATTCTCCCTGAGAAATCAAGACTAACATTTTTTTTTCATTTCTAGCACATCCCACTTCAGTTTGTGTCTTTTCCAAACTCAGAGGTCTATTTATTCAATTTATTTTCCTATGAAAACCATTCCAAGTCCCTGACCATCATCCTTGCTCCTGCTTTGTACATTTTCTAATTCTGTTAGATCCTTTTTGAGACAGTGTGATTAGAACTACAAATAATTAATGGAAAATGCTGCAATTTGTGGTTAAAAAGCCACATGATATAACTAATTTTAACTTTTTTCATATTTAAGAATCAGAAGTAAATGATACCTTGTGTTTCTTTACCACAGATTGGAACTGTTGCTTGTCCCAAAGTACAAACTGAGAATATTTATTTTACTTTAAAAAAAAGGCAATTCAGGGCAAGGGATTTCTTCATAGGCTAATTCTAAAAGCAAGAGGAGAACCTAGAAGCATATTTAATTTATCTGGTAAAGTAGCATAGAAATTATAATTATGAACCAGGAGTTCACATTTCAGTGCCCAATTTCAACAGATACACCTCAAAACAACAAATCTGATTCTGAACCTATGAAATGTTATGCAATTTGCTAAGGTAACAGAATCACATACACCTAAATTTCACTCCTGTGAACAGCTGAAAGAAATCCTGAAACCACAAACGATCACAGCTTTTTACAATCTGCAGACAGAATGCACCATTGAACATATTATTAATGTTTTTTTAAAAAAACAACCTCAGAATATTTAAATTAAGTTCTGTGGAAAATATGATGAAAAATTAATCTGAGAGAATGGTACATTCAGTGTTTCCACAATAATAAAAAAAAAAAGGGAAAAAAAAATAAAATCAAAGGAGCTTTGTAAAGGCCTGTCCGAAAAAATATAAAATTCACCTCTGGGAGGCTTGGCATATGTTGGTGTAGAAGGGACACCTACTGTGTTGAGCGTGTACATGCACTTACCCTCAGCCACAGGCCCTGTGGTGCATGTTCTGACCCAGGCTCAGCACTCAGTGCATGCCATCAGGTTTTGTCTTAGTGCTGAGTACATGGGGCCCAGAACTCAGCTCAGGGCCTAGAGGAAGGCCCCATTCTCCTGTAAGCCAGTAGATGTTGGGAATAAGAAATTGTGATTCCAAGCTCTTTAAAAATAACATTCCTCACAGGCTACTCCTGTGTGGCTGGTGACTATGGTCATCAGCTTCTAAACAAACATGGTAAGCTGGGCACATCACATTCAGCTGAAACTTCATCCATCTGCTTGCCATGGTGGTTGACAGCATTTCTGGCACATTCCCAGAGCATTTAATTTTGTTAAGTACATGTATTGAAGAAACGAATCCCCCTGAACTGAGCAAATACAGAGTTCTCATAAATATAATCACTTTCTTTTTTCTTTTCTTTTTTTCTCTTTTTTTTTCTTTTTCATTTGGTCGGAATAACAGTGGGAAATGAAAAACCACAAAACTGAAGGAAGCGAAGGGGCTATTTATGTAGCATGGGAAAAATTAAACTGAGATTCAATACTTATAAAGTGTGTGACATCTGTTTATCAAAATACTTTTCTTGTATCTCTTTTGCCTTTGATTATCCAGTGAGTCTGGTAAGACTTAGGAACAGGGATGCATTGCTAGATTTGTCCTTTGATTTTAGCAGCAATCTGTGTATGTTCTGCCACTACTTTGAAATAAAAATGTTGGTCTGGCATTGCCAATTGCTCCTAAAATATACCAATATATTATGTGCCATTTCTTCACAAAATTACTCACACATGTGGATAATATATAAAGAGATGCGTGGGACTTGGAGTTTTCCCTTTCTGCATGAGAGTCAGAGTGTTTGTGTGCTAACTTTTTGTTTCTATTAAGACAAAACCTGTTGAACAAGTGGGATGTACACCAACATGTGGTCTGGAAGGATAACAGAAGCAGCCTGTGAACTGCATAGCTGAATTAAGCAGGAACTCAAACCATTGATTTCTACAAGTAGCTTGCAAAAACATGCACCAAAGAAAGTAATTTTCAGCAATTCAAAGCAGAACCTTTGGCTAAGTGGTGAGTTTGCCCTTAAAATAGACTAAATAACGTGTTCTGCAGCTTCACAAAGCACTGGAGACTGCCAGAGACCCCATATTCCACCAGCAGCAGAAGACAGTGCCAAGCAAATGCTGAAATTCAATATACAGACAAATACACTTTGCAATTTCACTGCTATTCTGTTAGTAAAATTCTAAATGAAATGGGCTGACATTCTTGGTAAGCTGTTTGCTAAGGACAACAGACTGAGGTTTCTTGCCATCAGCCACATGCACTGGCATGGCTGCACCAAGCAGGCGAGGCTGGACAAGCTGCAGTTTGCTTCTGTTATTTTCAGTTAATAAGAGCTGAAAACAGTTGACTATGAAAAGGGTTTGCAGTCCCATCATAGCTGTTCTTGGTATATCAGGATATATACGTATGTACATCAGGATGTGTGTATATGTGTGTATAAATATATATGCCTATTAGGATAATGTCTTCTTTCAAGGGCCTTGACACCAACAGCACTCATCTCAGCCTTTGTCACCACACTGACTGGAAAGAAAAAATTGCCATTTGCAAACAAAACAAAACAATCTCAACTAGAGAAATCTACTTCATTTTGATTAAAAAGAGTATACATCCTTCATGCTAAGCATCTCACCTGGTTATTAATGAAAATCAATTGGTCTAACACACAAAATCATTGGCTAAACTAAGTATCCAAAACCAAAGGAAAGACCATGACCTCTTTAAAGTGCTCAATGGCATCCAGGATTCCCAGATTATACCCTGTCTCCAAAGGCTTTTAATTGCCATCACAGTCACTCAAAATTTACCACTGAACTTACTACTTACTGAACTAAATTTAAAAAGGGAATGGGTAGGATAAGAATCAAGAAGGATTGAAAAATTCACAAAACCTGAAATAATAACCCTAAGGAAGACATGGAAAGCACTATTACCTACTATTACCTGATACCATTATGGTGAAACTGGACAAACACTAGTCCCAGGATTCAGTGCAGAAAAACAGACTGAGAACTTCTCAACATTGTGGACAGTGCAAGATCACAGACACATCTCACATGTGCTGCATCCAAAAAATCCTGGAGAGAATATGGAGGAAGCAACTGGAGAAATTACCCTGCTGCCAAATACCTGAGTAGGTTTTTTTGACCATCAAACTCTATCCCAGCTGGTCTGCCATGTTTGTCCTCTTCAAGACCCCTTCATAGTTTTAATATCCAAACTCCTTCCCCAGGCTTCCTGTCTTCTGAAGTTAATTTACTCTAAGCACTCTTCTAGCAGCTGGCTTGGCCAATATGCAGAGGTTTCTCAACAGTCTACTAGAATAGATCCTCCTCGTCATTTATCTCCTTTGCTTTTGGCAAGGAAGTCCTGGGCTTCTGCTGTTTTTCTTTGCCCCAAAGGGAACTAGATCATAGACTTTGCTCCTGCAAACACTTCAGGAGAAGATACTGCCAAGGGGCCAACCGTCCCCCCCCCAGCAATTTCACCAAAACCTTAGCTCAACTAGTACTCAGTGATGCACAGATCTACCTATTGGATAGACAAGGAGAGCAATAAGCAGGCATGATGTAAACTTTGGTTTAAATGCACACTTCATCCTTGCTCCTATAAACACTACTGTGTGCCAAATCCTTGACAAAATCTATCTCTACCCAACTGTATACCAGTACACAGCGTAAGTGAGAAATATTCCTGCTGCTTAACTCCAGGAAGCCACTCAGGGCATCAACCAAACCCTGGAGAGATAAACAGCCATTGACCACTCTTCACTGATCATGCAAGGAGTTCCATTTCCCTGGTACATAATTTAAGCACCTGATATTAAGTAATGTCAATCCCCAGTAAAGTAAACCATGTTTGTCATTTGCCTGAAGACCCTTCAAAGATCAGTCATGGCTACTGTGAAAATGGCAGAGCACTTACAGGGACAGCGGAGAGCAGAAGAGAACTTAAAAAATAAAAATAAGACTTTGATGCTCAGCAAAATACTTAGTGGTATTTGGGCTAAAAAGAGTTTTCTGTGAGTATTTTCATTCAACACTTCAAATAAATTTGCTTTGGCTATGCTCTCGTTCCTGTCATGTGCAATTACCACTAGCTTTTAGGACATGTATATTGTGTATCAGACAAACATTAATCCCATGCTCTCATTTTATGTAACAGAAAAAGTACATGTTCTCACCCAAGCAGTAAACCTCCAAACTTGCTAACATCCCAACAGCCCCGAGAACACAGCTCTGCAAAGCACCGGGGGCTCGGCCAGACTGCACACACACACCCCCTGAGAGGCAGGCACCAAGTGCTCTGCTGCAGCAACCTCAGAGAGCTCCATGTCTTCCCCCAACAGAGGCTTAAGACAACCAACCAGCCCCTGGGCTCTCCCAGTAACTTATGTTGCACTTGCTTCTGGCTAGAAACAAAAAGACAAGGAAACAACCCACCACCTCTCTCCTTTTTTGCTAGATCCAACAGTGCACTTTACTTGTCTCCTTTTCCCCCTTCCACTCCACAAAAAGCAAGAAATCCAACAGTGTAGCTGATTGTTTGGAAATTATTCAAAGCAGTCACACAACAGGAGGAGCAAAGACAGAGACAAACATTCAGAGGCTCTGTTACTACCAAAGATGTAATACTTGTAATGACTTACAGGTACACCTGTACCCTAGGTAAAGCAATACATCACATATTAACACCACTTCATAGACCCTCCAGTATTCCATTGAAAAAAACCACTATGGAAAAAGGCAGACCACTGGAATGATCTCATTTAAGATTTTCACTACACAAAATGTATTAGATGGAATCTTAGAATCACAGAATTGCTTAGGTTGGAAAAGACCTTTAACATCATCAAGCCCAACAGTTAACCCAGCACTGCCAAGTCCACCACTAAACCACATCTCTAAGCACCACATCTTCAAGTCTTTTAAATACCTACAGGGACGGTGACTCAACTGCTTCCTTGTGCAGCCTGTCCCAGAGCCTGACAACCCTTGCAGTGAAAAATTTTTTCCTAACATCAATCTGAACCTCCCCTGGCACAACTTGAAGCCATTTCCTCTAGTCCAATCACTTGTTACTAGGGAGAAGAGACCAACCCCCACCTGGCTACAACCTTCTTTCAGGTAGTTGTAGAGGGCAATGAGGTCTCTCCTCAGCCTCCTTTTCTCCAGACTAAACAACCCCAGTTCCCTCAGCCACTCCTCATGTACTGTAAAAGGCACAGGGATGGGGTATATTGTTTTAGCCCTGAGGTGGAAGAACACAATAAATAAGGTTTCTTCCTAAGGTGTGTGCACAGAGGTAACTGATGTCACTTACAGGAAAGCCACACCAGAGGAGCCAAAGAAAGCCATGGGGGAAGCAAATGGATTGTGAAGAGAATATTTCAGGGCCTGAGAACAGAGCAGGAGTGCTTGCGTGGGCAGACAACAGATGCTGCTCCAGACATTCAGCACGCAGCAAAGCAGGGAGGGATGGGTAAATACTGGGGTTTACTTGTTGTTTTAACTCCAGCAATTGGAGGAAGATGACAATTTAAGGCACTGTCCCAGGATAGCTCTTCTATTCCTCCTGAGTCTCCAATTACAATGTTTTTCTTTCTGTTCAATACCCTCCTTTCCCCTGAGTATGCACTCATCAGGAATTTGCATTCCCCAGAAATCCTCCCACTAGCTATCTGGAAAGACATTAATGCTAGAGGGCATAACACTCTTCTAACATGTAGATGCCTTTAAAACCACAAGTCCTCTTCAGAAACCAAATTACATGGAGGTGTATGAAGAAATCCTCCAAAACCTATTTTGGAAGCAAGTGAATTCAGCCAACTCACAAACATCAGCTGTAATTTCAACCCAGTAAGCATGTTTGGTATTCTCAAAAGCCTCCCTCAAACCACACACCTCTTGCACGTGCACTGCTTTTTAAAAGATTTTTTTTTTCTTGGTCTGGTTTTACACTCACTTTTTGCCCTCAGCCTGTAAGATAAAAACGTTTTCTGGGTGAGCCCTGGAGAACCAAGCAGACCAAACACTAATGCTCATATGGAATTTATTTAGAGCAGGAGAAAAAATCCCTTAAGTTGAGTAGTCATGTTATTTTGAACTGTTTTTATATTTTATGCGTACACAGTGAAGCCGGAATTTCAGTGCTGGCTTTTGTTTGCATTCATCATGAAACATTTGTTATATGAGCTGCCGCTACTGCTACCAAAACAGCAGCTGCTCACTGCTAGAAAACCAGAGACCAACTCAACAGTTTCTTTCTTCCTCTGGCAAGTCTAGCTGGTAAATGAGGCCTGGTGTTTCTACAGAAAATTACCTTTGATTTACTTCACTTTCATCCTTGCCATCTTTTGCCTAACCAGAACATGGACTTGAAAAAGAATGGATACAGGTACATACTGATGCTCCTGAATCATCTACAATTGAATGTAGAGCTGAAGTACAGCTGTACGAACTCCCTGCTTTGCAGCTAGGGCAGCACCTCAAATGTGAATGTCTTTCCTTCAGCTGCTCTTGAGATTTACTCAGGATTTAGCCCTTCTGTCCTGCATCATTTTCCACCGTCTGAAAAAACTGAGCCATGTCTCGATCTAACTTTGCATAAAGTCTTTTTTTCTGTAGGGGACTGCTTCCCTGTGCAGAAAAAAATACCCACTCATCTGACAATCTGTGCACTTCCCCACCAATTTGGACACAGATAGGATGCAGACCATCAGCAGACTGCAGTCCTGAGTGCCAAGGACAGGCCTTCTCAACTGCACATTAGCTGAATTTTAACGTGCTGCTTTGTTAACGATTACTAAAACACTTCAGTGTTCTTCTTGTTGCTTCCTGATAATTCTGTATCGGCACTCTCTCACTTTTCTCTCACTTCAGTCTCATCTTTTTAAGAGAACATTTATCCCAGGCTGGAGCACAGACCCTGAGGGACTCCCCTCAGGTTGTTCAAAGTAAGGAGAGACTACCAAACAATTAATGCCTATCTCTTTAACTGATTTTATCCTGCAGGAGAACATTCTCCCATATTCTGACAACTTATTTTCTTTTTTTGGACAGAGATCCCACTGAAAATCACACTTCTACCATCTCATACCCCTGTGCTTGCTGACTCCTTCAAAGAACTAGGTGATTTATGAGGCTCCACAAATGCCATACTGACTTTTCCCAACTGTTCATTAATCCCATTCTTTATTACAGTTCCTACCAGTACATAAATTGGATTCTTTAATCTGTTGCTGTCCAGGTGGCCATTGCAGCCCTTTAAAAGCTTAGAGTCATGTCAACTACCTTCCATTCTTACAAAATAGCTGCTGATTGAATGACAGGATACACTGCAAAATTGGCAATTTCCGTTTCAAAGAGACTCTTGGTGAATACGAGCTCTGACAGCCGAACTGGCACTGCCAAAGAGTAAAGATAGCTGAAGAGAAAAAAACACCACACCCTAACACCTAATCTGTGATCTGTATTATGGATGGCACCTGCAAGTAACTGAAAAGTTATTCAAACTGAGTCCAAACAGTGCAAATAAAACTCAAAGTTGAGATTTATGAAGTGCAGTAACCATTGTGCAAATGTTGGAGACAGAAAAAGAAGCCCAACTGGAAAGAAGATACTAATTTAAAAACACAATGGGAATGCAGTTTGAAGGAAAGGGAGGAAACATGGAAGATGAGCTTACAGAGAAGTGGAGGGGAGGACATTCTTCCTACATTTGTAAATTTGTGATTTCCTCCAAGAACAGAGGAAAAGAAGAAAAATGATTCTTCCCAGCTATATTTAGTAAAACCCCCTTCTCTTGCTATAGCTTCTTGGAGAGCAAGTTGTCAGGAGGGACAGATCAAAAAGGCTGGGAAATTCCATCTGGGAAAGGAACCAGGGAGCATAAACTCCATGACAGACTCACTCTTGGAAGAACAAGAGGTCAGCTTTCCAGCCCCACAAACTGCCTCCAAAGCAGGTATAGCAAAGTGGCTCAGAGAAAGCAGGACAGGCATGGTGTGAAGCTATGCTCAAGAGCGCAGAGTATCCCCTCAGGCGTGACGGCTGGGAGATGTACCAAAAGGACTGTGGTGTAGCTCTCAGCAGAGCTACGCTGATGATCTATTTCCTTCATTTTAAGTCTTATAACTTAGTAATTAAGGGCCAAGCCTTGAACTTTGCTGAAATTTTTTCTACTAATTCTTTTAATTCTTTTCTAATTGCTATAACAGTGGTCTTAAGATGACTAAAAGCACAATATACAGTGTCCTCTGTGAGTAACTGGTCTATTTACAGATGTACAGATAACTCTTCCCTGAGAGTGTCTTCGTACCACCTCTTCCAGTTGTTCCCCACTGTCTCCCTCTCCCCAGCCTAGTTGTAATGTGGTTGAAGAAAAACTTTTGGTATTAGCTTTAATGCCTTTAGCAAGCTGCATGCCAGAAAGTGCCTTGCTGTAATTTCACACCTAACTTGTCAGAATTTATGCTCTTTCATGTTTCCCTCATTTTAATTATTACAGCACTTTAATTATTTGAGCATCTCATTTGTGTAACTGTAAAAACTTGATTTTAAATGGCAATGTCAATGTTTATGTGAAAACCTGAGCAATTCCTTCAGAATGGCTGCTCATCTTTCTGTGCAAAATTACAGGTGAAAGCATTTTACAATTAAATTTACTTTTCTAGTTACTTGAATAATTATTTTTCAAAACATTTCTGAGTTATTAAAGATACTGTCTCATGGTACTCACATTGGTCTTGCAAGATGCCTCAGAGATAAGGATAACCAGATTAACCTGTAGCCTTATTCTGTTTGCTACAGTGGGCAGCACTTATATTAGTCTGAGGGAAAAATACAATAGCCTTCTTAGGAGACTGAAAATATTGTTAGACTCATAAAAGCAAAGTGAATAGTCATCTCTGTGATCTGCTCCATACTGTTCCTGTGTCTTTAATGCCAAATACGCTCAGTTTTCAGTTAAAATATGTTTCTCTCCAAACACTGACTCTGGAAACATACTGGGAGACACAATGATGATCAAGCTAAATTCTCAGTTTTTTGGCCTTATTATTAACAACCGGTTTTTAGAATCCAGCCTCAGGCACCTTGTGCAACTTACCTGCTTTCATGTAGGTGAAATGAAGACCTGTGCAAATGTACTGCAGCTGGGATTTAATGGCAGTCCTCTTCTATGCCTTCTGTTACCTGAGTTGAGGTCAAAGCTGTCAAAGAAGCAGTCTGCATAATCTGTCACTGCTATGATTTTTATTCTAATGCTATTTTAAAAGCAGAAGCAGTAACAGAGGTTTAGCTGGAATGTTACTGATTAAAATAGCAGTATGATTTTATTTAGTAAGTTAGTCAAGAAGGAATGAACTGTCATTGCAAGCTTTAACTGTCTGTCATTAAAATGTTTGTGGTGTTTTGTCATCAGTGACCCTGGATTATTTATGAGGTATAGCTAATGCTGTATCTGAATGCAGCTTTCCCTCTGTGCCAAAGCTTTAACAAAGCTGCTTGTCTTTGTGTTTTTCATTTTGTTATACTAGGAACAGGAAACATTCAAAAGATACATCAGGGAATCAACCTCAGATGAATAGCAGAAGCACTGTTGTAAACATAACATCTTTAGTGACTGATACCCTCATTAGATAAACATGGCAGCTGCTTGAAAGATGCCAGCAGCAACCCTTCAAAATGATCTTCTGACACAAAAAAAATTACACATGAATTCTTGTATGTAGGATGCAAAGGTCTGGCTGACTGGCCCCTTGGGATGAGACCACAAATAAGTTTTGTTTTTACTGCAACAAAGTATGAAATTACATCTGTGTGCCTTTAGTTCAAAACCAGATAGCCTATCAATAGATCTGACGAAAGGAAACGGAAACAATGCAAGCATCATGAAGATGTGGAATAAAATGCAAAATCTGGAGGCTGAATTCTTTTGGAATTGCACTAAAAGATCGACGATGATGCTGCAAGTGGTCTCAGTCTTCATAATCTTACAGGTATAAATACATCATATGGAAAATTTAGAGAGGGGAAACGCTGCTCATGACAAGAGAATGCCAAGAAGTTAAGTGTGCTTGGCTTCAGGTAAAGACTTTGCCAGCTGATTGGAAAGAGCGATATGAAAAAGGTGGTGGAGAGGAACAGGACTGCAGGGCACAAGCTCTGTATATACAATGTGTATTATAGCACAAAGAAAGAAAAGATACTGTGAAAAAACACTTAGCCTATCTCTACAATACACTGTAGGTTGTCAGAGCCAGTGTAAAAGCTCACATGTCCAGAAACTTTGGAAGAAAAGAAACATCTGATCTAGGTTTTTCAAGGGATGATTTGAGGGAACATGGAATTCACCTTCCACTGCAACTCATTCTGAGCAGAGCCTTTGCAAATTCAACTGTATCTAAGCCTAAAATAAGGATGTAAAAATCTGCATTGTACTTCTTTGCCATATTCAGCGGTGAGACCTGGAAGGCAGACAACCTCCTCAAATGCCAGAAGCCATGGGCAGAGGCACTGTGGATCAATATCAGCCCTCCTCATTCCTCCAGTTCATGAACCATGCCCAACATCCCAAACTGCCAATAACAAATACACCAGTTTCTCACCTGATCTAAGTTATTATTGTTGGTGCTACTGTACTGGGAAAGTCAACTACTCATTTTCACTCTAGGAGAAATGAGAACCACAGTAATATGTTTGGCAGATGGACCTGTAAATCCTGCTTCCCTGCACGGTAAGGTCAGGGAGCAGATTTACCTGGAGTGAGCATCATGGCTGCCTCAGGCTGTCAGCTTCCTCACTTTTCATCTCAAAATGCATCATTCATTTTGGGCCACAAGATGTATTTGTAGGCAAATGCTCTGCTGTGTAACCATGCACATGAGAGCTAACTTCAGTCTGACAAGTACATACTAGCAGAGAACAGTAAATACAGCAGACTTGAGTCTGGATGTATGCAAGCTCCATGTGGGCTTGGAAAGCTGTGACAAACTCTCTTGGCACACCTTAACTGTTGCTTGTAGTTTAGCAATGAGACTGATATTATCTTGGATAAATCTTCTGGTGCCACAGCTATGGCTCTCACACAACACACACAGTCTGGAGCAGCTTCACCTTCCTCAGCAGAACAAGAACCATAGCTGTTATGAGCTGCTAATCTTTGCTGCAGAACTTGTCATAGAGAAGTTCAGCTTCTGAGACAAATCTTCCGAAGACCTAGTGGATCTTTTGAAATAGAGTAATGAAAAAGCCCAGAAATGCTCATGTTCTTTCAAGAGCTCCTGTTCTTAAAACTGCTTAGTTTATTCACAATGGGACTTGAGACCTCTGAAAGACAGAAAACAACGTTTTCCTTTTATGGAACTAGAAAAAGAAAGGATATTTCCATTCATTGTGCTTATTGCTGATTGGTGCATCCACTAATTTCAAGGCGTCCCAGGGCAGGCAGTCGAGTTTTGTCCCTGAGTTAAATAATGTATCTACAGCTTTTGATACTACCTTCAGCTTTATAAAACAAATGAAGGAATAGATCAGCTGTGTACAATGTCCTAGATGCTATCGACCTAATTGGGAACAAACACCCTGGGGAATATGCACTGTGACTCTTCCTCTTTCCCTGCCTTTCTTGCACTCAGAGAACTTGGAATTTCTGTTACGATAAAAAGAAAAACTCAATTAACACTCTTCCTAAAGCTTAAACTGCCTGTTTTAGCACACACGTTGCTTTAGAGTGTTCTCTATGTAATTTTGAAAGTTCAGACTTCAGAGGATTAAGAAAGGAACTGTTTGTTCACATTTCCTATTTTTATTTTCTATTTTCAGAACAGGATGTTGGGTGCTAAAGAAGAAAACGCCACCCAGGCAGAATGTAAATTCACATGTGCTATTAGCACCGGCATGAAGTTCAAGTCCCCTGAAAGTCCTGAACAAGCAGGGAGATTACACCACCTTCTGGACAAAACTTTTTAAGTTGCACATTTGCTTTGCTTCACATAAAGGATGGGAACGTGTTATGGAAATGTTACATAGTTATTACTTCCCAAGTCAAACCTCGTGTTTTACCTCCACATGAAATTCAGAATTTTTTTTCTTCTGTAGAAAACTTTGATACACTGTGATTCCTCTTGACATTTATTATTTGTTTATTTAGGGAAAGCAGAAAGCTGTTCTGGAGTGTGAAGGAAAAGAAAAGACACCGTGTTTGGCGTCTCCAAAGTTTTTGAACATTTGAATGTGATCAAAGTTTTCCCAGATCCTTTTGGATTTTAAGTAAGTAGCAGATGCAAAGAAGTGATGCAAAAGAATTTCAGCATTTAAAGTGAATCTAATCCAAGCTGCTTTTGTTCTCAGATCAAGAGTGCAGATGCTTGAAGAGAGAAGTTCTGTGCATTTGTGCACAATAGATGGGCCAATATATTTCCCTTCCACATACCAGTCACAACCCTCTCCAGAAAGTACAGTTCATGAGAAGCAGGCAGACTACCAGAAGCTGCAGATCATTTGTCCTAATTTTTTACTTCCTTTCACTTTGTGCTGAACAAAGGCAGAACATAAGATGACCACTGGTTAACGACACCGCACAAAAAGCTCCACCTCCTTCCACCAGATCTCTTTCAACATTTCTTACCCAGAGTTTTTGCTATTGGAAGTTGTGCCTGCAAAGACATTCATCCCAGTTTCTCAGAGGGGAAAAAAGAACAGTGCAATCTTCTTGCCCTCTCTTTGCTTTCTTTATATCACAGCAACTTCTACAGCCCTGATCGTCACCTCCTGAATGTTTCCAAATGCATAGCATCCACAACATGCCAAAGCAGCCCTAGAACAGGGTGGGAGAAAGGCTGCCAGAAGAATGTAGACAGAAGGTAGCAGTCAGACTATGGGGAGCACTGCTAACAAAGTGAACGCTTGGAATGAAGCATAAGGAAAGTAAGAAGATCCTCTCTCAGCCTCTTCCACTTGCCAAGAGTTTTATTTTGACAAGGAATGGGAAAATGTTCTTTCCCACTTCCAGCACAGGAACCACCTGAGGGCATGCCCCAACTCCAGTGCTGCCCAGGCACAGAAGCAATTTTCAGCACAGTGAAAAGGCTTCTGGGGTTGATCCCACCCTTTTCCAAACTCCATCAAAGAAGGCTTCATCATCTTTTTCATGGTAACTCAGCATTGCAATAAAGACAAATGGCAGCATCTCCCTCTTTACTGGGTTTAAAAAGAAGGGGAAGCTTATAAACAGAAAAAGTCCAGACTGTGTCACTAGCATTCATCAACAGATTGAACTTAAAAAAACAGCAGGTTTCTATTACTCAGGATAATATTACTACTACAGTCAGAACATTCCCTGCAATTGTGGTTCTGGAGGAGAAGCATATTTTCGTTGCATTTTCAAAAAAAGCACATTTTACACTTTACCTGATAAATATATTTTGTTCCAGCTGACAGCACAAGTATTTTCATTGCACTCAATAAAATTCACTGTTAGAAAAGCTTAAGTCAGTCTTCTTGCTTTCGAGTAAGATCTACACATTCTCCATGCAAAATGTAACTTTCAGGAAACAAAGATTATTTTTTTTCTGGTATTGGGAAGAAGTGTTTTTATAGGGCTTCTGATGCCAAAGAAAATCTATGAACTCCTGTAGAGAGGTGAGAGGATATGGGCTATTTCTGAGGCGACAAAAAACATTTTATTGCCTATTCTTCGACATTAGATGCTGTTAGCTATTGCCCCATGCCACAGAAGTTGGCAAGTCAGAAGAAAATTCTATGTGCATAGAGTGTATTTTCTGTCTCTTAAAAACACCAAAGATATGAAACCCACATATGCCTATTTCAAAAGAAACTGTGTAAACATTCTCTGCGTTCTGGCTACCAGCCAGACTATGGAAGTGAGCTATAGCCAGCAAAAATGAACAGGACTGACCAATTATTTTTCCTTCAATTGTGCTCCTGAAAGTGAGGAGAGATTTTACATGTAAAGTTATGCTATAACTATTTCAGACCTTTCAAAGAGTTAAGGGAATACTTCCAAATTTTAAAGTAAATATAATCCAAGGCTCTGCAGTTGCACCCTATCTAACCCAGTGCCAGGGAAAAGAGAAAGACAGAATTTCGTGCAAATTTTACTGGGTCAGAAAAGAAATCTAGTAAACACGGTAACATTTAAATTATTATTATTATTTTTTAAATTCTACTCACCTATGAATCTAATAACCTATTCCACAATCTATCTGCCACCTGTCCCCCTCCTCCTCCATGCCCTTCCCTTTTCATCTCTTGTCAAAAGCAGTTCTGGCTGTCATGGCAGGAAGAGTTTGTCACTTTGGACAAAAGAAGTGTCAAAAAAAGAGAGTCCATTTGTAACTTGACTCATTATCAACATTAGAAGAACACTTAATTTCAAGGAGAGAGTTAAAAAGGAGAAAATCAGGAAGCCTGTAGCTGTGAAGTATTTTACAAGATAAAATTAGATTGGCTCCAATTAAAGTTTTAGCACCACAAAGAGCTTTCATATTTTGTTGCATGTTGTTACAAAAACACAGGTTAAAATACTTGGCGTATGAATTAGCTGAAGGCAACATTTTAATTAATGCAATGAAGTAAATAATCTTCCTAGTGTTCTATGACACTAAAATTTCCTGTCATACAGGATTGCCAACCTTTTTAAAACTGATAAAATCTGAGGAAAATTGGTGTGCATTTCAAAATGTGACACGATGAAAAAGAAAAGAAAAAGCCAGCACAGAACAAATACACAGCAGCTGGCAAAGTATTAAAAATCTCACTCTTTTTATTTTTTATATTTTACCTTTCTTGACAGCTTCCTTACACAAGCTTATGTAAAACACATCATTAGCATCACCAACAAAAGTGCTCATGTAGTGCTGTGTTAAGCCTTTATCTGGGTCTTTACATACACCGAGACACTTGCACTCACATTTCTGTGCTCTCTGATGTAAATGTCCCACTATCTGATGAACAGAGCTACAGTTTTACTGATCTCCTGCTTCAGAACAATAGCAGCAAAATATTCTTTGAAGGTAAAAAGGCTACAGGCCTTTGTTTTCTAGCTAGAAGGACACCGAGCAAGAGTTCCATAATAAATGATACATGCTGTCCCAGATGACAAATTTTACTACTGACACAGAAGAAAAAAAAGTACTTTGATTAGGGCTTGCATGGTTACAGGAAACTGAGACAAGAAAAAGTTCCCAGATTTCCTGATTTCTATTAACATCAACCTATACTGAAGTCTCCTCACTGCAAGAAGTTTGCTTGGATAGGAGCTGTAGTGCTCTGGTGCCCACCCAAAGCACCTGTAATGAGGGAGAAGGGTCCCAACTTTGGGAAGAAGGGATTGAACCCAGAACTCCTGCATCTTATATGCAGATGTGACCTTATGGGTTTGGTAACATTCAGCCGTCTGCTTCCTACAGCACGAGGAAGTTGCTTTTAATTTGGTTTATGAAATTGGTGGGACAGCAACCACCAGCTTCCTGTTCTGGTTTCTAATCTGTGGAATCCACTAAAGCAACACTGGATGGAAACTGCATTCCTTCAGTTACTTTCTGGTTCAAAGCAGCTCTGCAAATCCAGTTTTTTAATTGCGCCTAATCCAGAAATGCTTATTTAGTGGAATCTGGTGCAGATTCACTGACCTGGAAGCAAATCACCTTTCTGTACCTGGTCCTTCACTGTGTTTTTCTCATCTCAACATATTAAACTGATAGAAAGCTGGAAAAGCTTTACTTTATACAAAAAGAGGAAAAATTTCCATAAGAGTATCTCAGGTGGAGCAGCAGGCCAGCAGACAAAACTGTAAGTTGTACAGATTTAATCTGCAAGTGTTAGTTGCAACGATAGGTCAGTTTTGGCTCAAAGAATCTGCTCCTTTGTCGGATCAGCACACAGCTGAGTGAGCAGAGGAACATCTCTTCTTCGAAGTGCTTCATGATGCAACAGCAGAGGGTGTTGCAGATCCCTTCTACGGTGCCCTGAGAAGAAAGATGTAGCATTTCTTATATAGCACTTGGATTTTATTTTATTTTATTTCTGGCTGATTCTGCTAAGTTTTTTGTAAGCATTAGCACCAACTCAGAAATAACCTGAAAATAATTATGATTGGAAACAACCCCCAAACATATGCATGAGGAGAGAGAGGAGTTAACACAAAGAAACTGCTTCCTTTATATTCTTCCTTGTCAGTAACTGAATGGGAAACATAAACCAAAAGTTTAATCAGCATGGAAGGAATGAGGTGAATCTTCAGATAGGACACAAGACCAGTCTTGCACATGAAAACCCAGAGGAAATCACTGATCTGAAACAGGGGATGGAATCTCCCCCAGATAGTGGGAAGAGAAGAGGATTATCCAGCACCTAACAGTTCTGGGAAATTGCATATGCTTAGTGCATACCTGATGACTTCTAGGGCTCCCTGATGAAAAACAAGACCCTGCATGCTGTTTATTAGCAAGCCCCACTGTACAAGAACTGAAAATGTGTGGTGCACACACAGCTGAGGAAGTTCTATAGATTCCAAAGAAAAATCTGCTTACTGCAAAGAGAGCATCCCTCTACTGATGCTCCGCCTTCCTCTTGTCTAACATCCTCACGGGAAAATCTTGGAGGCTGAGTTGTGCAAACCTTTAGGAAGACTTACACATACTGCAAACATAGCTTTTTAAAATTTTTTTATTTACAAAGATAAATAACTGACCCAAAACTGGGCACCGCTCCTGTGTCAATTATGATGTCAATGCTCTCCTTAGGTCTGTTAGTGAGCAAAACAGCTCCATGGGTGGATATAGCACCACAACAAAGGAACACTCACACCTTCTAAATAGCTGCCTTAATTGCCTTATTGCAAGGCTATAACTACTCACTGAAATCATGTTCAGAGGAGGAATGCCACACTTTCCCAGTAATACCTCTATCATTGCTAAATACAAAATTTTCAAAGAGGCATCCTGGAAGGAGGGATTGGTGGACAGTCACTTATAATCCCTGATTATGGAAAGAAACACATGATTTCACCAAAATGACTTAATAACTGTGATGGCTGCTCTCGGTGAAAAGCCAGCCATCAGCTACATGTATTACAAACAAAATTAGATCATTAATTCTTGCAGTTTTAATATACAACGTGGTACAAAATGCACATTTCTGGCTGTAGGAATTTCATACTGAAATGAATACAACTGAGCAAGGAGTAATTCCCTTCCGGTTCATACGATGCTGCTGGCCCAGCCAAATGTAAGCAGGAAATCAGTTCTGCTGGAATGACATGCACAGCCCCACAGAAGCATCATATTTCTTGATAGAACATAAGAACAACCATAGGACACAACTGCCTTCTAAAGAAGTTAGCAATAAATAAGCATTGGGAGGGATGGACTGACACACAGAAGAGAGAACCCTTTAAGATTGATGGTGGGGTACCAATTAAGGAGTAGATTAAGTTTTCATTTCTCTACTCAAGTCTCCTAAGTCATTTCCATCAGGATGCTTTGTACTTAGAAGTCCTTTAAATACATGTTCTTATTTGTACTTTATCTAAATTCAGCTGAACTGAAGGTTTGTTTCATTTCACCTCTTAGACAAGGCTGAGGGAAAATAAAATATTCTGGTCCTGGAGAATCTCCAAAACATCCAGCTATCCAAACCATTTATTGAAGATTAACTTAGATATTATTGACACTATTTGAAGAATATTTTGATAGTATTATTTGAGAGCTGAGCATGACAGAACTGAAATACAAAAAAGCCACTCCAGTGGTAAATGAAAAGGTTTCTGGCATTTGGCAAGATCACTGGAGCACCAAGTACTTGCCCAGGAATGAAAACTACACAGTAGTAGCATTAAGAATAAAAGCAGAGTATGTACCCTTCCCCATCGATCAAATCTGCTGCTTAGAAGGAAGAACAATCTATACATTGATTAAATGAGGCATAAACACGTACCTTTCAGCAGCCATGTAGATTTGGCCAAAGTTTCTGTAAGAATAGCTTTTTAATGGAAAAAGTTACCTGGATTTTTGTAGATGCTAAGCACATCCTTGAAATAATGAGGTAAGAATCTTTCTAATAAAAGCAGCACATCCTCCAGCTCCTCCAGAATGCCCACAAGCAGAAAATTTTCATTAACATTCAGCTTTGCTCTTTCAAGGGCCCATTCACCAGGCTCCCTATATGAAATTAATGGAGGGGGAGAGAGAGAACAGGAAAAAAAAAGTTTAAATATGCATTTTCTTTGGAAATTCATACAAAGAACAAAACTGAATAAAAAATATTCAGTGCTGTACTTCTAGCAGAACATAAAGAACTCTACCAAACCTGAGTGTCTTATTGAGCCTTTCTGCACAACATCTAGAGCTGGTTTGTCATGTAAACATATGATCACCTTAAAAGGAGGTTAATCACTGCATAGAAGTAGTTAATTCTGAAGACATCTTTCACCAAGTTGTTTATAAACTTAAACTTGTGAACTGTGTTATGACTCAGAAGCATGACCTGTTTCATGGGAAGAACAACTTCCCTGGGTGACAAGAATTGCTAAGGAGGGGCAGTTTCCCTGAACCCCATCAGGAGAACTGCTGTGAGCTACCACTGCTTGCTGTTGCTCAGTAAATATCACACAGGAGGCTACCAGCTATTTCCCATCTTATCCTTCATTTTAACTTCTGCCAAAGTCTCCACGAGCTTCCCTTTCACTGCCATGACCTCTGACTGCCTTGAAGCTCTGCTACAGATTTGCATTTGTTTAATCTGACTGATACTGGTTTTGAAGATCAGTTTAGGGTTTTTTCTATCTTTTACCCCAGTGAGAGAAGCTGGCAGGACACCAGTACATCTTTATGCTTCTCTCATAGTTTCCTGGAAGAACAATTTGGTTAGACAAGCATGTGAATCCTAAATTCTTTAGACTAACTCATACCAATTATGTCCTGAGCGCAGTGGTCAGTATTCATATTGATAGGGGATATAATGCCAGCACCCCAAACTAAAGGAAATAAGCTTTTTCACAGAGTCCAGCTGGTATGATGAACATCTGAGTCACATATGCTACTTGAGAATGGCTGGAGATCACTCCTCTTTCTTGGCTCCATTAGATTATTGCAAACTTTGTGCAATAGTGATTTTAACAACATTTGTCAGAAGCTCTTTTGATGACATGTGGAAAAGCTTTTTGCTTTACACTCCTACTAGAGCACACTTGGATGAGGTTTTTCATTCCCTACAACTTTCTGTGCACTGATCCATTTTCTGGAAGTGCAGTGTCCTAACAAGTATGTCAAGCCTCCTTCTTGCAGCTCCTTGTGAGACTAAGTAGCTGAAGGAAGTGCAAGGGCATGTTAGGAAATAGGTCTATAACAAGGTACAAAACAGTACTTCAATATACTGCTTGGGAATCTGACAAAGATGTGTTGTGAAAGAATTCAGGTAAGTGACTGTTGTTAATAGAATTCCTCATACACACAAGTTAAATGTGTAACCATAAGCATTTACAAACGAGGTCAAAGTACATCAAGAAAAAAGTGTAACAAAAATGAAGTAATAAATCTGTTTAGTTTCTTAATCATAACTTCACTTATGCCAAACAACTAAAGCAGGATTTTACAGCAAAGGTTTTTAGAAACTGAGACATAAGAAGGAACACATTTTCACTTGTTTTTACTGCTATTAAAAAGTATGGCTTTTGACAGAAATTTTAAAAAACATGTGCAGCTGCTCTGCTGTGGAGAACTGGCAACAATAAATAAAGATAACTTGAAGTTGAACAAACCTAATAAAGAACATGCTTTGACCATTAATAAGAAAGCATTTGAAAACAAAAAGGTATTTAAAATTATTCACATATTATTGCATAGAAGTTTACTACACAGTATCAGTAATACAGCAATATGAGCATAGCATAAATAGACACATTAAAAATAAGCTATCTCAATGACAGCAGTAGGAGTCTGTGTTTTCTAAGTTTTAAGCATGATTACTATTTCTTACATGGACACACAAACCTGGAAGTCCTCATATATATAGACATGGTACGAGCATCTGAGCAGAGCTAAAGTATGTATTACAAAAATACAGTGCAGGTAAAATGAGTAATGAGCACGTACAGTTACTGCCATTCTCACTTTGCCAACTCAGTAAAAATGTCCACATAAATAGACCCAGCTTTGATTAACTATTCAAATATTAAAACCAGAAAGAATAATACTTAATCTGCCTTACCCTCCTTACTCCAGAACACATGCATGCAGTTAGCACATAAAGCACTACACTGTGCTTACACTTTTCTCTTGCACTTCAAATAACTGTTGCATCTTTATTACCAGTTTCTGACAAAATGTTGGCAATAGCTATTGCTGAACAAACTGGGATACCTTGTATATATTTACCTGCATCTTGGATGCTGTCCACAGAAATATGGTATGATGTAAAATAACCTGGGATTTGAACATTCAGGGTAGTTTTCAAGGATACATACATTAATGTCCTGTGGGGTAGGGAAGGAAAAAAAAAAAAAAGAAAAAGAAAGAAGCTGAATATGACATTTTCCATTCTCTATTAACAAGTGGGTTTTTTTAATCCCATACGTTACCACTTCGAGTCATCTCAGAGTCAAAGTATTATACTGAGGCTACACCAAATACCTTAAAAGTCATCTACTGCTCAATGTATCTACTTCTAAATAGCATTAGAAAGTTTCAGGTGATTAAAAAACAAGTGATTTTCTTTTAGAATGCAAAAAACATATTTTCTTTTTTATTGCTGCAAATACCACAATTATTATATTGAGATTACTGCATGATTCAAAGAGTGACACATGGATCAACTTTCATATTGAGTAATATTTAAAATATTCAGGAGATTATTTTCAGACTCTTCTTTCTTCTAAATGCACTCTTGGGAAAATCTGAAGTAGCCAGAATAAATATAATTGAGATAACTATTATATTCTTGATTTTCTTTTTATTCTGCTTCATTCAAGAACTGGAATGAACAAATGTAAGCTGTAATTTGCACAGGTTACTCTTGATATAAAAACATATATCACTTTTGATTAAAATTCTCTACATTCCTCAGATGTTCAGAATTGAGGCTATTGTGTTAACCTCCACTGTTTAGAATGGATTATTAGAATGTATTTATAATTCTCCATTTATTGTTCATCCAACTAGGTGCTATTTATAATTTTTCGAAGACTAGGCATACCTACTGTACCCTGAGGAACTATATTCCATTTCTAGCTTAACTCTACCACAGTAAATAAACTTACTAGCAACTGGGATTGGATTCCACTACCCTCATCTAGTCTAATAGACCCTTACTCTTCATGCAGACCCACTGACTCCAAAGAGACTTAGAGCACAAAAAAACATGCAAGACAACGTGAGCAAAGATGAAAGGATTTCACCTTTGTAAAACCAATCTTCATTCTTATTTAAAGACATGTGTTTTTACAATGCATTCGGCTTGATACACATCAATATCAAACCAGTGACTAATCAAATCTGTACTTTATGAAGTAAAATGAAATGTGACAGAGAACCCTTCAGTGGGCAGCATGCTCTCCACCAGACAGAAGTGCTCGGCAGTGTGAGCGACATGAGAGCATCCCCTGCCCTCTCAGGGCAGTGTGGGGTACAGGCCTCCAGCTGCAGCACCCACTTCTGAGACTGGAGAAGAAAAGCCCTTTGCTGAACAAACAAGCTCTTCCCAGAATTCGAACCTCATGCCTAACTTCACATTTGGGTCTGTAAGCCTTTTAAAGTACATTCCTGTTTCCTCCTCTGTCTTACGCTTCTGTCAATCAGTCTTTATTAGCATATCAGAAGGTCCCAGGCAGGCAAGTAAATCACATGGTGAGGAACCATCAAAGAATATGCCATAAAATTGCCAAGTGGGATACCCTTCAGTGTATTCAAGCATACTGAGAAGGGCTTGCCTTAAATATGCACCAGAAGATTTATGGTCAAGCCCTGAATTTTAACATCCAAGGCCTTAAGCTTGAAGCTAACCAGCCTCTCATTCTCAATTCTATGAATATAACTAAGAAATCTACTGGTGGCACAGTAAGTTGGTGCAGGCAAAGTGTCCGTCCTATCATCCTGATAAGGCTTTTTTTAATATTAACTACAAATTGCAGTTTTAAAAAGGTTTATTGTGTTTTTACTATAGACACCACCAGAGGTTTTTTCAGGAATACATCTTTTTGGTTTCCATAAGAACCTGCAGGACCTGAAGTAAATTCACAAATTGCTTGGATTTTAAAAAAAATAAATTTAAATTGTCCCAACAATATTTTAAATTATGTCCAAGCCATCCTACACTTGATTGATGGATTAACTGAAAGGCAGAAACAGCTACAAAAAAACCTAAAAAATCATTAGTAACACCCAACCACGAACCATTCCTCTTTTCTCTATCCCGTACAAAGGTGAAGGGACATTAACTCACAACAAAGAAACTTAAAGGTTCTTTGCAAGAATAAAGAATACAGGAAGACAGAAAATATCCCGAGATAAATAAATACTAAATGCAAACATGAAAGTGCAACATCCTTGTTATTCTGAAAACAATACTTGAGTAATTTTGCAGAAGAAACATCCATATAATAAAAGCAATGTAAATTAACATGGAAAAATCCTGCAGCTTTAACAAGTGAACAGCTTGTATTTAGTCAAAACGAGATTTTTAGCATTCCTTTTTAGGGTAAACTGCTGTAGCATCATGGAAACAACTGGACAGCACTAATCTAAACTATCCAGTGGTGATTCCCTTTTTATTTGTTTTGTGGAATGCAAAAAGATGAGAGAGAAAAACCTCCCCCCCCCCACTGATGCACTCAAGGTTTAAGATAAAGGCCAGGTATGCTTTCAGAGAACCTGCAATTTTTTTGCCATGCAACAGCCCACATTTCACATTCCTGACACCAGAAGTGCCAGGTTTTCTCTGCAGTAAGAGCACTGCCCCTTTCCAGTCTCCAGTTATCACCACTGCTGTGATCCAAATTACAGCTGCTGGAGGGTCCAGATGCATGGGCAGCACCTGCTCACCTATTTGACTGTATTCATAATCTCTGAAATAAATCAATAGCCACCATCCAACCCCTCAGAGGAGTTTTTATTTGATGATAACTATGCAGCTCCATGAGATGTGAAATCACAGTTTCTAACCAAGAAGTGGGGTGAAATGAAGCTCGGCCTGAGGTGTGCTAGTCATTACAAAATTTAAACACACCTACAGGAAAGCTGCTCTTCAGTTGCTAGCAGGACTTAAAGGAATTTCTGGGGGTTTGTTGGGTTTTTTTATGAGCACAGAAAACTAAGATGAAATTACATTCTAGGCAGTGTTATTCTGTTATCCTAAGCAACATTAATGTCACATTTCCCAGTAAGAGCATATTTTCCCAGCAGGACACAGATCTTTCAGGGCAGAAAGGTTCTTATGAGAGACAAAAAATTGCGAGGTGACAGATGACAGCCTTGCTCATTTAAATCACCAGAGGAACCTTGTAAAAAAAAAATTATTCTAACACAGCCAGGAAAGATACAGGAAGAAATATGCACAGCTACTTCAATCATACCCCTCCACAATACAGAAAGAGGACTTTTATTCTATTCCTCAGCTCCCAGCTACAATCCACACTTCTCATGTCCCACTGGGTTTCTGTCACCAGCAGGGCAGAGGGACACCCAGGAACCAGCCCTGGGGCTGCAAGGAACAACAGAAGCCATAGTTCTTTTTAATAGTGCTATGTTTTTCTATTGGTGTCATAATTTTGGCTGAAATGGTAAACTGGTAGCATCTACCAGTAATCTGTAAAACTATCTTTCATATAAAAATCACAACATGCCCTAATCCATTAATCTGTCAGCAGCCAGACTACTCACCTATCAGAAATATAACAAAGCTGTGTTATAATATTTTTCATGTTAAAAACAAACTTTTATTTGCCGTGGTGAGTTCATACATGTCATAAGACAAAGTCAGCACATCATTAAAAGTATTTAATGGATAAAAAAATCCCTTCGGGAATAAACAATTTACTTAAATTAATTATCTCTACTGTACCATATACAAAAAGATGTGAACTTTTTAATTAGATTTGAGATTTTGATTTTTTTTTTCCTCCTAATATAAAATCTGAAGAGTACTGGGAAAAATAATAACTTATTTTTTTGTGTCTGGTGGAATGAACACTTTAGTTCTCAACTAAAAATTAAGGAAACATCACATTCTGCCATGGATCACAGAATCATATCATAGAATGGTTTGGGCTGGAAGGCACCTTAAAGATCATCTAGATCCAACTCCCCTGCACTGGCAGGGACACCTCCCACTAGATCAGGTTGCTCCAAGCCTCATCCAGCCTGGCCTTGACCATTTCCAGGGAGGGGGCATCCACATCTTCCTGGCCAACCTGTTCCAGTGTCTCACCACTCTCACACTAAAGAATTTCTTCCTAATGTCTAACCTAAATCTCCCCGGTTCCAGTTAAAAGCCATTACCACTTTTCTTTCACTACAAGCCCTTGTACAAAGTCCCTCCCCAGCTTTCCTGCAGCCCCTTCAGGTACTGTAAGGCTACTGTAAGGTCTCCCCAGAGCCTTCTCTTCTCCAGGCTGAACAACCTCAACTCTCTCGGCCTCTCTTCATAGGAGAGGTGCTCCAGCCCTCTGATCTTCTCTGTGGCCCTTCTCTGGCCTTGTTCCATGAGCTCCATGTCCTTCTTAGGTTGGGTGCTCCAAAACTGGACAGAGTACTCCAGGTGGGGCTTCACAAGAGCTGAGTAGAGTGGGAGAATCACCTCCCTTGATCTGCTGGCCACTCTTCTTTTGATGCAGTCCAGGACACAGTTGGCTTTCTGGGCTGCAAGTGCGCATTGTCGGTTCACGTTGAGCTTCTCATCCACTATCCCTCTTCAGCCCTTCTCCTCCAAGCTGTTTTAGTCCATTCTCCACCCAGCCTGTAACGGGGCTTGGGATTGCCCTGACACAGCTGCAGAACCTTGCACTTGGCCTTGTTGAACTTCTTGCATTTTGCATAAGCCCACCTCTCCAGCTTGTTAAGGTCCCTCTGGATGGCCTCCCTTTCCTCCAGTGTGTTGACCTCACCACACACTTTGATATCATCAGCAAACTTGCTGAGAGTGCACTCAATGCCACTGTCCATGCCGCTGACAAAGATGTTTAACAGCACCAGACTAAGTACTGATCCTTGGGGAACACCACTCACCACAGGTCTCCACATGGATATCGAGCCGTTGATCACCACTCTTTGAGCAAGACCATCCAGCCAGTTCCTTACTCAATGAGTGGTCCATCCATCAAATCCATACCATCACAGTTTCGATACCAGGATGTCATGTAGGACAGTGTTGAAAGCTTTGCATAGATCCAGGTAGAGGATGTCGGTTGCTCTTCCTTTGTCCACCAACTCTGCAACCCCATTGCAGAAGGCCACCAAATTAGTCAGGCAGGATCTGCCCTTAGTGAAGCCATGCTGTCTGTCATCAATCATCCCTTTGCTTCCCATGTGCCTTAGCAAAGCCTTCATGAGGATCTGCTCCATGATCTTGCCAGGCAAAGTGGTGAGACTTACTGGTCTATAGTTCCCCAGGTCTTCCTTTTTTCCCTTTTTGAAAATGGGGCGTATTTTTCCCCTTTTCCAGTCAGTGGGAACTTCACCAGACTGCCAAGACTATTCAAATATGATGGAAAGCTGCTTCACAACTTCACCAGCCAGTTTCTTCAGGAGCCAGTATAGCAATTCTAACAATTTAAAATGAGAAATCATAACTCAAATACATACATGCCTTGTAAACATTTGTCCATTAATCATCTATTAATCTATGGGAAGCCATAAAAACGGCCTTTCACAATCAAATTGAAAAATATCACATGTTGTCTTTCCATGCCCTGCCCTCATAGGATATTGCAACTTCTGTGAAACCAGAGACCCTGCTTACAGCCTGGCCATGGTACATGCTCCTTACTTAAGTCTGAGGCTGAAGATGCAAAACTGAGGTGTGTCATGAAGGCTACAGAGGAACCAGCGACCTGCATAAATACCTTTCAAGTTTCCATGAAAGGAAATTAAATAAATTGATGTGGAAAACCAGTGAGTGATCCCAGTCTACAGTGACCTCTCCTGCTTACAAGGCTGTTCTTCATACGCTGCTACAGTCAAAGGCACAGTCTAGTCCTCACCATTGCCAGCCAAGGAAAATTCTTCTGCTCTGCTGAGAGCCCCCAAGAGCCCTCTTGTGGCTCATAAAACTTTTTCTCACATACTTGCTTGGTGTCTGTGAAGAGGTCAAACTGACCGTTACATCCTGAGGACAACATTGCATCATATGAACTAAATACAACCATACTGGAAAAAAAAAGCAGCGCTTTCTCTGACCCCAGCCAGGGAGCTCTGGGTGGCCATGGAGTGATGGGGAAGAAAACGTAAACATGACAGCTCAGAAAAGGGCTCCTGAGTGTAAATATGAAAGAAGGAAAAGCACAACTTCCTACTTTGTAATGCTGCAGAAAGACACTGAAAACTCAAAGTATAGTTGGCATTAAGGTTTTCAAAAATTAATGCAACATGACCTACTAAATCTTATTCAGACACACAATTTATTTATATGTTTTTATGGAAAATAAACCACAATGCAACACATTTTTAACCATAATTAGAGAGGTTTTTACTTAATTAGATTATATTTAATGCTTCTATTCAATCTCAGTCAAATATTTGGATAACTAGACCCACACAGCAGCACGATGACAGCTCATTTCAAATTCTGGAGGCATTGGTACTTGCCTGCATCTCTGATAATGGCACATCCAGCAAGGCTCATTCTCTATTTGGTCCATGCAGCAGATTTAGGTCTGCCCTGCGACGACAGATGCTACAGGAGATGGAGGCCAGACAGGATTTTAGAGACTGGAGCACAAAACGGGGAAGTGCCTGGGGCACCAAACAGTTTGGGCTGTGCTCTGCAAAGACTTCTAGCTGACTTTAACCATTGCTTTCCTGCTTAAAGGTCAAGAGGTACGTTGCTTTACCTTCAACAAACAGTACATTTGAAAGCTGAGCTAAGGTTTGCATTTGAAAACTAGTTTTCAGTCACAGATAGTACTCCTTGCAACTCTTCCTCACTTGGTGTGTCTGCTTTTGAAGAGGTACATTTCTGAACTCTTTTGTACAGCTCTTAAAAACCTGCATAGACATTTCTCACTTTGCAGGTATTCAAGTTCCTTTCCTCCACATATCTTTCAGGAGTCGAAATATGCTTTCTAAAAAAAAATAAAAATCCTTGATCTCTTTCATTCCCAGAAAATCCTCATTATAATTTCTTCAACAAACTGCTCTTTGCCTTCAGCTGAATAATGTATTTGATAAAATGCAGCAGCAACTGAAGAATGAAGAGCCCTCTCATCACCCATACATCTGTAAGGCCCAGTGAACTGCTACAGAAGGACACAGCGGAACAGCCTATGCAGGAGATGGGAAGAATATTCTTTAGAAGGTGCCAGAGATTCCTAGCAGCAGCATGTTGGATAAGCAAAAGCAGCGTGTAGAGCCAGCCTGGCCGTCTTATTTAAAGGTAAGCTCAAAACAGAAGCTGTCCTGTAAAACAAAGCAATGTGCCCTTATCAATGTGTCGGGGTCTTTTTTTCCCCAAATAATTTTTCACTTATTATTCTTATCTAGTGACAGACTCCCTTCTGTTTTCCTCTCTTTCATTTTTTCAGATGCTTCCTGCAACCATCATTTCTGTCTTCTTCACCTGTGGTTACAAGGACAGCTTACAGACGTGCTGGTTTGGTGGGTTTTTTGGTAGCAGGGGAAGGGCCCCAGGAGTGGTTCCAGTAAGAAGCTGAGAAGCTCCCCCTGCTCCAAACCCAACCACGAAGCCATTAGAGGGACAACAGATGCACCTCTGCAATTAACATACGAAAGAACTGAGGTAACACCTGAGCAGAGGAGCACTTAGAGAAAAGGAGAAGAGCAGTGCCAGAGAAGGCAGACGGGTTCTGGTGGTTGGTGAGGAAGAAGAGGAGGAAGGTGCCTCAGAAGTTTCCCTGCAACCCATGGTGAGATGGCAGCTGTCCCCCTGCACTCATGGAGGAACGTGGTGGAACATTCCCTGAAGGTGCCAGGAAGGGTGAACCTGGCCACTGGACTTGGATTTTGTGGCCACGGGATTTGCTGCCAGTGGACTCTGGACTTAGGCAGCTTTGGAAGACCCTGGTGCCAGGGGAGTTTGTTCTCAAAGCAGCCTGTGACTCTGTGGGAAGCCCAGGCTGGAGCAGCTCTGGACCTCATAGGAAGGACTCGTGAAGGAGAGGGTCATGGAGGACTATCTGCTATGGGAAGAGACCCTGTGGGGAAGTAGGGAAGGACTGTAAGGAATCCTTCTTCCTGAGGAGGAAGGAGCAGCAGGAACCACCAGCCTGTGAACTGACTCTAAACCCCATCCACACCCCCCTGTGCTGCTGGGAGAAAAGGAGGGAGAGAAACTGGGAACAAAGTGACTTGGGCCCGGGAAGAAGGGAGGGGTGGGGTAACATATGCAAGCCCTGCTCTTTGTGTGGTGTGTGTCCTGTGTGCGTTTGCTTAGCATGAAATAAAATTATTTTTCTTCCCCAAGTTGAGTCTGTTTTGCCTGGGACCTTAATCAGTGAAGAACCCTTCTTGTCCTTTGTCTCAACCCATGAGCTTTGTCCTCCTCATCCCAGAGTGTGTTGGGGGGGAGTTGAGTGAGCAGCCATGGGGCTGTTCCTTTGTTGTGGTGTTGGGCCCAAACCACGACACAGACTTACCCTAAATATTTCTTTTTCACATGCTCCAGGGTGTTGCATTAATGCTGCATGTGAGAGTGGGAATGGGAAGCTTACAGAACCCTTGTCAACTATTGATGATTTGAGATCAACCTTAAATATTAGCAGAGATAGTACATTAAGGAACACATATATCTTATGTTTCTCTCCTCAAAGCTTAGTACTTTTCCTGAATAACTGCATTGGTAGGTTAGACATTTATACTTGCAAGTTAATGTAATTTCATTTTGTTAATGGTATGAAATATTTTTTCTTTAATTAAAAAAGCCTGTACTGTAAGAGTACAATTATTAAAAGAAAATTATATTAAGAAAATCTGGAGAAAAAGATACCTTAAAATATGTAGGCTGGTTCAGTTAGGTCTTTTAATTGTGCATTAACAAAGAAACTTGACTTTTTAAAGCTAGCCTGGGGTAGCCTTTGGCTTGCTTAGATTCAATTTGTGCTGTCTTTATATCAGCACAGATTGCCTTGATTTTTTTATTTTTTTTTTGAGAGGATAGTTCTGGCCTTTCTTTGAATTGACTTTCCACTTTTTTCTGGCAAGATTTGTGTTTTTCATTTTTCCCCAAGACCACATAAGCAAATAGACGGCCAAGTTTAATTCCCACTTTTTGCTTTTCGATGGACTCCTTTGGATGGGCTAATTTGCCTGGATTTTCTGCCAACAATGTATTCAGCTTTTCTTTCTGGCATCTCGGCAAGTGAAGGAGCAGCTAACAAAACACTGTCTTCAGCTAACCGTCTACATTTTCATTTAGCTCAGTCATAAATTATTCATTAACGTACAAACTTTTGCTGGCATTAAGGTAGCAGAGGTGATGAATTATGCCTATGATGCTACTATTTAGATGCAACAAACACAAAACACATTTTTAGTTCCCAATTTTCTAACTTATAATGATGTAAAGCATGAAGAAAATACATAGGTTGATATATTTCTTTCCTCTGTGTTACCAGAAATTACACTAGTAATTTGTCAAAGACGAGTTTTACCAGTTAGAACGGAATAACTTCACAGTCATAAGGAAGAATTATCTCTTTTTTTTGTTTTTCCCTGTTGCTTTTGTATTTTTCACCACAAGCTGTCTTAGTACGGGAAAGATATGAAAAAAAACCCACAAAAGAAAAAAACAACCCCAAAAAAGAAGAAATTATACAAAAAGAGTAAGACTGCCTGCCAGCTGGAAGAAGTGTATAAGCATTAAATAACCATCCTGTTACAGAGGGCACAGATCCAGGGAAGACCACAAATACAGATCATTATACTGCAATCAAGAATGAATCCCAGTAGCAACTAACAGAAGGGAGATCATACATCTGTTAGTTCTGTTTACTAACACCTCTTCATAAAAGAGCCTGGAAAATTAGTCGGCTTCTATGATGACCCTTAACAAAGTCAATTAGGGATACAGGCGTATATTCAATTCTGCAAATGCTGGGCAGGAAATCCCCCCCACCTCAAGGATGTCTCAGCCCTCCCTAATGCAGCACTGCTGCAGCCTAGCCAACAGACGTCTGTCAGAAAAACAGTGAGATACATCCAGCAATTCATGCTCACAAAAGGTAGCTCTGGAGCACAGATAAAGTCATTCTTGGACAGAAGATGGCCTCAGCCTTGCCGCTGACTACAAGGCTGAAGGCAGTAGGCTGGAAGTGGACAGAGATGCAGCTGGTGAGCAAAGGTCCTCTCAGCAGCATGGTCTCACCATACCTGGCGATGTAGAGCAGCCCTGCCTGCTCCCTATCCTGGCAAGAAAGGCTGCTACAGAAGACACAGGGTGTTGAGAAGCATTTTAGACTATCCTTTGCTAAGGAAGAACCAGGTTTATCTAAACCAGTATTGCCATTTGTCCAATCTGCTCATAAAAATGTTCATATCTGCTCTAATTCATAGCAGCCTGTTACTGCTCCTACTGTCAGAAAAGCTTTACTAGCATCTGATACGAAAACACCTTAATGTAATTTAAGGAAACTTCTTTTTGTCTTAATCTTGATGAACACAAGGAATAACTGCAGGACATCTGCTTCATAGCATATTTTTATTCATTCAAATATTTAAATTTCTCTACAGGATTTCCTTTTTAAGAACAATTTTCTGGACTCTACTCAGTTTCTTAGAAGCTTAACTTAGGGTTTTCAGCTCCAAATAAAGCAGAAAAGACTGACGGTGCCTTACATGAGTTCTCATCTGAACAAGAGAACACCACAGAGGGCATTTTGTGTCTCTGGCTCCTTGAACCAGCATCTTCTGTGCCACACATTAATTTTTTTTAAACCAAATTGGGTAAGATACAGAGGAAATCCTCATCCAGCATCATAGACTATCACCTCTCAAGTGAACTACTCTGAATGTTAAAACCATCACTGTCCAGCCAGTGAGTCCTGCACTGAGGCCAAGTCCTGCTCCCAACTGAGCAGTGATACGCATTATAGATTGCTCAGAGTCAGAAATCATGTAAAAAAAAAAATACCACAGGAGATCTGGATGCTTTTCACATACAGAAAAGGGGCCTCTAGAGAGGGGCATAAGTCAGAAGTGAACTCAAGTGACAGTCAATTGAATAAAAAATGAACAGAAGATTGTAAAAAACAGCTAGTATTAGACAATGCTATAGAAGAACCCAACCAAGAAGGGGGAGAATCAAACTCAGCAGAGAAAGCTGTGCCTCTGCAAATTCCAACAGGTCTTTGATTCAGTCAGTAAAGATGTGATAAACACAATCTGATATTCTTAAATTCTCAGGAAAAAAAAAAAGAGGATAGGCTGATAAAGGATAGGAACCTAAGGACAGGAATAAAATGACTCATTTTCTTAGTGAAACAGAACACTGAGTAGGGTCACACAGCATCTGTGCTGAGACCTCCTGCATATAACAAAGAGGGCTTAACAGTGAAATAGCCCATTTTTCAGGGAATATTAATGAAAGCAGATATGAAATCTAACCTGAAGGAGCTATAAAAGGACACTATAATGCTGATTAGGCAATAAAATGCTAGAAGAAATTAAGTGTTGGCAAATGCATGGGTCCTTGCACCAGCATACTCTGGATGACAAAGGTTTAAGATGGATTTAAAAAACATGAACACAACACAAGAATAGCAGTAAAAAAGAAGTAAAAAATATATACTCATAGAAGAAAGGTCTATCATGGACTATTAAACACAGCTAGGGAAGGAAAGTCTGGCTTTGGAAATTGGTAAGTTGAAGAGCGTCAGAAAGCTGGGAGGACATGGGAGGGGAAGCAACCCTTTGCCATCTCCCCAGCTTGTATTGTCTTCCTCAGCTGGGCCTGATGGTGCTCCTATCTCAAGAAGCAAGTTCACACCTTTACATATGACACAATGTGATTTGCACAGATCTAATGAGATTTACATGTTTCAAAATACTGCTTCAGTGCTAGAATACAGGAAAGCCTATTTCAATAACGAGATGTTTCTGTAGTTTCTGTAGTTTCTGTAGTTCATGCTTTCCTCATGTTTTCTTTTTCAGATCAGATGTTCTAATTCCTTGACCGCATGCACAGAAATTATGCTCAGCAGATTTTAGCCCAAAACTCAAAAATGTTTTGTCATGTATTAACAGAAACACATTTAGGTTCTATGAATGCCACAACATCTTGAAACATTATACTGTTTTCTGCAGAGGTCCGTGAAAAACAGTATCAACAATACGAAAGTTTTAAAGAGGTTATTAATAAAAATATCAGAGTTCTGAATGTTAAAGATGTCATCAAAGAGAAACAATCTGTGAGCCAAAAGTCAATTCTTTCCCTTGGCAATGAGCATTAAACATTTTGCTCTGCTACATCCCATCAAGACAGAGGTGAAACAAACAAGAGAGATGATTTCATTTGCATATATTTTTACAGAACCTCATGTGACAAGAATTAGGGAGGAAAATGCTTATTTTCTTCACTATAAATCTTCAAAATAAAAGAGTATATCCACGGAGAAGGGAAGATATGCCACAATAAATCTGAAAAAATATATTATTACAGGTTTCAGGAAAGCAGTATTTAATAATTAAGCTCCTCTAATCTACAGATATAGCAAAATTTTCACTAAAGAAAATGAACACTGGTTAGCTGATGCATCTTAAAAGTTTTATTTTATCATACTGCTCAGTGATAGCTTAGATTATCTGCTATAATAAATTCTAGTTATACAATTCTCTTTCACTGATGCTAAAGGGACACAGACTGTATCCAGCAGCTCCTGATGTGCACCTGCAATAATCCAGTCACATCAAGTACACTGCCCAGCAAAAAAGAAAAAGAAACCTGCTGCTGAATTCTCCATATAAAAAGAGAAAACATATGATGATCAGGTTATATATTTATCTGGTTTTGCCCATTTTTTAAAGTTAGTACTGTAGTGACTTTTAAGAAAAACAGACTGGCTTCATCACAGCAGCAAGGTCTAAACATGTTTTATGTCCTCTCGACATTTGTGGTTGCACCTTACCACAAGCCTCTTGAATGGTGAGAAGAAAAGCCACAACTGCAAGCTGTGCTCATTCTGCTTTCTTACCAGCCTTCTTCCCAGCACTGACTAACTTTGAATCTCTCCCATCATCTCTCAGGGCTGAAATGCAAAAGGAGTTGCAGAGCAGAGAAGAAAACCAGACTGCTTGTGGCTTCCCTGCTGCTGCAGCTGGGGATGGTTTCTGCTCTGCTGCCCCTATCTAATTTCTGCAGCTATAAATCTTCCCCCTGCTGAACAGCTCTCATGCTTTTCTGGAAAATTACTAATACTTTGCATCATTTGCAGCACTGCCATTCTGAATAGAGGAACAAAACGGAACAAAAAAAACTGATTCCACTTTTCAGTTTGACAAGACTACCACTCTATTGACAACTCAAAGTATTTAAAAACTCCTACAATTACAAGTTTCAGAGGCGTAATTAATGTCCCTACTTGCCGCTTTCTTATTTTTTTAACCTTGAGTCACCTGCTGAAGGGATCCCTTCTACAACTATGAAAAACACAGCCATGCCTCTCTCCCCACAGGAAAACCCAGAATCTCTCAGTCCCCTCATCACAGGTGCTATGGTTTCAAAGAGCACAGCAAGTAACAACATCAATAACAAAATCATGGAGTTTAGTAACTGCCAGAAGGAGGGGAAAAGTATAAAATCTGCCTTTTTTTCTTCCTGTTTATTGAATACATAATCTCTTTGTATTACATTCTGAAGAATTTTTTTTTTCTTCAACCAGTGATGAGCACTTTAGGTTTTTTTTCCTTTTAAAAATATCAGAAAATTAATTTATTTTAATAAATAAATAAATGTAATTTAGCAATCCATATTCACCATGGAAATTTTCCCATTTGACACTGCTTAGTGGATTTTTCCTTGAGAAAAAGGAAATTACTCCTGACAAGCTCAGTTATGAGTAGTGGCTGGCTTTGCTTGGATCAGAGTTCATAGGAAAAAAAAGTTGTGCTCAAGGTAACCTGACTAGACCATGTTTCAGTAATTCACCGAGTAGTAGGAAGCTTTGCTGAAACAATGCTGTCCATTTTCCAGAGTCCGGAGGAAGAAATAATCAGCTAAACACCCTTGGTTGGTTTGGGTTTTTTTGGTGTTTTGGTTGTTATTTTATTTAAAGCAACCATAGCTATAAGGGATACAGAAGCTTTGAAAATAGTATTCAGTAAGAAAAAAAGATAAAAGAACACTTGGAATAAAAGTCAGAAAAAGTAAACACTACTTTTACTTCAAAGGAAAATTCTCCCACCTTGTTCATGGGCATAGTATTTTCTCAGATAACCCAGAAGGTCTACTGCTTATTCTGAAAGATGGAATTACCTTGTCATTCAAGACAGGCCCCATTGCCCCTGTGGTTGCTCACAACCATGCAACATTGTCAGGCAACTGGGGATGGATGTGTGTTTTTGAGTAAATTATACAACTTTGAATAATCATCTTAAGGGGGGGGGGTGGAGCTCATTTGAAACAGCTGATGCCCATTTCTTGTTTTCTCTCATTTCTTTCTTTAAATAAGGTAGAATAATAAGAAAGGCAAATGAGTTCCTGGCAGCAATACCCCTCCTTACTTGACTGAGTAAGGAAACAATGGCCAAATGCCCTAAATCCACACTGAATGTCAACAAATACAGGTTTTTCAGTTTGTCACAGTTCATTCCCTCATGTTTTCTTTTGGCAACATCATCTTACCAAGTTATGAAATAACACTTGCATTTGTTCTTTTGAATTTAAATAAAATCCATCACAAAAAGGCTAAAATAATCAGGGTGTTTATGGATTTCTGAAGGAGTCTGTGTGACTATCAGTGTCCCTCAGATGCCTGGGTTTATTTCCATTCAATGAAGGTGACAAGACACCTTAGGGCATGTGGTTTGAAGCCATCCTCCTCTCAGGGCACAGAAGCCATTAGCCTTCCCAAAGCTACTGCACTAATCAGCAAAACTTGCCAACTGCTCTTGTGATTGCGATTGCTTATTGGTCTGGGAAATAAGCCAATCTGCTGCCTCATTGTCTGAAGTTGCTCATCCCTTCATATTCCTTCAGGAAAAAAAAAATGAGAAGGGAGGACACCTAGTACGAGTCTGAAGCCTACAGACTGGAAAAGTTCATTTAACGGAAGCTACTGGTATGCAGATAATCCTCATAACACTGATTACACTCTTGCAAAAAAAACCCCCAAAACAACAACAACATAGAAACCAAACAAAAACTCCAAGAAAAAAAAAAAAAAGATAAACATCTGTAGCAATATCCTTTACACCAAGATGCAAAGTACACAAGCAACTTGCCAGGCAGGCCCAAGCAACCAGAGACAACACCTCAGTCCAGCTGCCAACACAAACCTACAGAATTTGGTTGCTGTTTTCCAGAAACACAAATGCACATTTCTACTTTACAGGAGCATGCTGAAACAAACAGAGCAAGACTAGATTGCCAGCACTCTGATTTTTTCAGGAAAACTATTTCCCATTTCAGATCTGTTCATTCTGCAATGAGACAAAACCAAAAACTAAATTCTCATCTCTACGCTTCACTTTCACTGTTGAGCAAGGGGTTCTTTCATTTATTTGCATATGTTTAATCAGTCCAGAATTACAGTATTTTTTTTTTTATTAAATGCAATGAGGCAGTACCCAGCATATAATATGCTGTGTTTACAATGCTGTGAATGCAAGACCCTTGCAATTTAAATACTTCTCATTACACTTACTTACTACTAAGACTACATAGTCTTCATTCAACAAAGGAGGATGCTGACACTTGACACTGCAGAGAAACCCTTCTCTCCCCATGAGAAGCAGAGTAGGCGGATGACAGTGGTGCCCAGGGAAGTATCTGGCACAGGGAAACACTCCCTGTCCTGGCAGTTTCCAGTACGGATACTCAGGGTAAAGGCTGCATGCTCTTCTCTGAGAGGACAAACAAGTCTGAGTGGCTACAGATGCCCTCAAATCTCACATGATAAGATTGTTATTGTTGAATAGGACATTACTGCTCTGACTGTTGACATTGGTCTCACTCAAGTAGCCTTTCTTTTCTCTTGTTCCTTCCTCCATTTAACCAGAAAGACCCGAACAAATAGTAACACCATCCTGGAAAACGTTGTGATCCCTGCACTGAGGACATGGATTTGAGACTTCTCCCATTCCTACCTGCAGTAGTCCACTTCTCCATCCAGCTCCTTCTTGTTCTGCTTGGTCCTAAATTTGCGTTGTATCCTAACTTGAAAGATTACACTGTCAAACTAAGTAGGGATGGCATCTTTTCCATGGTGGTCCAGGCTGCTCTTTATTGAGAAGCCAAACCTTAAAGCCATAGGCTGACATCGTCCAGACAGACAGTACTGGATAGGGGTTGCCCCAGAAGAAGACCTATTGGTCACAGGCAGTATTAGTTTTATTTATAGCCCAGGCAAACAACAATCTATCAGCTTTAGCCTCTGAAAGAAACCTCTGCAGAGACCCTCCAGATCAGCATCTCCTGGAAGGATGTGTACGGAGGCAGCGAAGACACTGTGCAATCATTGGGGAAGGCAGCAAGGAAAGAAGCTGTGGAGGCTCAGCAGGCTCTGCTTGCTGATCTAGCTGGAAAGCATCTTCCAGCCTCCTTGGCATGGACATGCACCCCAGCTGTGTCCCATGAGGCATTCAGGCAGTCCACATTGCCCCAGCTCCAGGAATGTGAGCCTGGGTGCTGACCAGAAAGGAGCACCCTGCTTCAAAAGGCCCTGGCATCCATGCCAGCTGGGACCAGAACCAAGCAGAGGATTTTACTCTGTAGCCTAGAACGATCCCAAGACACTTCAGAAAAAGTAGGATAAACTAAATCTGGAGTATCCCTGGGCACTGCATGCCCCTTTCTTCTGCAACATGCCATCTCCGCTTCCAGGTGATTTCAACACAAACTATTTCAGAGCAATAAAAGTATACAACTCACTAGTGTGACCCAGTCAGTCAACAGAAGAGTCCACATCCCCACTAAAAAACTACATGACAGGAAAATATGTTGTTGATGACAAACTCCTAAAGACCAGGATAGAGCCTTGGATGCTTTTATTAAAACATGGCTATTAGCCCTCACCATATCAGCCACACGCTCCAGGCAGGTAGTTCTCCTAACCCCACCACCCTGAATCCTCCCTGTCATCCACCAACTCAAAGCTTCAGCTTTACATGAGCTAATAAGTTTTAGAGATCAGGATTTCAGTTCATTTCACTTTGCTGGCAGTGCTGACAGTCAGAAAACTTATGTATAATCCACAAAAAGGAAAAAGGAAGGAGAATGACAGACAACGAATAAGAAGGGCTAATAAATTCAGTTCTCTTCTCACAGGTTGTCAATTCCTGCAGGTTTTAACACCTACAGAGTGAAGTGAATATACGACTGCTTGAAATTACATTATCATGCCACAGCCTGAACATGTTCAATATATATGCACTAAAGGGAAGGCTGCCTCTCTCTGCCTTTCCTCTATTGAGAGGACTACAAGTTCTTCAGTTCCTGCCCCATCACATCACATCTACTGCCAATAAAAGAGTTTTCATTTAAGCTGGTTAAAGCATAATGCAACCAGGAAAAGGAAACAGGTCTACTCCTAGCAAGGAGTGTACTTAGGAGCATATTTAGTAGGGTTTTCTAGGGAGGGCTACCACAATTTCCTTACACAAGACTTGAAAGGGTTTTTTTAACTAAACATGAAAACAATACCAAGCACTTAAAAAGTCAAACTTCTAAATATACACACACACAGATATAGATATGATTACATCATATTTTTCAAACAGATTATCTGCTGGTCAATGTCCCATCTCTGTTATTTAGGCTACGTATAAAATGCACCTTTAAAAAAGATTAATTAAAAATATATATATTAAGAAAAAAGGTAAATGAAAGCCTTATTTTCTTCCAGATGATAAAACACTCCAGTTCTAAAAATAATTCTATTCCAACTTTTGACAAACAAAAATAAATAAATAAATAATTACATATAATTACATATAAACTGTTACCAACAACAATGTCCAGCAAGGACTTCCACAGCTTAACTAAACGTTGACCGAATTGACATTTTTACACACAGTGAGGTTCTCTGCTTTGTTCTGTATTGCTTGTGCTTGGGATTTTTTTGACTGCTACTGAGAACCGAGCTAATGCTATGCTAGAACCATCCACCACACACATAAGTTCTCATTCCTGACCTTGTCTGAGCTGGCTGAGTATTCATAATTTTCTAGTGAAATAAGGATTATCCCCCCTAAACCGTTTTCCCACCTTTGCTGATGGCGACACTGGCTTTTATTCCTGGGCTACACAAGAATGCTCCTTTCTGTTCTCATTTCAATCTCCAAAAATGTATCTCCTGAAAATATATCTTATTCAGTTTATAAGGCCTTAGAAGGCCAGCAACAATATATTAGACTTTTTGTTCTGTGTTTGGGATTTTCCACTCTACAAACAATAGCTTCCTATAGAGAAGCTGGAGAAAACTAGTTCCTCGGGCTACAACAACACATAAAACCAAACCAAACCAAAAAACAAACCACAAAAAATAGCATCAAAAACTATCCTGTATTCATACTCAGAAAGGCACAAATAACAAACTTGGCAAAACTGTTAAAGAAATGAAGCGTCATCATTCTCAACCTACTTAATACAGTTAGGTCCTTACATAAAAGAACATAAATTACTATATGTACAAACATATTTAATACCATATACTGATAATTGGTGGTGCCAAGATCCTGTAATAATATTAAGTTTAAATAAGGTTGTGGGTACTCAGTGCTTGGGGTTCTTCTGCTACTTGGCTTCTGGTTTCTTGTGTAGTTCCTTAAAATTTGCAACAGCCAAAAATTTTCAGACCAGTAGAACATTGCATGAAAAAACACTTCATGTTTTCACATTCTGAAGCAAAATATTGTGGCTATCCTGCGTCCTACCTCCACGAAAAGCAATGCAATACAGAATGGTATGTTTAAAATAAAAGCATGGTATTAATAAAATCCAGATCTCTTTATCCTTGCTATCAATATAAGTAAGTATTATGAATTTCATGGAAGATTTTAATGCTGCAATCTTAACCAATGGTATATTGCTTATTTACTATGTGCAATTGATGCAGATTACTAAATGAAAACAAATTAGGAAGGCACACGTTCTTGCTCTGGTATAACTGAATAATGCTGTAATGTTTGGAATGCAAGCTCTGCAGGGGAACATTAAAAAATATTGGTTTGTAAATTGAAGTAACTGAAAAGTTAATGTCAGCTATGAAAACATTTCCTTTAATATTACATTTTATATGTTGTTTAATCAGTCCCTCCTCCAGCTGAGGTCTGAATTATCATTAACTTTGTGGTTCAATAAATTATTAATACAAAATGGGAGAATCTAAGGGAAAGGTGGTGCTTTAGAGATTACAGAGCAGATGAAGAGCTATCAAAACTCTTCATAGGGCCAGAAATTTCACTGTGAAGAGTTAATGCAGTAAAAGGGAACAGATGGAGACTATTAAAAGCCTCATTAAAAGGAAGAAGCAGCAAACTGTTCTAATTGGGTCAGCTGACAGGTGGCTGTGCTTGAGCAGTGCCCTCCCGGCAGCCCAGTCCCAGCCGCAGAGATTGATGCTACTGTGTGATCCTTGATCCAGATCTACAGCTGCAAAGCTGTGCTGCAGCTTGGGACATATCATGGGACCTCCAGTGACCAATTCAAATCATCTCAGCACCAATATGTAACACAGGGAGCAAAATGACTACTGTATGTGTGGTGACAAGTCAGGGAAATCACAGAGGGTGCATAAAGTGTTTATGCTATTAACTACAGCTCAGAACCCAGTAACTGAAACATGTACTTTTTAAATTTATATATTTAACTCCCTAATATCTGATATGCACTGCACTGACACAGCCAAATAATTTTAACCTCTGCATGCCTCAGACTTCCAATCTAAATAACATTAACCAAGTTCACAAGACCCTCCTCAAAAGTTCCAAGCTTCAATCAATGCACATGTGTAGCCCCTGTGAGGTCCTCAGCAGAAAAATCCCACATAGAAAAGAACCCTCTACTCCCCCCTCCACCAAACCTGCAGGCAGGCAACTCGCCCACTGCCTTTCCTGTACAGAACCACACTCATGAGAGTGTCAGTCAGGAGGTCTCCGGAGGCCTGGGCTCCACACCATGTTCTCTCCTGGAGGTCAGGTCTCTGGCAGACTGAAAGGCTTCAAGAAACACATCTAAAGTCATGAAGGAGAAAGCCCAGTGTGTTACTACTCACAACAATTCACAATACAATTAGCCATGGTTAAATATTTCTATTATCCAGATAAAGGCAGGAACTAACACAGCTAGACGCTGTCAGCAGAACCATTGCAGTTGGTAGAAGTATAGTTTTCAGGTAGAAGATTTTGGGATATAAATAAAAATATTGCTTATACTTATTTAGCGAATATTCTTATGCTAATACAAAACAATGTAGTAATAAAAGGAAATTCTCAAAATTTAAGAATACGAAAAATTGTTATATAGAGTTTAACTGTTCAGCTTTTCCTACGATTTTGTTTGAAATTTATGAAACGACCTAAACAATATTGGTTTAAATACTTAGCAAGAAAAGCCAATCTTTGCCACAGGAGAGGTCCCTATAATAAAAAATTTGACTTGAAAGTTCCCTGATGTCCTTTGAATTTTACTTCCCTCCTTTGCACTAATCCTAACATACTTCGTACAAATATTTTAACATTTAATTTGAAAGACAGAAAGGCAGATGATCCTTTATGGATTTACTTGCATGAGTAATCTTTAGCATAACCGAGGCTGAATGTCCTATAGTAAGGTGACAAATTCTTAATTTACCGAATGATCTTTTTTATACAAAACCTCTCTCTTCCGACAAATGAACTCAGAGATGTTTAGATCTCATACTTGAGTGAGTTAGGAGCCATGCTATTTGTGAGCCTAACAGAGGATAGAATTGCATAAAACCAGATATCCTACAATTCAGGCAACAATAAACATCCCACACTGCTTCACACACCTTCAGTCTTGGCTGTCTTAAATCAAAGTTTTAGCAAGTATTGAAGAAAGACGAAAAGCCCATACATGCCTTTTGTATCTGATGCCTCATGCTCCAGTTGTAATAAATACTAGGTAATTACTAACAAACCTTCTGGAAAGTACAATTTTCATACAACATTTTCAAATATTTACAGTAGTTTCTGTCTTTATCAGCAGTGATGCGAACCTTCTGCACTTTAAAGCCTTAAACTAGATCACCTAGTGCACATTCTTCTTTTTTATTGGTACCAGCAGCACTCACAGGTGCACTGGTAAGGGTTTACTTGCTTTATTGAAGCGTATTTACTCTAAGAACTCCAGTTCAACCTGAAACACATTCACTGTGATGGATTTAAATTAAGTTTTGTGAGCTTATCTCATCTTACAGGACCATAAGGTTAGGGCAACTTTGGCATGAGTGTGCCTGACACTCAACCTGAGGTGCTCACCACTGTTTCAGACCATTACCTCTTTGCCATATTCCATGCTCATGCGATGCTGCTGTTTATTTTGGGGAAGCCTGGAAGTTATCTCTTTAGGTCCCTGACAGTAACTCACTCCAGCAGAGAAAGTGCCAGGTCAGGGCAAGGAGGTGACTGATCTGGGTGTGAAGTCTCATGTGGCAGCAGCTGCCTCTGCCATATCTGACTCATGGATAAAGGGCTTGTTCTCTATCCTAGCTTTCAATTAAATTTTGGTAAACATAGATATTTACCAAAACATTTGTAACAATTTATCTGCCTCTTGAATGAACAGTTGTTTCTTCTGCAAAGGAATCAAAGCCTGAAGCTCTAAAATGATCAGTGAACAGTGGGAATTTCTGTCTCCATTTCTGATCTTTGCAATGTCAGCAGTTTAGATTTCCAAACTTAAAGAACAGAGCCCAAGGTATTACAAGACTTCCAGGTTTTTTTCAATCTCCCCTTTTTTAAGGATTAGAATTGAAGAGAGAGAAAGTCTCCATTAAGGATATGACCACCCAATGGCCAAGCAAGACACGAAATCTGACCCTAAAATGCTTTTCCTCCCTTTAGAGCCTGATTTATAGAGGTGCTGAGCTCCCACACTTCCACACCGCAGTTTCTGAGGGAAAATGCCCACTGCCCACAGCTTTTGAAGGGAGAAAGCCCGTGTTGGCAGCTGAATGGCCTGGAAAGGTTCCCAGTTGCTCACAGCACCTTCCAAGAGATGGAAAGCCAGGAACAACATGGTTGAGAAAAGCACAATTAGGTCCTAATACCCTAGTTTTGAAAGATGTGTATCTTTCTGCAGGCAATCCTGTCTCTCCTGGAGTTAAATTTTACAGCTTCTCTAGGCCAGTTTGTAAGTCTGTAACTGCTGTCAACACAAGGCTTCTCTGGCTCTTTAGCAATGAGCTCAACCTTGTGGAGCAATCAGCAGTTTTCTATTTTCCTAGCTGTTGATCTGAGGCTTGATGAAAGAAGAAAAATAAAAGCTTCTTGCATCCTGCCCCTGATTTCACATATATGCTCACAGTCAGGCACATCTCATCCCAAATGACTTGGGATTAATAGTGTTCTCAATATAGAAACAATATAATATTCTAAATCTAAGCTTATCCTTCAAATAGCCTCCTATAAAAAAGTGATGCTTTATGGTGAGTTTTCAATTTAAAAAAAGAAAAGAGGCAAAAATATCAGAGAAGAACTGCACAATGTACAAGGCTAGCATTCAGACCTGCCATCAGTCCTGTACTGAAGGGCTGCTCTGCCTCATGCTCAGAGGCAAAATCAGTTGCTTTACTTTCTTCCCAGCTAGATTAGGCAATTGATTTAGCAGACTTCTGAAGCTACTGTTCCACAAAATCCATTAGCTGAGTTTTAAAATATGTGCCAGCAGATTTCCTTGCACCACTGAGGAAAAGATTAAAATGCAGTCATGCAATGTATTATGTGGCTGGATAGCACAAGTCTTAAAAATGCTTAACATTTGGAATGAGAGGCTTTTGTTAAAATGAATTTCACCGGCAGGTGGCCTATACATTACTGTGACAGGAGCAACTACCCTCTTTGAGCAGTGCAAATGACAGCCAAAGTCTGCCAAGGAGGGATGGAGGACAGATTCCAAAAATGTTTCCAGGATTCTAACACTGAATTACCAAGATAGAAAACCAAAATGAAAAAGCAAAACCAGTTTTTATAAAGGATGCTGATGTGCCTCAGACTGACAAACAGCCTTTTGAACAAAATTACTACTGACCTCAGATGGCCACTTTATTTCCTTTACATTATAGCTTTTGTACCAATCTGTGTATGGGTACACATGTGCACATGCTTATAAATAATTAATTCCTTAAAGAACATCCAATGCAAATGAAATGCAATGACTTCTTTCCAGTATCTTTTAAAACAACACAAACAACAGAAATCAGATCTATTAACTTCAATTCTGCTTTAAGTAATGTTTCACTGGCTGTACAATCACATCTTAAACTGCACAGGTGGTACTAAATTAACACCAGCTTTTACAGTCAGTCAGCTGTGAGTCGTGCCCATCACTGCACATTCCACTTCAAAAGAGAAGTAGAGGCACTCAGTGAAGTACAGACTGTGCTGCTCATTTTTAACATTTTCAAAAAAGAAAACGTGATAGTGTTAACAAAGTCATAATGTAGTAAAAAACACAATCCATATTAATTTCTGTAAATCCATTTCTGTACCATCCACAGACAACCAAATAAAAATCCATGCCCACAGTGTGCAAAGCAGCTGGGGCTGCCCCCTGACTGCACATCAGGAGGTCAAAATCTGCCTAGCTGACCCAGGGACCTCTTGGTAGCCCTAGACATGTAGCAAAGAAGAAATAATTTGCAACACTATTGAAATTAGTTTATATCTGTATAGCAGATGTCATTAAGGCTATACATAGCTACACTGATACCAGTCCCACCTTCAATTATTCATAATTTATAAGCATATCTGTTCACAGGGCTTTGCATGACAAACAACAGTAGTGAAGTACAAAAGAAATCAACACAGCTCTGCCCTACAGAAAGAAACACCAATCCTCCTTAGATCCCTCTGACCTCAGCTAAGATTGAAACATGCTGTGTGGCAGTCATTCAGAGCTGTGCTCTCTATGGCTCATGCACACATCTTGTACTCTGCTGCCTTCCAAAACACCATCAAAATGTTCTCGCTTTGCTCTTCAAAAGCCACATTCTCTCTGTTTTGATGCTACTTCTGGCCCGTGACATCTGTTGTAAGCCAAAGCCAGGGGGGCTACAGACCATCAAGCTGCCCTGTCACTGCTGTGTCACTGAACTCTCTGCAGGTTCAAGTGTGGCTAAAGGCTGAGTCAGATCAAAATGGATCTACACTACAGAGAGGGTAAGAACTAATTCCACTGTTTTGTCTTCTTAGGGAGATGTCAGTGTGAATGCAAAGAGATCAGTAACAAACCAACCAGCTCCCTAGCTTCTGTGTTTCTTATTTGGCATTTGTAGAAGTCCTGCTGCCACAGGACTTTGGTCTGTGACAAAGGCTGACAGGTGCTATGACAGTTCAACAGCTGTACAAAATAAAAACTTATTATGAACACCTTATCCAGCATTATTGCTACCTTCTTAATCCAAAAAAGGCAACAAAACCAAACCAAGAACTGAGATCACAGTCCTGGTATAAAGAACACTATGCAGAACCTATTAGCAAGAACATAAGAGGCGTGGGCTCACTGAACTGCTCTGTTCCCAAGTTCCCTCTGAAGCTGCATAGTTACAGACAGTTTCAACCTAAAAATCTGTCTGAACATTCACAGTGATACATACAGTCAGAATTACTATGCCTAACCACTACACAGTGGAAATCAAACTCCTTGAAAGGACCATAATTCAACAGTAGCAATCTGGGACTTCCTGTCAGTTTACACAGTATCAAACTGGATCACTGAATTAATCAGCAACACTCTCCATGCTAAAGCTGACCCAACTAAGGACTAGACCAGACCAAGATGAAAAAAATGCAACATGGAAGATGGCTCAGTCTCCCACTTTCCAAGCATCCAGTTTGAACATCAGCATTATGTAACAATGCTGGGAAACCAGTAATCACAGCCTTTTATTTAAACATACCAGATATCTTTCCTCTTGCCTCATGCTTGGGGTACGGATCATGTGATTCTGTTCTCCTCTCCAGTCTCCGAAACGTCGAAAAAAATAATTGGATAAAAATCGATTGACAGGATCTCTAATAATATTGATGTACACGGGCTGGTCACCTCCAAACCTGGTAGGAAGAAAAACGGGTGAATCTCATCAGAAGGTTCCACACAGGCACACATAACTGTCTTTCACCTGAATGTTTTCAAATTCCTCTCTACAGAAGTCCAGAGCTTTTAAAAGGTTAGAGTAAGACTGAGAAGCTTATAACCAGTTACCAAACCTTTGTAAAAGATCTCTTTAGGATGAACAATAAATCTGATATCACATTAAGCTACATGTATACTACAAACCGTGTAAGACCATTTTCCCCCCTGCATCAGTATTTTTGCTTCTTGAGTTTTCTCCTTGCTGTTTTCAGAAGAAAAACCTCCCGCAGCTGGCACCAAGAATGAGCATTTCTCCTTTCTTAACATGTTTCTCATCTGGGAAGTCATGTCAGAGCAGGCACCACCTAGCACTAACTGCCATTAGGCAGCCTTGGATCATCCTCACCTGTGCAGGAAGTGTAGTGATGTGCAAAGGATTTCGCAACATTCGAGCTTATTTCAAAAGGCTTCCTTTGGACAAACTGACAGATATGCATGGTATTTCCATCTTAATATTTGCTGGAACTTGTGCAGATCCTCCTCCCCTCACCCCCAGCCTGCACCACTGGCTGGATTTGAGGTTATTTTGTGCTTATGCAACAATACCTTATCTGTGTACTGTGCTTCATGAAGATTTATTTTTTTTAAAGCCAATATGAAAATTCCTGCTTCAAAAAGAAATTAAGTAACCATTTCAAGTACACTCAAGCCCAAGGAAAACAAAAGGGTAAAACCAGCTGTGACCTGGCTCTGCACAAAAGCAAAATGCAGCATAGGTTCCAGCACTTTAGAGATGAGAAGATAAACCAGAGCAACCTCATCAGCTCAACTTTACCCTCTGTTATACCTCCTCCTGGTAGTTAATAACAAACACCTTCAGTTTAATAGACAGGCTACAAAACGAGGAAAGGAAGAAAAAGGAGCTTAAGAAGGCCTGCGATTATACTGTATTTTCAGGGTGTTATAATACTGAGAGCATATCTAACATTGATAAACAGCATCAGGAGAACAGGCCTAGCTGGAAGAAAAAAAGGAAAGTTGCTTTCACTCCTCCATGGTGAAAACTGAAAAATGGACTACAAATGCTGTCAGATAAAGAATAAAATAAAACCTTTTTGGATTAACAACTTCATAGGATAAATTCAACTTGGAATTTGAACGATCAAAGAACGTTAATTATGTTTTTTCCTTCTTTTCCCACAATTTAGGAGAACAATTCCTACTACTAGCTTATGCTTTATTTCTGGGAGCTTGAGGACATAGCCATATTTAAGTATTTAGGTGCTCTTCTGATGATTTTCTGATTCACAACTGTAATACAGTAGATTAGAAGAGAGAAAACTGAAGACACCCTTTAGATTAAAAAAAAAACAAACCCTCTGCTTCTCTTCATATTTTGAGTCAGATAAATAATTCAATAAGTATAATAAAATACCAGGGCTCATGATAAATATTTAAGAGCCACCAAAATTGTTTAAAAACATTAATTCCAGTAAAAAAAAAAAAAAAAAAAGAAGAGAAATATTCCACCCAGTTTGAACTGGATTTTTATTCTGCATGATTTCCCAGACCACTAAAATACAGTCTGCAAAGGCTTGTCTCATGAATAACTAGGCATATCAGTAATTTAATTGACCTCAATGTTGCAAGTTCACTGCCATAATTTGAAACTGCACAGACAGCATAAAACTTTAAAACAATCCAATTAAGAAGACAGATGCTTCTTGCTTCCTGATTAGTGCACAGCCCAGTTTGGACATGAGTGTGCAACAGAAATACCCTGAATCAAGATTCCAAATTCTTCTCTGAGTTTGCCTTTCCTGTTTTTTGTCTGTATACAGAAATAAAACCTACATTAAAAAAAAAAAATAAAAAAAGAAAAAAAGGGCATTCCTGCAAGTACCATCAGACAATGAGGGCAAAAAGCTTTGACAATATTTATTTAAATTCAAAGCTTTTGGTGAATGCCATGGATGGTAGCCATGAAAACTGAGTATTTCAAGTGAAATTTATGGCAAGAATAGGTTGCATCTGAATTACTGAACTCATTATCTTCTTGCTGCTTGATGCAGATCAGCAATAATCTAAAGACAAAGGGAGTGGAGAAGAGCAAAGAAAGGGGAAGCAATGAAGACAGTAAGAAGCGATGACAGCAGCAAATTGTCTTAAGATAGGAACAGAAAAGATTCAGAGAAGCAAGACAGCAGCAATATCCTGCCCTGGGTTTTGCAGAGGACACTAAGCCTAAATGCTTCCCAGAAGAGAAAAGAAAATAAAAGCAGGCAGCTATTAGTTGTCTAGATAGAAATATTCAACACATATTGTCGTTTCTGAAGTAAAGGGATGGGTTGGATTGCATAACGGAGCCACCAAAGTGTCAGAGCCTGTCTGTCCTTCTGCTGGGAAGGTCCTGTCCCTGAACATGTGAACAGTAAACCCAGTACCAGCAGCTCCAAGAGAAGAGGCACACGCAACCTTGTCTGTCCTGAGAGGACAGCTGAGGTGGGAGGTCACTCTTTCAAAGAGCTACAGAGGAACTTCTCATTTCTGAAATGGAGACCCTGCCCCTCCAAAAACACAGCTCCAATTTTTGATTTCCTGCCCACTCTAACCAGCCTGGTCTACATGCAGCTGCAGTTGCTCCACCAGGCAACAACTAGGAAATGTTTAGAAAAATTGAGTCTGTTCTGGCTGTTATTCAAATCTGTATTGTTTAAAAATATGGTTCATAATGCTTCAAATTCCAACCATTTGTTTATGTGGACTGAACTGAGACTCTTTTATGGAAGCTAAGCAGCACCCACATGGCATAAAAAAATCATACTGGTTAAAAAAATCAATAGCTTAAACTGTTCAGACAAAAAGAAGGGCAAATTTGTGCTCCATTTGTTCAAGTATGTTCTGCATATTTTTAGATACATAGCAATCACAACATCCTAAACACTTCTTAGTTCTTTAGAGTGAAAATTTTCAAATTAACAACACCCAAATGAAAGTGCTCCTGTAAACAATAACATACTGTGCCGTCCTTATACATCATGTGACTGTATTTATAATTGCATACCTATCGTGGAGGATTCAAAAAGGGATTCACAATCGTATTTTTCTAGGCCTGAGCAGAAGGCTTACCTTTTCTGAGTGGAATTAAGATTGGATCCTACATGATGAAGGTACCTGATCATTCTCATGCTTTGCAGTACATCATTGCAACTGGATATAGCGGGCCAAGACACTGCCACTCCAGCAGAGCTCTGATCCTCTGCAGTGCTCCTCCTGCACTTAACTTCTCCTAATTATTTAGTACATACTATTAAACCCCATTAGTTTCAACTGCTCTGTTGTGACAGGTATATTTTTTAAGTTCTCATAAAAATAACGAGAATATTTGCAGGCTTCAGTCAACAATACTTAGGTTCACTCATAGCATCTTTCCCCAACCCTTTTTAAAAAAAAAGTAGAAAAAAAGGCTTAATAAATATGCCAGATGTTGCAAGTCTGCCCATAGAAAAATGTCTCTGATGAATTCCAATTGTACCACTTAAATGAGCAAAATCTTTGTTCAAAATCATTTACAAACCCCTTATGAGTTTAAAAAAAATTAAAAGATTCAATCAAAGCAATTTGCTTGGCTTTATAATGGAAGATCTCTCAGCTCCTAAAATTTTTCATTTCACCCAGGAGGCTGCTGCATTTCTGTTAAGCACAAAACTCTTGGCACAATTAGAAGCAGGCTTCTTCATTCCTGAGGGTAAACTGCACTCCTAGAGGAAGACTCCTAACCTATTCTCCAGAAGAAACTGGACTACTTACCTTCTTTTAAGGTAAAAAGTCTCCCCTTAAACAAATGAGTTGGTTGTTAGAAATTCAATAAAATGGAAGCAAATAAGAACTGGCAGTCACCAGTTAATAGGCACAGGCATATTATGTCCTTAGGAGGCACTATGTCCTTTTACAGCTTCATACAACTGAGAATTACATGCCAAGAACATAATTGCCCAGCAAGCTTCATTCATCAATGATGTTACATGTCCATTACCTGCTCTACAGCAGAGCTTCTGGGGGAGGTCACATAAAGGCACTAACTTTCACCTTTTTAGAACCTACATCAAAATCTATATTCCTGAAATGGTATCTTGAAATGAAAAGTTATGATAATACCTTGTATTAGCATGCACTTGTGGCAAAGCAAACCTATTCTGCACACAAGGCACCAGGCACCTCTGGGATGCTCCAACAACCCTCCTCAAGGACAAGCTGCAAAGATTCCCAGAGGAATAGGCTGAGGTACCGTCTGCCTGGGACTACACGGTATTGCCAGCCTCCAAAACTCAGGCCTTTATCTTCTTGCTTTTGTCTCTAGCACCTCACTTCCAGCTTTTGCACCTTCACCCGAGGCAGTGGCCATGTTTTCAAGCTTTTCTTTGGAATCAGGAGCGGAGAAAAAGGAAAGTGAGTTGAGATCAATGTTTTCCTTTCAAAACCCTGTCTTTGGCTGGCCTGGCCTTAAATGGGAGGCATGTGTGGGGATCCCAAATTCAAGGTTCAAGGTTAACAGTAAAATAGTGCAAACTGGCAACACTACACTCATTAATTACCTTTTCTGGAGCTGTGATTTCAACACTAGAATTTTCAGCTTCTGAAGTGATGTGTCTGGGTAATGTCACTGTAAAAATTGCAACTGAGTCTTCTGGCAATTGATTAACAAACTGCTTCAGACCAGCAAATGGCTACAAGATTACACTATAAAGACATATTCCTCTGTTTCGCTATCCTGTAAATTTCCCAGAATATTTTATGTTGTTCTGTCAGGTTTTTATGTTCATGCATGCAAAACAATGAGTTTTTTACCTATGCTTTTCATCATGCTGAAGATATCAAAGTAGTTCAACATACAAATTCATAATGAATAGCATCAACACTGATACAATCCTGCCTGGGTCTGTATAGCATCTCCAACTCAAGTAAAGGCAACACTTCAGAAGGAAATACTGTTTTCATCTATGTCATGCAAAGTTAGAGCTGGAAACAGATAAGAGAGAAAACACTAATTCTCCACAAAACACAAATAGCAGCTATAGTCAAACTCTGCATTATTTAAAACAACTTAATTCCAGAGACCTTCTATTCAAGACTTTCCAAAGATCTGGCTCAGAATCTCTCTGGACCTCTGATTAACATTTCATTGTAATTCAGATATGCAAATGTTGCATATTATACAGAAAAATCTAATTACAGATTATTACAATACATTTCCAGCAAATAGCAGAACAGCTGATACAGCTCTTTGGGAAGTATTAAATCAACAACCATGCTGTGTAGAAAAGACACAGCTTCAAAATTGGATGAGACTGCAGATTTGACTGAGATAGTTATGTTCACATAAAATCTTGTGGCTCAACTTCTTAGAAGTTTTAATGCAAAGGATGTTGCAATGCACTTGGTACTGTATATTCAACTTCTCGTATTAATACATTTATCAAGAGTGTCATGGGTGATTCCAGCTGTTCTGGGGAAATGGCTGTTGCAGAAAGCTACCCAAGATAATGCTAAGAATGTCCATACGGAAACTGAAATACAGTAAATTGGGTATAATAAAAAAATCACTGTACCTTGGTGGCATATATCATGTATACAATGTATAGAATATAAAAATCAATGTAACTGAAATTGAAAAGATGGCTGCTCTGTCCCAGATGGGAAATTGCACCACCGAACTGAGGGAGCTGTGGGTATCATCACGCTCCATGCTTTGAATCGACTGCTTGACATGATACACTGTGATTCAGAAGGTAAGTTCGAAACTGCTGATAACGAAGATACTGTTTCAGGTAACAAAGTTGCAAAAGGAGAGAATAACGAAGGAAGTAGTATGGTGATCAAGAGCCACTTGAGCTTCAGGGCCAGCAAGACATACGTACACATCATGCCCTGTACTATGGCAAATAAAACCCAAAGCGTGTAGAACGAGAAGCAGAGGATGCTCACAGAGAAGGAGCAGTCCTGGCAAGAACTTGCATGCCTCCACAGATTATCAGCAGTGTGTGAGAATCCACAGGCCAGAATAATCCTAAATTTTCCTTGTTCTGATAAGGAGGAAGAGAGAGGAGCAAAGACCTGGAATAGCACTGATGTGACCACTAACAGAGTTCATTTTAAGCAAAGCATGCACAAAGTTCACTGCAGTCTCAAGATGGATGAAAATAATGCCTTGCAATGGGAACATGTCAAGAGATGGAAAACCTTCTGCTTGAAAAGAAAATAAGAAAAAACAGAGAGAAGACTGAGAGGGGACTGCACTACAGTGTGTGAGAAATTATACAGGGAAGTTCATATAGGGGTAATTTTTGATAAAAGGAGTCTTTACATAGTGGGCAGATGTACTCTGAGATCTAAGGAAAAGGAATCAGTTTGATTTCTCAGAAAAAATAAGGGGAAAAATAACTCGCCATTTACAATCTGAGAAAACAATTCAGTATTAGAAGAATTATGTACGGCAACAGATTCTCCATTTCTGGTGATTTTGAAACAAGACTTGAATTTCCTTTCTGAAATATGATACTTTAAGGTTTAAACCTAGATATTCTGTATCATGCATTACACAAGGGTGAGAAAGACTAGAAAGGACTAGAAAGCAACAATGGTGAACTAGTAACATAACAGACGAGGAGGACACTGAAACTCTGACTAGCTTTTTTGCCTCAGTCTTTAATGGGAACCGCTTTCCTCATGGCTCTCAGGTTGATGACCCACAAGATGGAGACCAGGGAGACAAAGTCCCTCCCACCGTAAGTGAAGACAAGGTTTGTGGCCATCTGAGGAACCTCAACACACACAAGTCCATGGGTCCTCATGAGATGAATCCCAGAGATGGGATGGAGAAGAGCTGCTCAGTACAACATGTAGCAATAGGACAAGGGGTAATGATTTTAAACTAGAAACAGGTAGATTTAGGTTTGACATTAGGAGAAAGTTCTTTAATATGAGGGTGGTGGATCACTGGAAGGTGTTGCCCAGAGAGGTGATGAAGGCCCCATCCCTGGAGACACTCAAGGTCAGGCTTCATGGGGCTCTGAGCAATCTGTTCCAGTGTGAGATGTACCTGCTTATTCTAGGGGGTTGGACTAGATGACCTTTACAGGTCCCTTCCAACCAATACATTCTTTGATTCTATTACCTGCGACTGCCACCATCCATCTTTTTTCATGAAGGCAGGATCAGCTATGTGATTGCCACCACCAGCTACAAAATTCTCAAGTACAAGCAATACCGATGCATTGCTGTACTTGTTGTTCAAGCCTTTTCCTAAATGTCTGATCTAGAACTTTGTCAATGTGATTTAAGGCCACCACTTTTGCTATCTTTACTCATGAAGAAACATACAGTCCTTTTATCTCTGCAGAACTTTTTGAATATAAAACTCAAAAGTGACATCACAGTTCCCTCTTTCCAGTCTTTTTTTCTTTCTCTGCCCTTTCAATCTTTTTTTCACAGCTCAATTTTTTATATTTCTGATAATTATCTTTATTCTTTTTTGAAGTAATCAACATATTTTTAAAATTCAGTTATTAATGAACTGGTAATATAATCTACAGTGTGAATATGAGCAAGGAAGCCTAACAACAGTAAAAATAGGATAGCTTAGGTGTTATGCTTGATCCCACCTTCAGTAACTGAATTTCAAGCAACCAAGTCCATTTTGAGAATATCATATGACCAGCAGAATGAAAGCTAGAAGGTGTATTATGTGAAGAACATGGGAAATCTAGGGAAATAAATTTTAAATCAGATAATCTTAAAATCTGTAGAAAAACTCACTGTAGAGCAATGTTTTTTTAAAAAATAAACCCTTAAAAACCCTTCAGACCATACAAAGGTCAAAATGCAAGTCAGATTTGTGCTTAGCCCTCCATCAAGTCACAGTTAAAAAACATCATTACACACTCACACCATTAAAAAAAATGCAGTATAAAAAAAGGAAAAAAAGATCTAGGAGGGATTACAGCACCATGTGGCCATTCATAAAATGTGTACTTTACAAGGCAGACCTCACATGACGGTAGAAAGTGTTTCATGATGTGTTAGTGAAAAAGTATAGATTGTAATGAACACACATAAAGACACAGTGTTAAGGCCGTCCACAGAAGTTTAGCTGACATTTCCCTACTTTCAAGAGCTTACCCAGAGGGTAATAATTTTTTTGTTACCCTATGTTTAATGACATTCCCTAGGTGTGTATGTTTTTCTTTTTAAAGGAGAAAAAAATCCACAACATGAAACTACTTCATTAGATAATCTTTGCCTGCGATCATTGTTTACAGATGTTGATTCCAGGAGGCTTTCAAAGAACCAATTCCTCTCTCAGCTGAGCTGTACATAATCACTGTGAGCTGATGGAACTACTGCTGTTCATACAAAGTATACCTGAGTTTGCATGCAAAAGGGTCATGGACACTCAACATCTTGTTATAGCTGCTCCACCCATTTGTGCAGGACACTACTTTGAAAAGTTAGTGGAGCATGATTAGAACACATGAATAGGTATGTTCTGCAAAACATCTATGTTCTGTGTGATATTACTTGTCCAGAGAAAAGGAGAAACAAGGATCCTCAAGTTATTAATAAATCTAAAGTGTTGTGACAACTATCCCATGACTGTTTTAAGTCAATGAAAACTGCATCACAGATTTCCCTTGATTTTACAGACCTCTTACCAGTCTATAAAAAATTCAAAAGTGAAATTCTGTTTCCAAATCAGTGGTTCAAAGACATGTACATAGGTTAATTCATGGCAAAGCAGCATAATTATTTGCCCATAAAAATTGTAAATGTGTCCTCCAACTGTCATGAGCAGTCAACAAGCTAACAAGTAAGGCTTCCAAACACCACACTGCTAGCATAGTGTTCTCCTGCTTTCAAAAGCACAGCTTATTCACATGACATATAGTCAACTCTTTGAGATTTCCCTCTTTTTTGTTTGTTGGATATGAACACATTTTACAGAGCCCAAGAACAGGGAATGCTGTAATGTAAAAGTGCTGTGTTAATTTTAGAGCTGATTCTGCATAAGAAAAATCCAACAAAACTGATGATTAATGACAAAACCTGAACATTATTCACAGAAGTTTCGTTTTGTGCTTATCCAGACTGAATCTCTCTTTGTGTACCTCTGCCTTCATACAGCATGTGATTTACTGCTACCCGTACCTCAGAATTCAGGTCAGAGTTGAAGGAGACTGTCCAAACCCATCAGCAGTGCAGCATGTGACACTCTCTGCCTGTAACAGCCTGATTTATTAATTTTCATTAGGTAGTGCTGGCCACTGTGTCTGTTTTTAAAAAGCAGTATTTACATATATATAAATAATCAGTAATGCTGATACAGACTGTCTACCAAAAAATACTTTTTCAAGAAAAACAAGAACTTTAGACATTAACTCTGCTAATGAATAACAGAAAATCAGAACTATTTCTTATGCTGATTCCAGGGACTAAGGAAGTACCTTCCCATGCAGAAGACCAAACAGATCCTTCTTGCCTTCCCAAAACCTGTCCCTTCTCACCCGTCATGCACTGAGCATAGGTTGGAATCCAAGCAGGGCACAGAGAGGTGGCTGCTGTCTGTGGCCCAACAGAAGGTCCAGCAGCTCTGTGTTGCTTGGCTTTGCCTTCAGCAGATGTACTTGCAGCAATATGATTGTCTCTGAGTCTTCTACTGGCCTTCCACAAGTTTGGTTTGAAAGTGGCCAATGGGTTCAGCAATTATTTAGGAATTAGGTATGGGGGAAAACTAGAAACACATGCAGAACAGCTGGAACGGCTGTATGAGTTTTATTTCATTAGAAGATTATGCTAGAAGGGAAGAGTTGTCCCCTGCCCTTCAACACATGCACACATGTACCAAATACACACAGCAGACATTAAACTGCACCTAAAAGGAGGAAGAGGGCAGCAGCCCGACAGCACAGAAAGGAAGGCTCCTCACATACTAATGCTGGGCAACCATTAATACTGTCTTTGAACAAATAAGATACACCAAACTGAATGATTAGGACTAATTAAAATGTAAGATGAACTTGAGTCCATGCTTTATCTGTGCATCGCCTTACCACATCATAGTAAGTTTTAAAGGAGATCATCCCCTAGTGACCTGTAACTACTGCAGAAAGTAAAGAATTCATGGTTCCAGTGAGACATGAAAAAGCCTGTTTCTCTCACTGGGTGGTCTTTTCAATGCTTCTCCCTCCTATGACTTTACCCTGACCTAATAAGCCAGCCCTTAAACAAGCAAAAGTCACTTACCAGTCACTGGTAGGGGCACATCTTTAGGTTTTTACGCATTCCCTCTGTAACGTTCATTTACTTTCAGACAGGAGGGAGCAGCCAAGCTTCCCACTCAGCCTGAACTGGGGTCTGTAAGTGGATACTTGGAATATAACAGTTCCGTGTCAGAGGGAGGAAAGCTGTCTTCCCATGTCCAAAACAGGAGTTGCGCAATTCTCCCCATTCCTGACTCATCCTGACCCAAAACTGTGGCCTCACCACCCCCTGTGTGTTCCTGCAAATGTTCTTTCTGCTTCTCTGAAATCTGTGACACTTGGAGCACACACCAAGCATCTTGAGTAGCTGCCCAAAGACTGTTAATTAGTTCAGCAGAAGATTACTAAGAGGTCAAGTGGGGTTTTTCCACAAACTTAAACTTCTTCCTGCTTCATTTTTTCTCAGGTTAAATAAATAGATGACAAGTGGCGCTTATGATAAAGCACAGCAAACAACCTGCACCTATCCTGAAATAGCTTTTTGTCTCTCTGTAGGTTACTTCAGTTCTTCACAGCTTCCCACTCTAGCACTGTCCTGCTTAGATCTACCACTAACACCTCCAGTCTCAGCAAATGTATCAGTGTTTGAATCTTAATCTGCTTATAGTAGAGACATTCTTTAATAATTGCTTCTGATTGACATTTTGGATGTTCTTCTCAGCAACTTTCATATATAAACTTCAATACAGTGTTTCTACTAATGTAATGCCTCCCACAAATATTTTTAAATACATGCAGCATTGACTTTGAAAAAGAATTGGAATATGACAAAGATAAATGATAGCTGTTACCCTGGTCCTGACATGCACCCTCTTCAGGCACATATTCCTGCATGGAGGCAAACCTCCTGAATTTCTGAGTTCTGCAAAAACGGAGGTGGGTGTCTCTGTCCTGTGCATCGCAGACCACAATGCAAGTTATGACTGACAAATCCTAGAGCTCCTTACACATGTGAGAATAAAAGGTCTTTGTCTTGTTTTTTGGGTTTTTTTTGTTTCTTTTTATTTTTCCTTTTTTGTTTTTTAACATAGGCCAACAGACCTCAGCATTCTCAGAGTACACATATATATCATGGGAGGTTTTCTTCTTTTTTATTTTTTATTCAAAGAATTTTCTAATTTACAACATCCACTGCAGTCGGGCAGCAGCTAGTAATTTTATATGCTTCATGTAGCTCATTTTTCCCCCTCGGTTAACACATCTTAAGAATAAGGAATGAAGGCCATTACTACAGCATGGGAAAAGGCAGCCTGCTGAACAGTGACTAAGAAAGGATCTAGGCAACACTGGCAAAACAACTGTCCTGGAAAGCCCAGATTGGTCTGACACAACTGTAGCTTAAGAAGGTACAAGCACGGTGACCGCAAAGTGGTTTTTTCTCCTACCATATACAGTAACAGTGAAGCTGATACAGGTCTAGAGTACAGTTTTGATGCTTACACTTAATAGAGACTATGAAACTACTGGAGAAGTTTCAGAGAAGAGTCACAGAGTTATTAAATGGATGAGGAAAACATCTGCTGCCAAAAGGTTTGGAAGTACCTGTAGCAGCAGACAGATGCAAGGGGATAAACACCAGGAAACAGAAAAATCATTTCAGTCAATACGAAGCACAAGACAGAGAAATTCACATTAGAAATTAGCCTCAATAATTTGACAGTAAAGCTGACAGACAACTGGAACCAAGTGCCTAAGGCAGTGGGAGAGGTGGTGGAACATGATGACATCAAATGCAGCCTGGATGCTTTTTCTGAGAGATACACTTTTGCCATTCAAAAGCCAGAAAATCCCATGCTGGGTTAGCCCCAGTAACAACAGCCAGTATGAAACCAAAAAGCACCGAAGTCTTTAGCTTTGTATATAAAAACAATTTCCAGGTAGGGTTATTAGAAGAAAGCCAGGTATGGAGAGGTCATTCCAGCATTTAGGGTGAAATGAGGAGGATGATGACTACAGAGCCATAACGAAAAGCCTCAACCTGGAATCATAACTAAAGAAGAATTCAATAAACAGCACCACCTTCCCAAAAATAAATGTTTCAGAAATGGACTGGATGGAGTAGCCACCCTCCCCAGGCATCCTCTCAATAAAACAAAAAATGTATTTCAAAGGTTTACAAGGAACAGTCAAAAAGGAAGCTGCAAATACTTTTATAGATCTTATATAATTTTACGTGTTTTCACAAATTTGTATTGCAAGAAAAATGTAGAGCCATTTAATCTCATGGATACAGCACAGAAGAAACATGTTACCTATGTGGCAAGGATGTACCATATGTATAGAAAATGGGACCTTGGAAGGAGAAAGAGGTGACCATGTTCCTCTTTTCTTCATGTACCTCGTGTTGTACACCATCTATCAAAAATCAGTTTAACCAAAAAACAACCCTTTGACCCTGGGGTGTGGCTACTTGTTTGATCTTGCACTTCAGCAGAGAAATAATTTCTCAAAGATAAAGAGTCCTATTCTAATGAGTTTTATTCTTTACAGAAAATACATTAGAAATGGAACTCTCATGGAATTGGAATAAAGAACACAGACAACAGGAATTTTGTTTAACTCTCTTCATGTAAAAAAGTAACGCACATAGTTAAGTTACAGGTCAAGTGAATCTCCAGGTGCTCACAAATAACTTGTTTTTTAAAACACAAAACAGCCTCTCTCAAATTTTAGCATTTCTTTCTACACTGTCTACCCACACCTGAAGCCATACATTCAAAGGATATGCACTGACATTACCACATAAACAAAACGTTGGAAAGTTGGGCAAGGTCTTGCAAAGATCTGCAGAAAATTCACAGTTCTACAGACATTTTTCTATCTAAATATGAGGAGTCTAAGCTAATGGCACAGGCAGCATAGGTCCTGAATATAATTTCCAAATTAAATTTACAGCCTGGGCAATAACCATCTGCAGTCAGCTTTAATCTCTGTGTCCCAGCTAAATGTTAGCTGGCACCGCTCATTCGCATCCTTCCAAAAATACCTCAGAAGTTTCATCCAAATTCAATTTTCTTCACATTCCCTGCTATAAATGACTTTAGAGTCTTGGTACATACTTCTAAATAGCTGCCAGAAGGGACTGTACTCCCATGATGCAGAGTATAATGTGTTTGCATGGTAATAAACTTCCATACCCTGTAGAATGGGGACTACTTTGTCAGAAGAATATTAAATCGTTTAAATTGATGAAGAGTCATTCCAGGTACAAAATTAATGAACTCAGTAGCATTTTCAGACTCATATTGGCATCTGACTATATGGAGATGAAACATTCACAACAGTGTGCTGCCACTTTTAAAACATGAGTGCACAGTTTAGAGACCCAAGTGACCATTCCACGTATGTTGGCTGGAAATGTTATAAACCAAGATCACCTCGGAGGCAAAGGCATGCAGTAGCTTCCTGGGTTTTCACAAACACACTGTACATAACTATTCTGTAGCAAAGAGAGTGTAGGAAAAAAGCCATCCCAACTGCTGAATGTGACTTCAGTGACAGAAAGGAGGAAAAAGAAAAGTCTGTCATCTTGTTCATATGTAAAAACAGAGGGGAAATATTTCAATTATTACAATTAACGGAAATCAATGAAAAAGTCTTTTAATTGAAAAAAATTGCCTTACCTTGAGAAGTTGAGGAAATGAACGTGTCTAGTGAATAAATAGGGCTGCTCAGCAGTGCTTATGTTTTTAATCAATTCCATCTAAAAAGAATTAACAAATCAAATTTTCCACGTTAGATCAACGCACATTTTGAGAAAAACATAACTCTCAAACAACATTTGATGATGTGATTTTAAAGTCCAAATAGCTCAAGAACTCCTTCCCCACCATCAACCCCAAACACTGTCATCAAGATAGAACAACTGCTACCTCACAAGTAAGCAAGAAAGGTTAAGCTGCAGACACTATCCTGCTATCAAGGACCTTACGTACTTCCAAAAGCAGGCATCAGGTTAAGGAAAGGTATCAACTACAGGAAAAAACCATCCCCTGCCTAAATCTGCACCAGAGTTTTACAAGTTGCAGCTGTCTCTGAAGACACTGGCTCTAACCACCAGAATGCCCAAATGTCAAATGTCTGAAACTGTAATAGAAAATGGGAGCTGAGCCAACAACCACTCATATAGCAATAAAAATTGCCAACCTTGTCAGAACACTGATTGATTTGCGTGCTTAAATATAGAAATTAGCACTTGCCATTCCTTTTACTGTTACAGCAAATTAAGAGTAAAAAGTAGATGGGTACTTTTAGATGCTAAATTCTACTTTAGGCACATTCACACCATTTTAATTTTATTTTTTAAATTATTTAAATTTTTAGATCATTAAAATGGAATAATGTAAACAGCATATACTGAAGACTGTGCACCATGGAGATGAGTATCTATGTTGTGTAAAGTGAGTTCTATCTGTGCTCTAAAGGAAGCTGAAAGTGTCTAATGGAGCATCATCATGCTAGAGTCAAGGCACCCTTGTTAATTAATCTTCCTTACTATTAATCTCCTAAGAACTATTTTCTGATTTTCTGTTCTGTGCTCAAATGCAGATGAAATGAGAGGGTTACTGATTTTACAAACTGGGTAGTATAAAGTAATATAGAAAGTAACAGAAATTCATCAACAGGGGAAAAATAAAACAAGGTAAGAGAATGTGAACCAAATGTTCTGGTTAGAGTCATATCAATTCATGTGCTAAATTTAAACACCATTATGGAGACATTAATGAAAGAAAATAATCTGTTTCTTAAAACCTGAATGCTATAGCTGACATAGACAAAATAAAGGAAAACATGGAATCCAGCCTGCTATGTGGTCAAGATAAACGATACCCATGCCATAACAAATACTAAACTACCTTTAAGGGACAGCAATTGTCAATTGTTTTTCTTCTCTTTCCCAGTTTTGATACACTGATATTTTTCCATGGTTTTTAAGCTGTGTGTCACATCTTACTGCCTCTTACCCATCTTTCACCCTCCATTTTTTCCTAGGACATATAACCTCCTACTTTCTTCTTTCAGACAGCACAAGCTATAGCCATTTAACTTCTAGGACCAAATAAAATCAGTGCACCAGCTAATATACTTTTCCCTACTTTGCCTTCAACAATTTTATATGCATACACGTATGATGAACACTGAAGCAAATAGTTCAGTTTGTCTGTGTTCTCAGACTAGGCCTTCTCCTGTCAAACTAGTTCAAGTACACCAAGGTGTATTAGCTATAAATCTTGTATATCAAGGTCCGAGAAAGTGTATCAAGGTAAGTTATATCAGACTATATTAGGTCTGAGAAAGGCTGCAAAAGCAAGGGAATGGAACATAATGAAGATGAGATCACCAGTATAAAGACAATACAAAAACAAAAGAGAAACAAGAGAAAACAGAGAGATGTGTGATTTTTAAAACAGAAAAAAAAAAAAAAGCAGAAAGGGAATAGCCCCCTGCTTTAGTTAGTGATACCTGAACTGTTTAATTGAGGTGCAGACCGGTCTTCATACAGCTCCTTCAGTACAATATAAATGGTATGAACAAGAAATTCATAAAACTGAAGAGCAGAGCTTGTCCAGATGTAGGAAGCCCAGGAAACTTCTCAATAATTGGCACAAAGTAATTGAGTATTGTTTTGTTAGTGCTCTGAAGAGATGAAGGCTTTCCTAGCAAAAGGAATAAGCTAAAATTTCTTTAGGACTGGTAATACTCTCTGCCAAAAAATGATATTAATTTGCCTTGCAGAATGAGACAAGGGAAAACTCTAGAGGCTGGATATCAGTCACCTCAACTGGCTCTTTTTTTGTTGTTGTTTTACCCAGACAGGTTACAGGAGAAGTGAAATTCTCAGAACTGTCTAAAGCTTTACATTGTATTAGCATTTTACTGATGTTACTCTATCTGCATGACTGAAGGAGGATGGCAGAAGGAAGTTATTGATACAGAATTAAAGCTCTATTCATGCCACTATGGTCATCACTGTAATCCCATCTTGGAATAAATGAAAAAACGTAATTATAGTTCAAATATGGAGATGTAAAGATAGTCTATAAATACAAAGTAAGGCCACTGAGTTAAAAAAAAGGGGCAACTTTAATATAATACCACCAGATCAACATGTGCGTGTGGGTACGTGTTAGAGTCCCACACAAGCCTCCCTTGCCCCTCAGCTCACCCTGGGGCTGGTACCAATTTGCCAGTACCAGGTGGATTCACATTTTTACCACTGCCACTTTTCCCACTACACTTCACTCCATGTCAGTGTCAGGCTCCTGTCAACCTGCTGCTGGACTAGCACGGGCACTTCTGGCTCAGGAGCAAAGGGAGTCTGGAAAGATGCATGGGGAGCAGGACAACATCCGGCTCCTGGCTCTTTCTTTTAATCTCTTGCTACCAAACTCAGCCTTTTGAGCTATGATAACAGCTCACTCCAAAGCAGACAGAATTTTATTTTGACTTGGAGTACCTTCATATTTAGACATTTCATGGTCACTGGACTTGTAAGCAGATGTGGATAAAGCTACAATATGTGTATGAACAAACAAGCAAAAAAATTTTCTTTTAATAATTCTGCCAAAAGGGTAAGTAAGGCTTAACTGAAACAACACACAGATGTCAGGAGGGAAAAATAAATAACTGTAATGGCTCATGGCCACATGCAAATTGTGGCCATATTTCCCATGTCTGATGTGTCTGATCCCACTGTGCTGAACCGATTTCCATCTAACAAGCCAAAACATATTGCTCAGGAATACCTAGTGATTCACTCCTCCTTTTAAGATGATGATAAAGAAAAAAAAAAGAAGAAGAAAAATCTTCCAACGTCTCCCAGAAGAGCAAGGTCTCTAGTGGGTTTTTTTTCTCTCTTGTGTTCTGTTTTTTTGTTTTGTTTTGTGTTTTGTTTTTGTGTTGGTTGTTGTTCTTGGGGGTTTTTTTGTTGTTTTGCTGTTGTTTTTTTTACAAGATGATTAGTGTAGGGAACAGAGAGAAAGAGTGAGCAGAGAATGAGAGCTGAGGCAAGCAAGTACCTTTGTATGGAATGAGTGATGAAGGAGAGATACATACAAGCACAGACAATCTACGAGACAGTCTAAAACCAACCTAAGTTAGAAAAGAGATGAAGATGCAAAAGCAGCAGAAGATAAACTACTCCCACAAACACTGTTAGGGGAGAGATGAACCAGAACATATGCATGTTTGGAGGGAGAAGCTGTAAAAATATCTGGAGGAAGCCTGAAAGGAGCACACACCTGCTAGGGTAAGGGCCCATAAAGAGCCACTCCTCATTCACACTGCTGCCCTAAGCTCTCCTGTGAGAGTAAGGCTATTTCAGTGGAACAGTGCTGAAACAGACAGCAATTTGCTTTAGAAATTAACTAAATTGCACCAGAGAGTGAATGCTGCTAAACAGGGATCCAAGGAGAGGGAAATGCCAGGAGATTAAGAGCATATAGGAAGAGGCAGGTGGTGGCACCCTGTGCTCATGCACCCACCAGCAGAGCCCACAGCATGGCCCAGCCACATCAGCTCCACTGCTGGGCAAAAGCAAACCAAAAGCACTGGTGCACTGTGCTGCCCGAGGAAGGGGAGCATGCACACCAACCTCCAGGAGTCTGTACAGACATAAAAACACGGCACGCGGTTGAAAATATCTCTGTGTGTGGTCAACACACATTCGCTGTCGTTCCACCCTTCCCTCTCAAACACCCGTTAACTGTAAGGAACAGAGCCTTTAGTCTAAATGCTGATTTGCTCCCTAGCATAACATCTTTCTACCACTGTGAGTCCTTGCTTAAACTTTCATTCTACATTTTTCTCCAAAATTAATTTTCTGCACTGAGCTTTTAAATGGGGATTTCAAAGACAACCAGATCCACAGACACAATCCTGTAAATCACAAGCTATTTTTGAATCTTAAAGCCCACCTGAGCAAGTAGACCAAGAGGCAACATTCCAAGGGGAAAGGCTTTTCCTTGTCTACTGTCCTACACTATCACTGCAGGATCCTAGATGGCCATACTGAAGAAATCAAATCATAATACCCCAGCATTGCCCATGTATTTGTACTTCACTGTTGCTGCATTGTAAATAATACTCCAGCAGATGGCATAGTGAAATGACTCTGGGAGAGACTGGATGGGAGCCCTACCCATAAGGGGAGAAACGTGGATGATGGCTTTGCTCCAGCCACAGCATTGATCTTGCCCAAGAAATCAACTCAGGCTTGTGAGAAAGGACACCTTCCTCCCTTCTTCTGCAACTGGCCAGCCCCCTGCGCTGACTGCTCAGAGCAGTTCTGTTTGGTTCAGGATTTGCCAGAAGTAAATCCTACTGGGAAGAAAAAGATATAATTGGATAATATTCCCGCCCAGACAACAGCCAAAATGTTACTAGTTTTTTTAGCTGCTGTACTTCACCGAGAGAATTCAGGGCCAAAATGTATGAAAATGCTGAGGCACCTGGGATTTTCTGAGTGAGGTCAGATGGATGATACTATGATCTCCCCTAACACTGATACAATTAGGACACAAACATCTCTGTATCTGTCTTTCTTCTACTACTGCTTTCTGTCTCTACTAAAAGCATGTAGGGTTCAGGAGGCACAAGTATCTACAGGTATATGGTATATTACTTTCATTTTGATATTCATTTTCATGAACTCCTCATAGGAATGAAAGTAGATAATAATTTTCAGCTCTCAAAAATCTGGAATAGTTTCAAGAATTTCTTCAGCTCCTTAAGCTGCTATGACCAATTTTCTGTCTTTAAAAGCATTTAAGAAAAATTAGTAAAGGATTTTTAGTGTGTTAAACTGGAATTATAAATAAAGCTGGCTGCAGAGCCAGAAAGATGGGTGGTAGAAAGAAACAATATGAGGCTAACCTATCTATTACTCCTGTATGTGATTGGTATTTGTATATCTATAAGCATACTCCACCTGATTTCTCTGAATGCAAAAATAATGGGGATGGGGAGGAAGTCAGGGAAAGGGAAGAATACATCTTGCAACAGTTTGTGTGTCATTTTAAGGCCACATCGATTAGATTGACTTTATATACATGAATACTACATATTATTTTCTGTATTTAATTTACATGGAAATATTATAGCAAATGGTATAGTACAGACTAACATCAGTTTCCAGAACTCATTCCCTTATGCTCACAGATATTCAAAAGCCCTTCTAATTGCTGGCAGTCACACATAACTCAGGAAAATTTCTTAGTAGGAAGGAGACTGGAAAAGGGAATGAAAATATGGATTCCAGTTATGTGCAATCTCTTATGTTATTAAGAACACCTACGTGCTTAACTTTATTTAACAACAGCAGACTGCACAAGCTAAATATTTACAGAAGAGTCTTGGCTGGATCAGGGCTTTAACCAAACACAGGAGAGATAAATGACAGAAGGAAGTGAGATGCATCATCTCAAGCAAGAAGCCCGTGCTCATACTAGGAGCCTACAGCCCAGCCCAGCTCTCTTTTCTCTCATTCCAATGCCTGGAGCCTGAGACCATTCATTCTGGCCTGAAACTTTTACCGACCTCTTGTGTACACAATATTCAAGGTGGGAGAAATAATCCATTTTTCCATATTCTGCTCATAAAAAATGAGAAGACAACTAAAAATGCCCCAAACAACAGAGCAGTTACTGTCTCCAGGCATGTTTCCTGGCAATCAAAGGCACTTTTCACCAAAAGTAGTCATTAAATTATGAACCTATTGTCACTATGTAAATAAGCCATAAATTAAAATAAAGTGACTCAAGTTAAAGTAGGGCAATCTATAGAGTAAATCATCAGCTCTGTAGCAATAAATCCAGCACCATCTGTGCTCCTGCACATTTGCTGTCTAGTAATCTACCAGCTTCTGGAGTGCAAAAAGGCTCCAAAAAGGCAGTTATTTATCCTCAGTCAATGTATTGGCTGCATCAAAACCAAGACTCGGCCTCTCCAGAATCTTTAGATGACGGACTAAAGCACAGAAGACTGTTCAGATGTGATCTTGTATCCTGTTTAACAAAGTACAACCCAACTTCCAGAGAAAGGCAGAACAGAACTGAAACAAAGTAGCTGATGAGGGTGAAAACTGGTGATCGTAGGAAAGCGTTTGCCAGTGAAACCCGATGAAGGACAGTCAAAACAAAACCCAAACAACCTGAAACACAAAACCAGTCATAGCCAAAGAATAGCCTAGGATAGTTTGACCTGGACCTGAAAAACTCCCCAGACGCTGCAGCACTGCCAGTGGGACACACAGAGGGATGCTTCCGTAGCTGCAGCCCAGGGCTCTGCCCCTTCCCTGGGGCACTGTCCCCCCTACAGCCTTTCACTGGGGCACCACACCCCGCTGTGCACAGAAGCTCTGGGCTGGCAGCCCTGGCCAGCTGACCCTGCTGGGGGCTGAACCTGAGCACTGTGCGGGCTTAGGCAAGCCGGCTGCCACGGGGATGCTAGCGGCCACCTTGGAAAGGAGGAAAGTGGGACCTGCAGGAGCAGTATCTGCTCCCAAATTTCCGTTTGGAATGAACTTCTGTATCTAAAATAACAAACTTATGCTTGTAAACAGGCTACAAATAAGTTGCCCCCAATCACAGCACAAGGCCACTGGCAGGCCCACGTCCATATTCTGTCCATCCCATACAGCCTCTTAGTGGTTTGCAGGCTGCTATTCCCAGGAGCGGCGTAGGAGTTCCTGCAGCATCCACCTGATCAGCAGATCGAAATGGCAGCTTTGGGCAACAAGTGCACCTGCCATGTGCACTCTGGAGCCTGAGGCTTTGCATATTACTCACATCAAAGCCTACTGATGGCAGTGATACTCAAACAGAGCACAGTTACTCTAAATACAGGGGAATTTAAATAACTGGATCTTTTGGGGAATCAAAGCTGCAAAAATAATGACCTCTACATCTTCAAGGGAACATGAAACAGGGAGTCTGGGTAAAGAGGTTTCATGTGATATTTTTTACTTGTTTTAGTGAGGGTTGTGTGGTAACATGAAAAAGACAGATGAGCAAGAGGCTGAGATAGGATCAAGGACAAGTCAGATTACAGCAACATGAATTAGCACAGCCACAGGAAACCACTTTTTGAAGCAAGTCATTACAGGAAGTGAATTTCAGAAGTAAGAAAAAAACTCCACAAAAACTGTTAGCTATTATTTATTCCTGATCTGCTTAAAGACACCCAAGCTAGGTCTGAATAAGCTGGCCTGCTTTTATGATAAATGGCTGTGCCCTGCAGATACATTAATGTAATTCCCAGAAGCTGTTAGCACCTAACTTCACTTGTACTAACCCTTCTTGCCTCTGCTGCACCAACTGCTGACTAAATTCAAGAGCTGGCTCACTGGAAGTTAGATTTTTTGGTTAGCTTCCACATCATGTTGCTCTTGGCTCTACTATCCATTTCTCCTATTAGCTAAAGCCACTTAACAAGGATGATGAGTTCTGGCTGATTACTCAGGTCTAAGTAGCAGTAAATGTCTTCAATATGATTTCTGCTGGCATATACCTTTGCTTCTCAGTTTCACAAACACAGTAAGAAAACTGGATCTAAGATGAGCAGGAGTAACTTACCTGTTCATTTTTAGTCAGTCTTGTTTTGTTATGGATGTCAGATGTAACCAGATTGAATCCATGTTTCTCTGACAAAATTCTCAAAAGCAAAACCACAGTTCGACTCCCACACTTTCCAACTCTGTTGTAGACCACCTGGCTGGGGAAAGGGAGTACCTAAATAAAGATTGAAAAATATTGAGTCAGCGTATTGGTATTTTTGTTTCTGTGTACCTCTGAATCATGGCATGTTTTGACTGTAAACCAAAATATACATACAGGAAAATTTCTAGGACCCTGCCTGAGTCAGAAGCATTCACTTCCACCAGCAAGCCAGAAGCTCAAAAAGAAAAAGCCTTAAAACAACAACCAGTCTGATAGACATGAAATTAATAAACTGTTTCAATTTCAAATATAAACTTAAATCTTCCAAAGAGACTGAGAACAAATCATGCCACTGGTGAGGTATGTACTTGTGGAATAAACAATGCAGGTGACCACAGGTGGCCTGGAGGCGAAATGGGACAGTGTGATCACATCTGTACCTAGTAACATTCACTAAACCTCAAAACAGAACAGCCACAGCCAACCTGCCTGCTGGGAAAAGGCTCCAGCCCGTGCTACCTCTTGCACCTTGCTCTCCTCCCTGGGAAACCAGAACAAGCAAGTAGCCATCCAGTGTCTTGAAGTACACTGGATGTTTTGTTCCTGGACAATGTCCATGAGCTGTTCTTTCAGTGAGAGGCATTCTGAAACTACACTACTGCACTAGATGAGTATTTGATGTATAGCATATAGCAGCATCTGATAATACAGCTGAAGAGGCATCTGTTTTCAAGCCTTTTGTATCAGCTAACACAGTCAGGAGTTCAGTTTGATACACAGCCGTGCATATATGGCACTCATTTACAGAAAGGTCATTTTTCTATTATGACAGTGGGCACAAAATGTTTCCTGACATGGGGCCTGCAGCCTAGTTCCAGGACACATGCTCGGCACCAGGAATGGCTCGTGTGCCAAAGTGATGGTTGCTATTGGTGCAATCCCATTCTCCCAGCAGAAGGATTTCTGACATAAAAGCAGTCAGATAAGGCATATGGCATTTTGTAATGTTTTATATGAAGTTTTCTTTGAGAAACCTATTCCCCCTTATTCTTATCAATCTTTCCTTCAGAAGCCCTGCTTCCTATGAAATACAAAATCCCAGCTTCAATGATTAGATAACTCCAAAGGTGATTAATGTAACATCTCTATGTTACAGCCACAGCTAACTTTTTCCAAAAGAACTGTTAATGATGTCTGAAAGGTTAACATGTGACCACATTCTATTATGTCGATTACAACACTAGGAAACACCATCATGGAAGCTTTTCTTTCTAGATATAGTCTAGATGTATTTTTGATTAATTTCTTTGCATGACAAAACCCAGTATTTGACGTGGCCCTGCGGCACTATTCACACAACACCACTGCAATGTTTGGAATGAGAGTTTCTCCTCTGCTCAGCCACACAGTTTTGGCGTACTTTGCTGTTCAAATGTGTGGAAGTCTTCAAGAGAAACACAAAGTAGTCTGACAAGTGCCCATGAAGGAGTAAGAGCTCATACAGGATGTGTGCCTAGCATCCTAGAAATGTGGTAATGAGATTTTGCAGGGCTATGGAAATATTTTAAAATGCTTCGTAATTATTAACTGCTTTGATTTTCATAGCAGAGTTGCACTTGGTGATACAGGAAGCAAATTTTTTTCATTGGTATTTCACTCATTTAAAGTAGAATTTTACTGCACCTACATTACATTTAAGTTCTCATTAAATCCCTGACTTAACTAGCCAGTAACTTTGGGTGAATCTTATTAATACCATCCTTTAAAAATGAAGTAAAATTAAAGCAGGTCTTTGTAAACTCTACTCTAAGTTCAAAAAAACTTAACCAGCTAAAAAAATGACAGTTGCTACCAAGTCTGGCCAGTTCTCACATTTGTTTCTGAAACTCACCTGCCTACATTGCCCAATTCTATTGTCCATGGCAACCCCCAAAATGAAACCACACACAAATACTCACTGCAGATACAGAAAACTGAAATAAAGGGCTATTATCTTCAGACAACTGTTTAGCTTAAAGGAGGCCAGCACATCAATGCCTCAATTCAGTAAACATCTGAATGCACTTAGGTAAAATCAGACAAGATTCAAGACAAATGCTACAGCCCAAAGCTCATTTCAGAAAAACTGTCATTAATGGTAACCAAATCTATAATTGCAGCACTGCTGAATGTGGCTGGCTTTAAGGACGCACTGCTGAAGCTCTCTCTGCTCATGTTATGTCTGTTCACATCACCATTCCACTTACACACCTACATGCACCAGAGAGTGTACCACCCAGTACACAAAACTTTTACACAGGCTCTTGGTACATAAGCAGGTATTTGCCTAATGTGACCAGTTTCCTTAGGACATTGCAAATCTGTTTTCTGCATTTTAGAAAGTGTTTAAGTAATTTCAAAGAAAAAGAAACACATCTTCCAGAAACCTGAGTTTGTATCAGGCAGATCTAAAAATGCAAGAAAGAGATAGCTTTTTCAAAGAGAAACTTTTCTTCTTCACAATACACGTAACAGTAAGGCTCAGACAATTTAAGTGATGGTGGCAGAGGAGGCACTTGAAAAGAAGACTCATATAAAATTAGCAGAAACATGATGGAAAACAGCATTTGGAGGTTTACAAAATGCTAATTGGATTACATTTTATTTGACAATAAGAATACGCTTCATGAAGATTGACTAGCTGCTGAGGTGATGCTCTGGCAACATGATATTCATGTAACAATAGCCATAACTTCAACATAATTACAGAGTGACTTTATTGAGCACTGCATCAAAGCCCAGAGGTAATATAAACAATTAAAACATGTAATTCACTTTTGAGTTATATGAATTAGTACTTACAGCTATAAAAAAGTAAAACCCACAGTATAATTACAACAGCTCTCTCTAAGGGTTTGGAAAGTTATGTAACAATTTACTTGTCAGCTCAAATGGATTTCTTGTTCTTTTGTTCCCCAGTTGAAGAAGATGTAAAAAAGCATTGTGAATTAAATCAAGGAGAAGAAAAAGCAAATTTATCCCAAAGTGAATTTGCATGACGGACAACTGTCAAGCAGCTCTGCAGGGTACGTCTGCCGGTTTCAGGAGGGAAGGCATTTCTCAGACAGCCTGACAAAACCTCAGGTTTCCATCTTCAGTTGTGGCTTTGTCTCCAGGTAGACTTTTGCACCATTAAAAAAATTACACTAGATAATTACTTCAGTGTTAACTATTTAGAGATCTACCCAAAGGCCTAAATTATTGCACTTTTACTGGGACAAATCCAGTAAAATTTTGCCAATTTACCAACAATTTCACAGTCCAGGTACCATCTGCCCAAACAAATAACACATCAGGACACATTCCCAGAAAAAAAACTATTATCTCCACAACTTCTGCAAATGACTGAACCCTGTCCTTATTAATGAGAGAGGCCAGAAGTGAGTGCCAGAGCTGGCTTCTCCTTTCTGAGAAGAAACTATCCTGTGGTCCAATGGTGTTCTGTGTTTTTCATGTGAATGTGATCAATGGGGCAGAATCTAGTCGGAGGCCTGTGACTAGTGGAGTCCCTCAGGGGTTGGTACTGGCACCAGCACTGTTCAGTTTTTTCATCAATGACCTGGATGAGGGAACAGAGTGTGCCCTCAGCAAGTTTGCTGATGACACTAAACTGGGAGGAGTGGCTGACACACCAGAAGGCTGTGCTGCCATTCAGCGAGACCTGGACAGGCTGGAGAGTTGGGCAGGGAGAAACTTGATGAAATTCAACAAGGGCAAGTGTAGAGTCTTGCATCTGGGGAAGAACACCACCATGTACCAGTACAAGTTGGGGGCTGACCTGTTGGAGAGCAGTGTAGGAGAAAGGGACTGGGGGGTCCTGCTGGACAGGAGGATGACCATGAGCCAACAATGTGCCCTTGTGGCCAAGAAGGCCAATGGCATCCTGGGGTGCATTAGGAAGGGTGTGGTTAGTAGGTCAAGAGAGGTTCTCCTCCCCCTCTATTCTGCATTGGTGAGGCCACATCTGGAATATTGTGTCCAGTTCTGGGCCCCTCAGTACAAGAAGGACAGGCAACTGCTTGAAAGAGTCCAGCACAAAGCCACAAAGATGATTAAGGGAGTGGAACATCTCCCTTATGAGGAAAGCATGAGGGAGCTGGGTCTCTTTAGCTTGGAGAAGACGAGACTGAGGGGTGACCTCATCCATGTTTACAAATATGTTAAGGGCGAGTTTCTGGAGGACAGAGCCAGGCTTTTTTCAGTGATGTCTAGTGATAGGACAAGGAGCAGTGGGTGCAAACTGAAACATAGGAGGTACCATGTAAACATCAGAAAAAACTTCTTTACTGTAAGAGTGACAGAGCCCTGGAACAGGCTGCCCAGAGAGGTTGTGGAGTCTCCTTCACTGGAGACATTCAAAACCCACCTGGACACGTTCCTGTGTGATGTGCTCTAGGTGATCCTGCTCTGACGGGGGGTTGGACCAGATGATCTTTTGACATCCCTTCCAACCCCCAAGATTCTGTGATTCTGTGGCCAACCAACATAGACAAAACTGGTAAGGTCATGAGAGCAATGACACATTTGCTGACATCACGTATCTTTATAGAGCATTGCATCTTCCCAGTGCAACTTCTCCATTTTTTTTCCAGTCCAACTAAGATAGAATTACAAGAATTTTTAAAATTATTTACTGGATCAAAGCAATGACCCATTGGGCTAATGAGTGCTATAAGATGCTTGTTAGGCACCTGCAAATCTGAGTGCTATCAGCAGTCCATTTCTCTCCAGGATCTCTCCTCCTCCAGTGTCCCCAGAGACTGAAATATGGGATCTCAGGGGGCAGATCCTTCCCTGCTGCCTCCCACGATTTCTTACACAACCTGGTATACCAACAAATTCCAGAATTTTGTTACCCACCATGCATTTCATTTTTAGCTCATCTTCTACCATTTCCAGAGAACACCTGTTCATATATTGTGGGTTTCATGAAGACAGATCAGATAATTTTCAGTCTCCAGCTTTGTTATCTTCTTTGATTCATCATATGCCTCTTTTTTAATTAAAGATTGTCACAAGTCTTTCATGGCCTATTTAAAGACAAACTGTAAAGCCACAAAGCCATAACACATTCTAAACCTAATTCCAGGAATTGCTGCACAAAATCTCATGCCAAACAAGTATCAACTTTTTTCCCTCGCTTTTAAAGCAATTACAATAAAGAACTGGTAGCACAAAGATAAGTCAGCAGAAAACAAGACTGAAATATGAAAAAGAGAGAAAACAAAATAAATTACTAGTTAGCCTCCTTCTTTATCTAAACCACACAGATTCAGTTATATCAAGATCCACTTGCAGAGCATAGTGACAAGCAATGGAGACAAGCTTTTGGAAGCAACCAACTCTAAAACAGACCAGGCAGCATGCTCTTCTCTATAGGTCCCTTAAAATACACTGGAAACCACAAGAAAGGTAATGGGTGAAGTTTGTTTCTTTGCGAAGTTTGAAAGCCATATCCTTAAGTGGAGCACTGAAAACAGGGCAAAAGAAGAAACAGAAGATTCTTCTGTTGCATTTTTATTAAGCAACTAATTTAATTGAATAAGGATGACTTCCAGCTCCTGCCCCAAACAATGCATTTAATCCGTTTGTCATCTGACATATTTAGAAGAATGAGTTAAAATGTGTTCTCTAATGAATCTACATCCTTAAGTACCAAAATAAATAAAAAACACGAGCATGGAGCATGAACAGCCAAAGGAGACTGACTGATTGTAGACACAGTCCTCAGACTAAAGAAAAGTATTACTGTGAAGTGTCCGCCAAAGCTGGTGGTTCCTGGTATGTCCCATGAAATAGATATGCATAGCCAATATGAAAACTTCCAATAACTTTTCTGTGAGGAAGTACTGCACCCATACAAATCTAAAAAGAGCTCAGTTCAAAGCATAGTGAAGTCTGCCTGTTAAGTCTCAATCAGGTCCTATTACTGGATACTACGGCTATACATACAGCAAATTGAAACCATGATGAAATCAGTAACAGCCTGGGAAAACGACAAAGAAAAGGTCAAATGTCAAGTTTCCCAAGTTGGCTGCATCCTGTCAACAGATTTAATTTTACTCTTTTTATACCTTACAGTTGATTTACCTTCCTACAACAGCAGCTCACAGGTAAGCAAAACCTCTACTTCTGCAGCCAGCTGCACAAGATTCCCCACCAAAGAGAGTGCAGAACCAGGTTTATTTCAGGTATGTGAAGTTACAGCAACATTCAAATTCAGTACATCTATACAAAGAGGCAAACAGGCTGGTAAAGAGCAGATGTTCTGTTCACTCAGCAGTTTCAGGTGGTCACTCATGTTAGGCAGCCCCTGCAGGTGTGAGCAGAATCCTGGGTCTCATCACTCAGCAACACTCACTGTAGGCAAGTGACCAAACACATGCAAGGCAATCGCCCTACCAAGCAGGTAATTGCTTGTGGAGGGGTTACAACCAACACCTGCTGGATTAACCAAATATTTTCCTTTCACCCTTTCTTAACATAGCATGCTTTTCAACCTCCTCCTCATTCTTCTTGCTTGCCTCCACAGTTTGCAATTTGCTCACCTCTTCTGGAACCAAAATTAGGTATTTTGCTGTATCTTGTCACCCTAGTGCCAAAGAGGAGAGGTATCCTCCATATTTTGCAGACACCCCCCTTAAATACTTCTGAGGATGGCATTTAGAAGAGTCAAAGCATATGGGACTGTTGCGGGTATAGGGAGGGGTGCAGAACACAAAGCCATCCCACTTCTTTTTTAGTCTACATGAGTATGAAGATTACAAGAGAAAAAGAACAGAAAGACCCTCATCAGTTCTCTTGTGAAAAGCAGTATTTTAATCTCTTATTCTAAAGTTCCTCACATTGTGGAAGTTGCCTTGCCTTACTGGTATGCACCCATCTCATACCAAGATAAAGCATACAAATGATGCAAGGACATGGTTCACTGACACTGGTATTCGTTGAGGGAACTAGCATGAATTCAGGTAAAGAATTTTAGTGTCACTTTATTTACCCAGTTTTCCACTCGAAGGCTTTCCATGTAATATCAAAAAACCCTTAAGCTGCAGAATTTGTGCAAGTCAGATTTTAACTCCAGAGCAACTTCACACGATATTTATATGAATCTTGGAATGGTAAATTTTAAAACGGCTGTTTTTCCTCCTGAGCCCAGAGTTCTGTACACTCTGATGTGCTCAGAAAATACTGGCACAGTTATTCTCTGTTTAAATAGTAAATTCTATCACATCCAACCCACATGTTTATATTGGATACTTACAAAATGAGAGATATTAAGTGGGTAAGCCTGGTTTTAAAACTTCATAATACATCCCAGCACTGGTGTTCCCTTAAGTAGCCTAACTACCTTAGAGTAGTTTCTATCCTTCCAATGCAACATTCACTAATTCACTCTGGGAGCCAATAATACTGGAATTGAACATGGTGAGTGGTAGACTAAATAATTTATTCCTCTGTATGCACTTGTCTTTCTTCAGACTAAGGTTTAACCCCTTTGAACCTATCTATTAGGCTTGCAGCTACAGCACAACAGCTCATGGCTTCACCATTGCCAGGGATCTGTCATACTGTGTTTCAGTTTGCCCTCCTGCCCTTTACTTTGGGTCCCTCTCAGTAATTCATGTTTTATTTTAATGTCTCCAACATGCTTGCCTTTTCCACCGCACTTTCTGCAGGCACTATATAAGTCAATTGTAGTATGAAATAAAGGTTGTTTATAGCTGTAACTGGATTTTAATTTGTAAAACAGGCCAGTTCTTTTGGACTGTAACCCACATTATCATTAGTGATGAGCTGGCTCTGAAGTGCTCTTGCTCTACATGCTCAGAGGAATTCAAAGGGACTGAATTTCCATCACAGCTTCTGCAGGTAAGACTCAAACCTAGTTCATGACAATGTGGCACCACCTGGAAGGAACAACACCAACAAGCACCTACAGGATGAATCATGTGCTGCCAGCCAACTCTTGTAGCAGAGCCATAACACAGCAGAAATCCCAGTGTCATTTAAACTTACTCAAAGGCCCAGAATATCTTCCCCACTGACTATAGTCCATGTGTGAGTCAGGTGAACCCTGTGGTGTTGCTGATGCCACACATTGGAGGCAATAATGGACAAGGCCCAGCATCAGGTGGTCCCATTTCACCTTTCTGCAGTCTGAACTGACTAATCTGGCTTGCTCAGACAAACTAAACCTCATTCCCGATGACAAGGCAGGACTCCTTTACACTTCAATGGAGGGAGTTTCTCTCTGCATCTGCTCAAAATCCTCAATGGTGGCAGCAGCAAAGGGCTCAATACTCCCCCAAGACCATTGTAGTGTCATGGGTGCTGTCCTGAGAACTGTCTGTTTGTCCCTTCACTTCCTTGTCCTTACAGTACTTGCTCAAATGCCTCCTTTACCTGAATTCCCATGATACTGTCACTCTTACACAGTCCAGTCAAGACACCCTGTCCTTTTCGCCTGATGTTTTGAATCTAGTCAACTGCTCATAGGCAAGATCACAATCCAATTTTTGATTAAAGCTCCCAGCCCTTCTTAGAGTACCTCACCACTATTTACTGTTTCCTGAACTACACTTTGTAAAGCCCAACTGGAAAAATGCCAGGACCTAACAGCTCATCTTCAAAAACATGAGGCTTTCAAAATAACACTAGAATTCTTTTTTTTCTCCCCTCCTGCCCCCCGCCCCAGTTTTGCAAGTCTCTACAGCATCATAAGTTCCAGGTTTTCAGATTTTTTTCTTCAAACACCACAGCTATAAAAAAACCCCGTTTTTCAGGTCAACCAAGATTCTTTCAGAACTGTTTAATAGTAACAGTTCAGGATTTAAGAAAAGCATCAAGACATACAAGACCTGTGATAAAATTGTGAGGTTTACTCAACTGAGTCATGAGGCTTAGCAACATCAGCCAAATCAGTCTGTTACTGAAAAGATACCATCATGCTACCCCTAACAAGAAGGGTAGATTTTTGTTTTTCCACTGAAGATTTAGGCCATCCAGACCCAGCTGTAATTGGACTTCAGTATTATATTCCAGCACTTCCCAATAAAAAGACAATGAAGATGGCCATAACTGAATGGTAATGATCTCCTCCAATGCTACCTTAATTTACAAATACCTTCCTATCATGGAAAGAAGGGGAAGGAGAAAGGAAAGTGTTAAAGAGCTGAAAATTTTAAACTGTATTCTGTAAAAAAATATTCATATGCTGTGAAATAATCTGCACAGATGCTTTGCAGGTGAACAAAAATCTACTCAGAGTGGATTACACCCCAAATTTCAGTGAAAACTAAGAGCCCTACTAGCTTCAAAAGTAGGGACACTAATGGCTTGGATAGTTTTTTTAGCTATAGCATGCAATGTAGAACAAAACCTATAGGTTGCAAAATTGGTGAAATGAGAATTTTTCTATTTTGTGTAACAGTGGGTAGGCTGCTGTGTTAATGCTGGAGGAAAGCAAAATTTACCTTTAATTATGCACACAGCCTGACAATTCAAGTACAAACTAAAAGATTAAATACTTTAACAAGCTTCTTTGAAATTGGATGTAATAATTTAATGATAAGTTTCAACAGAGATGGTTGAGGACTACCATCAGAGGTACTGGCCTCTACCCCATCCCTATCTACTCTCATGTGCTGCACTAATATTCGTGGTGTACCGCATCAGCAAAACAATTTGTCTGAAAGCTAAACTAGAAGACAGGTAAGTTTTCAGGCAACTGCTCTAGCTCACCCAAATCAGCCACTGGTGGGAATCCTGCACTGCTGAGAAAAAAACACAACCCTTTCATCAGCAGACTCTACCTTTTGCCTAGAAGTGACCACAGAACCTCACCTTTTCATGGGAAGTTCTTAAAACAGGTAAAAATTCTACTTAAATATCAACAGGGCTTACAAAAGCTTTCAGGCATCTAAATTCCATTAAAATAATACCACTCAAAAAGTTTAATATAAAAGAAACCCATAGGCTGTATTCATATAAAATATTATAGACATAATCACAGTGCCTCCCACCTTCTTTCTGCTTTGGAGTTTTACAAGTAACAATAAGAATTCTGCATAATTTGGAAAGGAAACTTTCATAAAAGCTGCACCTTCAAGCAACTGCAACTGTACAGCAGAAAGTGCAGTTAGTTTTACACCAATACCTCAGTAAGATACTACACTTTACCTACAGAAATAAAGTGAGCTGGGGGAAAGTAAAGCTTGGCAAAAAAGCTGTTGTCTCTTTTATTAAAAACAACAACAACAAACTACTATAAGAAAGGAGTTATAATAGTCTTCTTCTCTGAAAACAGACACAAGATAGCAGCAAATCATGTTTTAAAGAATAAACCAACAGAGGGTAAACCCAAATAAAACAAGAAACCCTAAAACCCTAAATGCCTGCTTCCACTTTCTCCTCTTGAAGAAGCCATCACCATGCTGGTCTTCACCTTAAATGTTGTGAGGTGCCACAACGATGATGAGGGAAAAGCCAATGCTGCAGAGTCATATGTGATGGGAACAATGTACTCTATCCCAATTAAAGGGCTCATTACGCACATTCATTAAATATGTCCTATCGCTCTGCTTGAAAGCATTGCACCTGCATCAGAGCGCTTTCTAGGAACTGCTGGCAGTAAAAAGGCCATCTTCACTTGCTTTATTAGCTCCAACTGTGGTGTCTTGCTTTTGCATAAATGTGCTGACAGACAAAATATCACTAAAATTCTGCCTCCCCTTGACTCAATGACAAAAATTCCATTATTTTAATCACACGGAGATTTAAACCAAGTTACTTATAAATGCCTGAAAAGACTGAAGGGGAAAAGTCAGGAAGGCCAAGCACTGTTGATGTAATATTAGCAGAGTTGCTTTACATACAAGTAAACACACAACTAGTTAAAAACCAAAAAAAGCAAGAAGACAGCAAACACAAAATAACAGCAGCTCACCTTTTGAGGGGGTGGTCCATGGTCATCCAAATAAGTGGAATTTCCTACAAAAAGAAGAAGGATGGAGATAAACAAAAGTGATCCAGTGCAACTTCAAAACTTGCCAATTCAAGGAAGCAGTGTTTCTCTATCTCACTAATTATGTGGTGTCAAATAAGTCAAGGAAGATAAATACCCTTTGCTTGAATTTTTTATTAACATGAGAACAACAAAACTAATTTGTTTTGGCTACATTTATGATAAAAGATTAGATGCGCATTGTAATTTTAGCATCAAACTAAATGGGCCAAGGCAGCTTGAATTAAATAGTCATGGCATTCTATTACTTGCATGACAGAAACTGTCATCTGCATGCTTGCAAATTTTAAGCAAGTCAGTACAGTTAACCTCAAAAAGTATCAAAGGCCTTAATCAGATTTTGGTCTGATGGAGTTGACAAGCATTCATTTATCTCTCTTCTAACATGGGTTTTTCTCAACCTCCAAGCTACTTTTCTGTTCCCAAATGGTACTGACTGAATGGGAGTTGTATTCTGCTATAATTACATCTGCTCTTTCAATATGCCATTACTTACACTCACTGATATATAAAATACACCCTACACACATGGGCTCTCTTCCCTGCAAATGTCCTTCCTGAACCTTTCTCCTGAAGGATTAATCAAGAGCCTTCCCAACACATCCCAGCAGCAGATGAAACCTTGCAGCAAGTCTAAGAGTTCCCCTCAGGCCACACACGCCTCTGCTCTCAGTCATTCTCATACCAAAGACAGAAAAAATACCTCTGCTCTAACCTTCTATCAGCATAGAGTATAAGAATAATTTTTACAAGTGCCTACTAGATACCCAAATGTCACATGGAGAAGGAACATAAAAAGCATGTCCCACTAGTGAGCTTCTCCGTTCCTGGCATGTTGAACAGCCAGCAGATACTGCCACAAAACAAACCAGTGGCGCTAAAACTTAATTTGGCACCAAAGGGCTCTTCTCTTTGACAATCTGACCAAAAGGACACCGTGTACCATTATGTTTTTCGGAGTGACATAAAAACCAAAGATATTTCTGGATCCAGGAGACAGGAAGAAGTTAATGTGTGAGTGTGTTGAATTTTCATGTACTATAATAAAAAGTCAGGATTACTTTGCAGAAGTATTTTACTTTCTCATGTTACTAAGCTTTTCTTGCATAAATTATGAAGTTACAAAGACTTGAGTGAAAAGGCTTCCAATTCATGTAGAGTTAAGTCCCAATACCATAAACTTGTTATTTGACAGATGTATGTACCTTGATCTTGCAACAGTTCTCACTACAACTTTTCAATGGTCATTGGAAATCATGAACCATCATCTGAAGCATACCAGAAACTCACCTTTCTATACATTTGAAGCAAATATCCATCCTTTGAACAATTCATCTGATTAATTTAATGCTATAGATAATATGGCTGATTCCCTATATTCAGGAATTTATATTACCTGTTCCTCTGATACGATTCTAATTGCCAGGGAAGTAATTCAGTTCCCAGGCTGTCAAGAGAGTTGAGTATGGCTTTCCAATAAAGTAGCTACTCCATACACAGTGAGATGGACTTGAAAATAAGCATTCCAGGAAAACACAGAGTTACACCTGGGAGGGGAACGAGAAAGCTCTGTTATGCCTCTCCTTCCATTCTTATTCAGCATTTAAAACTTCCCAGGAAGATCAAGCTGTTAATATGTAGTTCATAGCAACATTCTCCTCTCTGTAATTAAGCAACTCAAATAACTGCCACTGTTGTTGATAAAAATAAATCTTAGGGTTTTCTCATTGTCAGGAAAACTGTTTTGGTTTGATCCACGCTAACATTTAATCCACCAAACTCACGTTTGCTAAAAAGTCTTTTTGTTGTATAAACAAGCTAATACACTAGAAATGGCATATACATATAAAAAACCCCTAGTAATCTGTGATAAAGAGTAATAAAACTTTTGAGTTTTATGAGCAGTATTAAGGACACACTACTAGTCAACTGTATTTCTCATCTCCCCAAAATCTTAGCAGTTTATGCTTACCTAAATGAAAAAGGAATATTAACTACACATATTTTAACTACATCTTCAGTAATCACCTATTTTGCTATAGAGAAGGATTTGAATTACCACCTTCTCTTGAGAAAACAGATCATTAGTCATATTTTATAGAGTATCTTACAGAGCAGTGTCATGAGTGTTTGAGCTATATTATGGAAGCCTTTCTGAGATACTCTTTACAGTTAAGGAACCAGTAACAGCCAATTTCACCTTTTTGTATCACTATTCTGTTCTTAGTATGCATACTACATTTTTCTTACTTTGTAATTTTTTAATGATTAACATTACCTCAAAATATCTCTGGCTTTGGACACACATTCTCTATGCTGAATTTCTGCTTTCAGTATGATTTTGGTTTTATTTGTGTGTTTGGATTTTTTTTGTTGTTTTGGGTTGGGTTTTTTGTGGGGTTTTTTATTTGGGGGCTTTTTGTTTGGTTGGGTTTGGTTTTTTTTGTGGTCAAGAAAATCAGAAGTACTGATTTGAAACCTAATCAGAACAGCTTACAAATGAAGAGCCAAGGAATGAAAGCTGCAGACCTTCTCCACTCCCTTAGGCTGCCCCAAACACCATGTGCTAAGCTAGTTCCCCTCCCCAGCCCCATCTCTGATTTTTGCTCCTCAGGTGTATGAACCAGCGCTGATCTCAGCATCCTCAGAATGCCACATCAATTCAATAGTCTGAATTCTTTTGGGTTCAGGTTTTAAAAGAGTATTTGTTTTCAGTAATAAAAGTGAAACCGTTCTCTGTATGATTCATACTATACCCTGAATAAAAAAAATCACTAAAATAACTCCAATAACCCAGCTGCAATGGAGTGCAGTGGGCAGGCTCTGGGGTGCCACAGCCAGCTCCTTAACCCCACAAAGCCCTGCACAAGCTCTCACTGATCACACAGTCCTAGAACTGGGCTTTTCCATTTGGCTTGCAAAACTGGGACCACACTAAAGGAGACTTAATGAACACAGAAATACCCTAAAAATCTGCACCAGATCAGAATACTGCTGCAGAAAATGGAGAAATGCCAAGGCAACGCCAATCTATGAGCTATTGTCTAGCAGATGACAAAGAAGTACAAAAAGAAAAGTTGCACAGTAAAAATCAGGGACTTTGGAACAAATACCATAAAGGCTAAACTCACTGTTCATAACCTCAAGCATTCAATATAACTACATCAACACAACAAGCTTATCTAGGATGGAGAACATTATTATGCAGCTTTTATATACTGTGGCACATACAGCATGTGTTTGACACCACTAAGTGCCAGAAGAAGAGTATTTCTGCACTGGAAATGATAAAGCAATAGAAGAGGGGGTAATCTTTCCTCATTAAGAATCTAGTTCATCACCCTGATGCAACTTATGACATTAAATTATTAGGATGACTTCTCTGAAATTCTTTAATAAAGCTTTACTAAAGACATCATTGCTCTTGTCTGTCGCCTGACAGGATACTTCTAGTTTTGTTTTTGTTTCGTTGAGGGTTTTTGTTTGTTTGATTGATTTTTCCTGGAGAAGAGTATATATTCTTTAAAAATTAAATGCTTTACCTCATAATATATTCCACCTTCCTGTAATAGTGTGAAAGTCTAAGGCATTAGAAACAAGTCAGAAAGAATAATCAAGTCTCAAAATAGTGGTATTATGCATTCCATAAACATGCTCAACAGCACACTTGAGCTGACTGAACACAGATTCCTCCAGCCTCTGTCAGAGAAAAAAATACAAATAAAATTGGCTTTATTACAGAACATGGTGAATACATAGAAGCAGTTCAAATTTTTCCAAAATTTATTATCTTTGAGGTTAAGTGAATCAGCTGTATGCAAAATCTTTGAGGAAACCTTGTGGTTATGTTCCTTTTTTTCTTGGAATCACTGAAGTGTGGGGGTTTTGCTTGAAGCAAGCCAAGTTTATACAGAGAAAGTTGATCAGTCACCAGGATTAAGGACAAATATTACTGTGTCCAGTTCAGAAAGACAGAAAACGAGAATCACTGCAATCCTGGAAAAAACCTTTAAAAAAAATTGATGGGGGAGTATGGGAAGAGGTGATAAAAGGGCTTATGTATGCACTGAAGATCTTTTGGTAACAACCAAAACAGCATCACTCCATTTGAACAATTCAGATATCATGCAGAAAGAACTGAGCAGAGACGAAGGATAAAGCCAAGATGGAAAATGTGGAGTTTTGACTGTTTTCCTGGAGCAGGGTTTTCCCTTGGTAGAAATCACAAGCAGCAGTTGTAGGGAGTTGGGATCCAGCTGCTGCCAAGTTTAATATGTCTTGTAAAAATCCTGTTTTATTCTCTTCTCTTGGTCAGTCTGAAACTTCGAGGCGCAAATACAACCTTTACTGGCATACCATCCTTTAGATCATCTGATGCCTAAAGGAAAGGAACGGTTTAATAGAAGTTTGATGAATCTTCTGGCCTGGAAATCAAGGCTTTGAAGAACGACTCCCTCACCAAGCACCCCTACTCATTAACAGTTCCAGTGAGCAATCAGATGAGCATCAGCTCTGCTCTGCCTCCAGACAAACAGTTATTTAAGCAAGAAACTGGAAAGCCTCCCATAACCAAATTCAGTTCATGGCTCCCTAGTGCCAGTTATCATTTTATTCTACGCAATTTCCTTTCTGCCATGAAAAACTGTCCCCTACAAAAACACTGGGGAGGCTCCACCGGTAGGAGCAGTAGCTCTAACAGGATGCCCGTGGCTGGCAGCACGTACCCAAGCTACACAGGATTGCCAGAAACAAAAGGCTGGGTGTGGTTTTTGCAATTTATTCTCAGCCTCCTGTATTTTATAGGTGTTTCTCTAATTTTTTTCCTTATTTATTTTTTTCCTCCCAGTGCAGCTGTGGACATCCTTAGAAATTTCATAGGTTTTTGCAGCTTTGAAATAATAAGCTGTTCTTAATCATTGTGTCATGACACCCTTTATGCTCCAAAGGCAGGAAGGGGGCTGAGGACTGCAATTTGAAAAACAGCAGCTTAGCAGAATGACACTGCCCAGCTCAAAATGAACCTAAAAGGATTGCTGATATTGCTGAGGCCAGCAGAGCCATACCAGCTTTAACAGAGGGAATTTTTCAGAGGTGTGAGGAGAAGTTTAACATAGCAAAACATATCCAAACCCCACTGACCAGTCTATACTGGAATACAAAGTGACTTACTGCAATTTCTTCCATCATATATAGAAGTCTCTGTACCTACAACTGGTTTCCTCTGTGGAAGACTAACATCCTGTCAAAGGTTCCAGGGAAAAAATGCAGCATAAGCATTATTAAAAAAAACAACAAAACATTCTGAAATGGGTTTTTCTGCTTCCTTTCTTGTTTTTTAAAAATATTTTGGTTATTTCTCATTTTTTAAAATCATAAATACAAAAAACCCAACCCCAGACCCATACATTTAACTCTCTCTACATTACTGCATGCAGTTAAGCAAAGAAGCTGGAATATGATAAAAATACATATTTGGCTTAATTACCCAGTCAACTGAACCCTGGAAACTTCATTAAGATGTAATTCAGATTTGTTTACCTACCAGTTTTATAATTCTAACACAATTAGGAGAGAAACTGGTACACATAGGTACAGTTTTTGAGAACTTACTGCTAATTCTCAATAAGTAATATACATAAAAGTACTGCTGGAACACAGATACAAAGGGTCTGGATAATGGTAGGTTCTAAACCAATGGAGAATATATATCAGAGAAGGATTCTAAATTAAGAAAAATACCTTTATGAAAACAAATAACAAAGAATACTGACCTTCTGTATACTTATCAGTTTATCCAAAATCATTAGTGTTTATATTTATATTCTTGCCTTTTGACACTCTCAGGACTGGTGTTAGCTTGTTCCATAGCTCAATTTCTTGTGAAAAGTGTCCACTTTATTTGTTACATTCAAACATACCGAAATATATAATTATACTTAATAAACAAGAAGTTAAAAATTTTCAGTAGTTTCATTAAAAAAAAATTAAAAATAAAATCAAATTTCTAATAAGATCCCATCTATCCAAATTATGTTATCTACATCAAGCATTAATACTGCAGACATTGATTTTACTGGTGATATTCCTGGTACTTTTTGCTTTTTTTACTACCCTTTAACGGCAGACCTTCCAGCTTGGAATTCAACAAGTTGAAAGACCCATTTTAATGAAGCATGGGCTAGATAAAACTGAATATTTGATAAAGAAAAGTCATTACTAAAACTGCTCTCAAATAAGAAGGAAAATTCTTCTATTTTACTAACTCACACAGACATACCTAGGTGGTCTGACATCAGAAACTTCAAATCTTCCTACTACAAGCACCCACATTGTGTATTTGTCCTATATACATACCAATCAGTTGAACATTTTGGTCCAAGACACTTGCTGGGAGATTCCTCCTAACCCCAGTTGTCTGACACCTGCGTCTAATCTTCAGTCAGGAAGTCTTCCATGACTAGTTCACACCAACATTTTTCTTGTACTGGCCCCTAGCACCCAGAAGTCTTCATAGCCCAGTATATACCAGCCCCAGCCCAACAATCCTACTAATACCAGGCTGAGGAAACTCCGGGATTAACACAGAAAGATGCTGAGCAGTTAAACTAATAAACTGAAAAGACAAGATGCAATTCAGTAAAAAAAAGCATAAAAATTTGAACTCATGATAAGAGCAACATCTTCATAAAAACAGAGACAAAGGTAAAAACAGCAGAAAAGAGCGTGAATACGAATTCCCTTCCTTTGGATCTCTTTGAGCACTCCGTAAAAGCTTTTCAGGAAGATCTTTCCACTTCAGCTGAATGTACAGTGATAGCTTCACTAGCCTGGGAAGAAGTCAATTGATTACCACATGAAGAAACTTTTTAAGACTTAGGGTTACTCCAATTCCTTCAGAGGGACAGACAGGCATGAGGACGCTCACACGCCACTTGCCTTTTAACCTCTGCCCTGCAGAACGCACGATGCACAGGAAGAAACTGTGGGACAAAAGATAGTGGCAGGGCCATGACACCTTCCCTCTCAATGTGCACACTCTGCTCTGCACAGAGAGCAGCACACCGAATGCAGGAGACCTCCCTCTGCATATCTGAAGTACAGGACTGCAATTCCACACACAAACCCTCACTTTGCAAGGCTCTGCTTGCCAAAGTGATGACAAATAAGAGGTGGGTTGAGGGCTGGACAAAGGACAATGATGAAACGTCAGTGAAGGCCCTATGACATGCAAAGCTCTTAGTCTTACCTTACTCTGCCATTCAGGCTACAAACTTCAGGGAACCTGTATCTGTCCAGACACCTTCTCAGATGATATCAGTCTCAAGAGTTTCCAACGACATCAATACCAGACATCAGCTTTGCTCTTCTGCATGACATTTTTCCAGAGATAAGGATTTTATTATTGAAACTTAACCCAATTTGCAAGCTGTATTCCTGACCACTGAACTTATGTAGATACTTTCAGATAGATGTCTCTCTTTTGCCCCTGCACAGGCAATCTTGGAAAATAGCAATTTAATGAATTCTGGAAAACACGCAGCTGGCGAGTCACCAATTATTCAAGGAAGATTTTTATTACTATTATTAGAATAATTAAAGTACCACGCTGCAAACGCTGTCCAGAATGGCTCATTTGTTGGGCGTTGGGTTTGAAGTTCCTGTCCCTGGGGGCACATTTCCGAGAAGCTGCCTAGGTCTGTGGTCTGACCCCCGCGGCACCTTCCAAGCAGGGAAGAACTGAACACGCTTTATAGACAATGGGTCACACCAAGCTCTAAAGAATTATTCATATTTTTGTTGTGCTAAGGCCAAATGAGTTTTCCTTGTATGTGCTTTTCGCAACATCTTGAGTCATACAGTTGCTATGATTTTATTACACTTCTTTACAGAGACAGCTGCATTTAGGATAATGGACCCCCACCTGGGGTAGCCTGCAGGATTGAGCTGTATGTCTGTAGGTTTTCTACTTTCTTCACAGTTCAGGTTCTCTTTCTATCTGATCTCAAAAAGTACTACTGAAAATATATAGAGCCTTTTTGCAAGTCTGTCTCCTTTTCCTCCTCTCTATTGTTTTGTTTGCACCACCAGAGAATCACTGTAAAACTCTTCCCTACACTCATATACCTCCTGAAAAGCAAGAAGACTCTATGTAAGAAGTGGCTACGTTTGTATTGCTTTCCTCTCTAAAGATATATATTTTTTTTTTTTAATTTCAATTTGTTTAATAATTGTTAGCCTCCCATCCTCAAATGGCTTAATAGGCACAAAACTGGAAGTAGCGTTTCTTGCCAAGGTTGGTTAGAAGCCTATAACTGCAAAACAGAATATATAAGTAGGTCAGATAAGGAACACATTGTACCTATATAAGCTCTTTTTCTTTATGACACATTAGCATAAAATTTTATTAATATCTATTACAAAAAATGCTAAAGCATCAGATGGTTTTCTAGTCTTCAACATGATTTAATACAAATATTTTCCATGACTAGAAAGGCTTTGGCCAAACTGCTGAATTTTCACACTATCCAGCTACTGGTTTCTGTTCATAAAATACCTTAACTCCTTTCTACCCATGTCTCAAACAGATGCATTTGAGTGACAAAAAGACTTCTCAGTGCAAGTGACTTGTATTTTAGGAACTTCTATATAGAAATTGCATGTTTGGAAATAAGAAGCAAGATCTAGCAACCACAGAGCACTGGACTTGGCTTAAAACTTGCCTTTCCTTTTCAGCACTCTTTCATCTCCTGCAACTGTAAAAGGATGGGATTAACCCCATTCCTGTCATTCCAACCCCTTGCAATATGTACCTTCTACTTCAGATTTTAGCCTCTAGTGAGAAAAGAGTAATTTTAGTAGATTTAATAGATAACTTAAAACTTGAGGTTTCTGAAAGAATTTTCATCTTCTACAGAGAACTGCAAATGCCCAGCACAACCATCATGATTTCTAAAAACAGGACTTCTCCTGCCTTCTGCCTCATTTCTCATATTAAACAAGATTAATACCCTTTTTTTTACCAACACATTGATTCATAAACATTCTGCAGGGTCCCTAATGAAAAAATAATTTAATATGGTGGTGTAAAAGCTTTTGCTTTTCAAAATCTAATGCTGTCTTTATTACTTATTCCTTATTACTGAAGCCTAATACCCATAATGCACACACAAGTATGTACACAATACCTGTATGAAAGACACAACACAACCCTCATTACTTTAATCAACTCATAAATGTACCCAATAGAAAACATAAATACGTACTGATGATTTTTCCCAGATTGTAAACTGAATAGATTTTGCTATCAATTATCAAGCATTTAGTATGCTTTCAGTTTTCAAGACTAAGCGAAAACATTTGGAAGACAATGGACACATGAAGAGTTTTCAGATGTGCTGATTAATTCACACAGGCCTAAGCTCTCCAGACTAAAACTGTCTCAAAAATGTCAGCAATAAGAGTTTCTGCATTGACATCTTTATGTTAAAAAGGTAACTACATTGGATGCAGTGTCATACAACCACACAAGCAGTTCAAGTTTAATCACCTTCAGCAGAATTCTTCAAATTGGCATTATTCCTTTCATACTCTACACATCCTAGAAAGATTTGCACTTTGTACATTTATTACTAAAGGGTAATACATAACCTAAAGGGTGAGGATTTCAACTCAGTGAAGGTAACAAGAAGGTAAAAAATGCATTTTGACTCACTTGGGTAACTGTTTGTTTATTTAGGACTGCTCTTGGGTGTTTCGACCGCACTTACGAACTCTTGAGATGCAAACATTCATCACTGGTAACAATTACCTAGGCGTGTTCGTTCTTTTTATATCATTTTCCTGTGTTTTATTTAGCTTGGAGAACCACATCAGGATGTCACCAGTAAGATGTGGTAGTTTAATAGATCTCTAAATGCCACTTCACCAGCCCTCCTGCAGACCATGCTCCTTACAAGATACAGCTTAAAATATATGAGAAACATCTGTGCCATGTAGACTATACCCATATAATAGTCATTATCTAAATTCAGCTTCTTAGTGTATGCACGCATCAAGAGAATTTTTCTACTTTATCTACATATAACTATACAAATATATATCAGCAACAATCTCTGCTTTGCGTGAACAGTTGGGAGACTCCTAACCAATACGAAATCAAATATTTTAGAAAGTTAAAACAAAAGTATTCATATTGGCACGTACTACAGGACAGTATAACTTAAGATGTATTACTGCATTATATTATTAGGTGGTGTATTATTTTTAAGACATGACTGTCAGCCTTCTTTGTAAGAGTAATGATGCATTTTCAAATGCCAGAGCATTATGGCAGTACTTTTAAACTTTTGCTGAAAGATGAAAATAGGCTTTTTATTCTAATCATATAGCAGGCATGGTGGTGTATTTCTAAAGCACTTCACTGGGTCATTTCAGGGACAGTATTTTGTTCCTGAAAATTTCCATTGAGCTTGGCTGAGATACAGAGTAGATAAATTGCAGCATACTGAAATTAACATGCAGATACAGGAAAAATGCAATCCTTCATCATTGTGTATTAGATTCTGTGTTTCTCAGAAAAATGACATTTGTTCACAAATAACGTCAGGAGAAATATTCCTAGAGAAATCTGATCTAGAGAATTATTGTTTTACAGAGAAGAAAGACTGAAGACCCTCTAGAGCTAAGCCTGGCTCCTGTTTAATGTTATCTAAGTGCCAACAGCAGCAGTTAACCAGTTTATGAAAAGTTTATTATTAACTACCAAACATGAGGTCTTTCCACTTTCTTATACCTGAGAAAGCAAGAATTAGCAGAAGAGAAAGCAAAAATAACAATCTTATAAAATATAATACCTAAGAAGTACCTTCTCCCCAGTTACAAAGTTTATAGAGTCATGGTTTACTTTAACGTGCTATACATTTCCTTAAGGAAAAAACATTCTTACAAGGCAAGATCATCCAGATCTCAGTCATTAATTTTCTTACAGCTTTGTCCTTCTTCAAGTGGGATTTCTGTCCCTTTATAGCAGAGGTTGTCTAAGTACAATAATTCTGAAGTTAAACTCTTGAGTTCCCCAGTCAGCAACATACTGCAAAATTCACTTCTCCTAAGTGAGCCCCACTTAATATGGATGGCAGTCTTTATTCAGGAGATGTATAATGGAGATGTGTTCACAGAAGCACCACAGAAACATAATCAACCTCATTCCAGGTATTGAAGTTTGTTTTTGTTTGTTTGGGGTTTTTTTGTTGTTGTTATTGTTGGTTGGTTTGAGTTTTTTTGTTGATTTTTTTTTTAATGCTTATGTTCTAAAGCTGTCTAACAGATTGGATACCTTACATCTTGAAGGAGACCATTGTCAGAGGGTAAATGCAGGAATTTTTCTGAAACCAGGTACATAAAAGGTAAGGAACCTAGCACCTCCACCCACAGAAACCAGAGTCAGCAGTGAAAAAATCATCAGGACAGACAGACATGTATGTGGATGGTGCCTGCAGTACCAATATTAGTTACTCATCAAGAGTTTAACACTTCCACAGATTGTCCAGGCCTCTGATCCAAAGACACAGAGAGTACTTTCTGATTAATAATGAGCTCTCCTTCAAATGGACTCCTGTGGAAAAGGGATTCTATTCCGAACAATGCCCCAAAGTCAGTCTAACGCTAATACACATTTCTTTTCAATCTGAATGCAGCCTTCACACTTTAAAGGAGCGTGCTCAACAAAACTGCACTGCCACAGCAGCAGGCATGCTCAACTTGCTACTCCGCAATGAAGGTGAAATAACCTTTTACCGCTGGTAGTAGCAGATAGCTCAAGGCTTCAGTGCCTTTGGCCTGATGATGCTTTAGGACACCCATCAGGACTCTTGCAACATTATTTTCCTATCCAAGCCTCAAAAATTCATATTGGACTTCCTATCATCAGTCATGTTTTTCCACGTCTTGACATCCATATGGATCCACTATCAGAAGCTCTCATGCTATGGTCAGCCAGAGTGTCAGCTCCTCAGCTTCTCTAACTCCAAACAAAATACAGCTGTAAAAATACCTCCTCTCCACTGCTGCTGCAACTTCACATAAGCTGTTTTAGAGGTCTCCACTGTTTTCTTCTCATTTCCCACAACAGATTCCACTGTAATATTTACCAAAGAAGAGCCTTCCAGAACTTATTTTTGTCAAACACTAAGAAACAATGCAATTCCCCTAGCCAGCTTCTCAAAAACAGTACATTATTTTTTTACTCAATTTAAAACAAATAGTTAAGAAAAAAAAAATAAAATTAGCCCGAGACAGACTTCTGGCACTGAAAATACACCAACCCAAACTGCTGAAAATTAGGAAGCTGAAAATGGGGCCTTAAGGAGGTAAAGCAGGGGTAGAAACCTTGAAAAAAAATGTTTTGGCACTTGGACTACCAATATTCTTATTTCAGAAGACCTCAGTGTAGTTACTCAGGCTGAAACACATGTTCCCAGCCAAGGCACAAGCAATAAAGTGCTTCAAATGACTCAGCTGGTCCCGGAGCTCCTACTGCCATGCCAGGCAGTTCCCTTCCCTTCTTTGCAATCCTTCTTTAAAGTAAGCCAAAATAGTGTCACCTCAAACATCTCTAACAGCAATTTTTTCTTCAGTGAAATCTTAAAATAAAAATAATTGTTTTATATATTTTTAAGACCCATTCTAAAAGTAAACTCATTTAAAACCCCGGCAAAGGGTTACTTTAGTACATTACTTTTACACTAGCAATGCTTCCAGGATAGACCCTTCAGATTAGCACTGCTTTGGAAAGAAGATACAGCCACTTGACACGCTCAAGTAGGGCCCAGCACTCACTAACTCCATAATTAACTAAAACACATCAAGTTACCAAAAATCCTGAGAGTTTATTATTCATTTAAGTCCAGCACTTTACATACTTTTACATTTTTTACTCTTTCTTTGGGATGTAAACAAGCATTACATTTAGCTCCTCAGAAACCTTAAAATATGCTGCCATATTAGTTCATGGAAACTTAAAGGAAGAGGTATAAATACAGCGCTGTCAGCTGGAGCATGTGGTGAGCGAGAACAAACAGGACTTTGCACAGGCAGTGACACGAGACTCATATAAAACTTCACAATTTTACTGCAGAACACTGACTCCCACATACCACCCTGGGTGGAAACCAGGTTAGTTGGGTTGCTTTTGCTTTCTTTTTAAAACAAATGGTCTGATGCATGAATTACAGTAGGAAATCAGTGTACACTCCCCCTAAAATAAAACCTAAAAAGCCTAAAGCTTGACAGCTGAACCAGGAAGGCCAGCTTTGCTCCCATACATTCTTTTTGGTTTTGATTTTTCATTGCTTCTTTCCTTCCCTCTCATCTGCTATTTTAGAAGTGTGTCTTTATTGTAATGGAATCAAAGATTAGTCTACATATAATCTCCCTGGGAAGAAAAGCAACTTTGTACTTATCTTGTCACATTAAGCTACTATATTTGTGCTGAGGCTGGGAAGGATGCCAGCAGACTCAGCATAAGCTCTCCTGCCACCTTCAGTCAAGGAAAAGCTTTCAGGGCCTTCTGCTTCTTTACAGCACTCAACAAATAGTACCTCTGAAAATACTCTCCGTTTTTATAATGCAGCTGAATGACAAGATACATTTGCACCGCGTATTCTCATGGCACATGCTGAATGCTTAGTCAAATTTTAAGTGCCAGAACTGAAAGCTATTAATGTAAGTCATCCCTTACGAATTCTTCAGGACAGGAAAAAACAACACAAACATGGTTATCAGCACCTCATCGCTCACACTGCAAAGTTTAAGCCCTATGCTGCAGCTGCTGCATGTACATGGACCCAAGGAGAAGCCCAGACCCCATGCAAAATGCCAGCCTTGCTTCACGGAGTTAGGCCTTGTCCTCAATCTCTTCCACCATCACTGCCGAATCTGGAAGCACTACCAGCGACAGCAGGACCACTTATTTTAAAACAAACATCTACAGAGCCTAAGAAACCATGTTCGCAACTGACACTGCTCCTCCTGGGAATCACAAGCCTTGGTTTAGACTGTAAAAATTTTCAAAGTTATTGTGGGAGCTAGCACAGAAAAAAGGCAGTGAGGATGAGTCCCAAGAAAGGTAGAGTGAGACATTACAGCATCAGGTGGATTCTTCTCCTCTTTTACCAAATTGAAGTTGAAAACAAATACTAGTAAGCTGAACAGTTGTTAAGTTTTTCGATTTCTGTAATAGTTTCTCCAACTTGTAGATTTAACAGAGCCAACCCAAAACATTGACCGACATCAGCACCATTGCTGGGACTAAGGCAGACCATGCAGGAGAAGCTAATGGAGTATATCATCACTTCAGATAACTGTGCTCTAGCCACAAACCACAAGAAAAAAACAAACCCAGACAACAAAACAAACCCACCACTTACCTAGGAACTTCTGATGTTCATTTCTCAACCGTTCTGCAGAACAGACACTCATGTCATCAGAACCCAAATGAACTTTTAAATAAATTTCTGCTGAAGCCAGTGCTGAAATCAGTGGAAACTTTTCCAGCTACTTAAGTTCTGTTTACATAGAAGAGTTTCTCCTCTGAAGGAAAGAATGATCTCCTGCATGGATCCTAGCTGTTATCAGGTGGACATTTCTGACACTTCACTTTCCATGCAATACTCTGATGGTATCAATACAAAAATAACGGAGTCAGTGCACTCCCTCCCAAGCATGCACGCATTCTTAAGTGCACAAGCAGTTTCCCCATGCAAATAAGAAGTGACTGAAGCTTGAAGAACTTCAATGTGCTTAAAGTACTCTTCACAATATGGCTAGGCAACAGTAGCTTCACCCAGACAGAACAGGACAGCAATGTCACAAGTAGTTAGGGTAGGTTGAGAAATGTGATTTCATAGTATAGCTAAGATCTAGGAATAATTTACTCACTCAAAGATCACCAAGGGAAAGAGGTTTTTAGTCCTCCCAGCCACTGACCAGTATCCTGGAGGAGCTACCATTTCTGCTAAATCAATCACAGAGAAATAGGCATTTTACAGTTTTAAAATTTGTTTTCAGTACAGAAATAAGTGATGGCAGCTCACACTTTTCAGGAAACTCATAAAGGCAGCACAGAAATGTCAAAAAATTAGTTGCAATGTCTTCAGTGATTAGAAAATTTCTGCCATTACAAATGGAAGAATATCTTCACGTCTAACGTAACACTATTTTCACACCGCTGAAATTAGTCTTTCTTATATCTTTGCAATCTGGCAAACAACCTGTTTTTGACTTGCTTTCCGTTGTTAGTATGCTACTTATGCAATTTGGGCATTTTAACTTTTTTTTCCAATTATCCAAGTTCCATATTTGTCCACAACTGACCTGTTATTTACTGTCAACCTATTTTTTCCACATTATTCTGAAATGTGTCTCTGCCTTTTACCGTATCTCTATTTCAGAATCATCTGCAAATATAATCAAAATGTTAACTCTCCACTTTCTGAGCATTAAAGCTCAGACATTGCACAAAACCAGAGTACTGATCCTTAATAGACACCTTCCTTAATGCATACATATATAATTATAACTTAGCACCATGGTATATGAAAAATATTATATTATTCTCATCAGTAAAGAACATGTGCTAATGGAGAGTGCAGGTTAAATGAAGTAAAGAAAATTGGCTTCTATAAAACATCATCATATAATCACTCTTATTATAATTTTAGTGTTGCACTCCAACATACCCTAAATGACACACAGCCACATTCAGTAACCAGATCCTCCTTGAAACCAGCAGCATCCTCAGCACTGCAAGAGACCATCATGACCTGCACATGGTCATTCCTCTGCCTTCTGCAAACCTGCCCTGAGCTGTTCCTGGGTGCAAACGTGGCACCTGCATCCCTGAGCCCCTAAGCCACCCCACAACACCCAGACTCACACCCTGGCAGATGCATCCCTCCACCTTGCCCAGCCAGAGCAGCCAGATAGATCCGAGTCACACCTTGGCGGTACTGCTTTCACTTCCTAGAGGGACAGGGAAGTTCCACACCAGCCACTCCAAGAGCAGCTTTCAACACAACCTTGAGTGTTGAACCACTGCAGCGAGATTGTTGTTCCCAGCACAGAGCAGTCACCCTCTGGCTTCTCCACACATTGTGTACAATGTGGCATGCATGAAATTATTTATTGAGTTACAATTCTTTACTGTATTTTCATTTCTAACAGCCCTGAATCAAGACCATGCATTTTGAACATAGGACCCCTGATAAGCTGGTCACTTCAGAGACTTCTGAAGTGTTAAAGAGAGAAAGGAGACACAGGAATTGCAAGCTGTTTTGAGATATCCTTTTTGCCTCTCTTTGTTTCTATGGAAACTGAAACCTTTTTGCTTTCTCTTCCTACTCAAGTATATTCACACTTTCATATAATCTCTGCTTTTAATTTAACAGAAATCCCAATTCAGAAAAATATTTAGAAAATAATACTTCTGTTGTGACAAGAGCATCCCATACCAAAGAGCAGGAGAGCTGTGCTACTGCTGCTGAGCCACTTCTTCCTAAAATCTCCTCCAGATTTGGTCATTCACCTGATCAACAGCAAGGGAAAACAGTACAGAGAAAACATTCAAAGTGACAGTTGAATAACCCACCACCACTCAAGGATATTTGAGATTTTTCCAAATTAAACAGAAGGCAAACTAAATTGCTCTTCTTGTACACTCCATCATATGTTTACATTTCCTGTAAACACTTTAACTATAGCAATTCTTTATCTTCTTCAACTGTTAGGAAAGTAGTTTTAATGCATTAACAACAAAGAAAAGTCCAAAACCACATCCCCAACCATAAAATATTTAAGAATGACAGCCTTCACTCAAGCATTATGGATTCACTTCCCTTGTGATACAAACCAGACTAAACCTCCTGACAACCTTTTGCCACAAGTCACAGCAAACGTACAATGCAAGTCAGGTGGACAGTGATTCAGCTTAACAATCCCACCAGCATTTCATCTGTGACCCTACTGAACACAGAAACTCATGTCCCCAGCTGAGCCCAGTCATCAAGCTCTCCTCCAAAGGGCCTGTGACAGCTTCCCCACCAGCCCCTGTGCCAGCCAAACACCATGGGCTCCCAGCTGGCAGCTCCACAGCAGTGTTTTTTGCAATCCAGTCATGAGAGACTCTTGTGCAAGGCCACCATGAAAAACCTAATGTTCCCCACACCCACAGGAGCCCAGCAGGAATTTTTGCCTCACACGGAGGCACTACAGTCCTATAGTAACTGTCAGACCTGCGGCCACAGTGAGTTCACCATGGCCACACAGGTAGCCACAGTAGTAACTAATCTGAGGAAAGCAGTTCAGGGGAACAAGTCCTATTCTTACTAAGACAGCTCAAGAAACACACGTAACTGGAGAGCATTAGCAAGCATGTAATACACATACAAAGCAGCTCCTGGAGTTACAGGGCAATCAAGAAAACAATGCTGGTAAATTTGCCCAATAGGTGTGTTTCAGCAAGAGGTAAAATCTCACACCATCCACTTTACAAGTGGCTAAATTCCATTTTTGTCATGTTTTCCCCCAGGTATGAGAGAGCTGCCAGGGAAATTGGAACAGCAATCAGAACCATGGACTTGTCCTCACTCCATTGACACCAGTTGAGATGGGGCTTTTCCAATCTTCTGCTTTACTCCACAAACAAGCAGAGGGCAGCTCCCTGCCCACAGGGTGGACAAGCATCCTGCCTGAACCACAGTTGATGTCATTTGCACTCCTAAAGCTTCCAGAAATCCGATGGAAACATTTTCCTTTTGGTGTCTGGAAAACAAGGAATACTCAGTCTGCAACCACCTCCAGACATGTTGATTTAACCAAGCTGCCCACTGGAGTGCCTGTTGGAGAGGCAAGAACAAATGCCAGCCTCGAGCAGGACACAGGTGCTGCTGGCAGGAGGCTTTTCTCTTCCACAGTGCCACTTTCTGCCTTATTTGGGACCAGTCTTACACCAGCACCTGATGAGGCAGAGGGCAGCCTGCCTCCCTCCCTGCATCACTGATTGAACAGACTCCTGCAACTATTCTCCACCTTCTCTCCTTATGCTCCCTGGCATCTATTGTCAGCACTTCCAATATATGCTGGGTCCTGATTTTCCCTCCTTGATCTTTGGCAGTGGTCCTGACAGCACACCATGCTGGCCCAGTGACTGCCTGAGTGGGCACAGGACATCTCCTTCCCTTGTTGACCTTCCTAGGTTGGCAACAGAACAACTACTTAAAAAGAGCAAATGCTTTTTATTAAAACGATGAAGAAAAGATCATAAATATTTTCACTGTCAGATGTCTGCAGCTTCACAGGGTACTACTACTACTTTGCAACTAATCACACTCACTTTTGCTTACCTCCTCCTCCCAGTCAAACCATTATTTTCACAATGTGATATCATTTCTAGCAACAAGTCGCATTACAAGCAAGGTTAAAGTGGATTTTTGCAAGTCACATTTTCTGCAAGTTTTTGATTGCAGGATGTGTGAACAACTTTGAGCATTTTCCTTTTCAAGTTTTATAACCTACAAAGACTTGTAAAAAGAGTGAATGTTTGTTTTGAAACAGACTCTCAAGCTAGACATGGAAACTACAGCTGGAAAAACAACTTGGATTTTACTGAGCAGAAAAAAAAAGCAAAGCAAGATAATGCGTACAGACAAAAGCTCAACGTTGTGCTATCTAGATAGTTTTCAGTACATGTAAGAAACATAATTACACAACAAGAAACAAAGAAATTCAAACTAAAAAAAACCCCTCCTTTTTGCTGAACCAAAAAGTATCCTATTTTTGTGTTTAACTGAACGATCTCCAGAAAAGACATCTGAATTCAATTAAAAGAAGTTTTGTTTTGGGGATTGCACTTCTGTGTGTGTGTGTGTGTGGTTTTGTTTTGTTAGTTTAAGTATTGAACATTTAACTATGTGAACTCATCATCATTGCTGAATTTCAGGATCACAAGATGGTAAAAGCCTAATCCAAGTTTTGAATAGCTCCTTAGGAAAAGTTGTGTGCAAAATAAACACAGAATGTGATCATACTGAAAAACTGCAGCAAGATGTGCAACAGTCATGCTGCTACTAATTAATATATTCTGATTTTGGTAGTTGCTTATCCTCAAAGTCCTGAGCATACAGATGATGTATAGTTCTCAACTGTCTAATTTTAATGACTTTTCCTTGGAAGACAGATTAAGGTTCTTTTTTTTCCTGAGAATATAAAAGCCACTCAAATCAGTTAACTTGAAAAATGCATGTAATTACAAGACTTATTTTTTGCCTAATATTTCCAGATACTGGTTTGCCTCTGATGTGTGGAGATCGATACACAGTTAAGTTCTGATGCATCAACACAGAAGTAGTCAGTAGCTTCTTTCTGCAGGGTTTCTCTGGAAGCACAGCCCCCTGTTTGTCTCAAGGGCAACACATAGACTGGACTTGACCCACCAGAAGCTTCCTTTGCCTTCCTTTAAGAGGTGTGAATGACCACTCAAAACTTAAACAGCTCTTCCTCCAAAACTTGCCATGACTCCAATTACGCCTGGGACAGAGCATTGCTATTATAAGACACTATAAACAAAGTAGTCCATTACACCTACAAGTGTATACACTGAAAATCACAAAGTCCTGAACACCCATGAAAAAAAACAACAAACAGTAGCATTAGGCACAGCACATGGGAGGAAAATTGAATAATTTTGCTAAAATTTACTGAAGTGGTGGCAAGCTGCTACTGTCAATGAGAGAAGCAGTTTGCAGATGGAATGGATTTTAGCTGCTGGTACAGCCAAGCTACTCAATAAAGATAAAATACCAATTTCAGACATTTTCAGACACTGATTAGTTAACAGATTACAACAGACTCTTCTCCCAGCCTCTTTAGGGGTGCTGCCCCCTGCTTGATGTGTGCTATATAATATTCTGCATCATGAGATCCTTCATCTTCCAGAGGCTGTACATACCAGAGATGTCTCAGGCTGTTGTGCCTTGCACAGTAACCATGACTATCCTTTACCTCTAAAATGAAAATAAAATAAAAAAACACCATCCTTCTTTCTAATGTCTGACAAAAATATACTAAAGTATTTGTTTGCACTAGATTCAGCTTTTTTACCAGAAGTATTTATTCAAAAACAAGAGCTGAGATAGATGTACAGATAAGAGCAAAGGGAGGGTGAGAATAAGAAGCCTTCCAGCACTGTCCACGTGAACACTTTCTTTGCACAGCTTGAAATCACCAACGTCTTTTATTGTCTGTACATTGTCCAATATAAGTAACTAAATCCAGCCTCATTTGTAGCATCTCTTGACTCAAATGCAGGCATTTACGCCCCTCTTTCCTCTGGCCTCAACACAGCAAGTTTCCTTGGTTATCCTGTCAGATCTCCAGCTTTATGGGAATAAAAGGCTGGATTATTACAAGTGTGGGGATGTGCATCTTGTGACTTGAATCCACTGTGAAATTATAAATTCAACATGAAGTCCACAATCAAACAAGCAAACAACACAGCAATGTAACAATACCTATCACCCATGGTAAACCCTGATTTTAAGCCATTATTATTTTTCTCCAGAATAGCAAATGTCAGTTTCAAAATAAACAGATTCAGAATTAGAGGAACTAGTTCAGGGTCTCTGTAACCAAAGTACACACATTCAAGAGATGATCAAACACTACAGTACATAATTAGCTGCCATGTAAGGCAGGGAAGAGACACTGTACCATTTCTTTTGGGGTGTTTGTGTGAGAAGCAACTGTCATCTCAGTTCAGAAAAATTATTTCAGTGTCTTGGGTCAGAGAGTTTCAAATGACAGAAACATTTCTTTCCGAATTGTTACCTATCACATCGCACTTAACAGCACATTCACAAGAACATGTATGCTTATTTTTTCTGAAACCATTCTAGATATAAAATTTGCTTGCTTAGTGCCATTCTAGTGGTGATTCCAGGCAAAAGCACTTTTCTGGTCTATCTTCAAGCAGATTATCAGTTCACAGCTAACACTGGTAATGCTGGGCATTCGCAGATTACTCCCAACATGTGCAAGTCTAGGACTAACTGCCACACTGAGAAAGACAAGCTGCAATTATTCAGTTATGGCAGAGGGCTTGTCTCCTACTTTTCCTGCTATTTTACACTAAGGAATATAGGAGAAAAGAATCCTCACTCAATACTTCTAGTCCTGTTGTTCAAAACATTAGGAACAGAAGTATAAAAGGCTCAGCTACCATTAGAAGACAGACTGCCATCCATTTGAAGAGAGCCAAGTATTGCAAAGCCAACACAGAAACAGGGAAGTAACACTGATGTTGATATTTGGCACTGGTTTAGAATTGCTCAGAAATATGTAGTGTTTTGGGGAGGTATATAATATTAAACTGGACGTCTCCTCTTAAACCACAAGAACTCATGTGCTTTGCTTTTCAATTTCGAACCTCATTTTTTCAGGAGGTCGAACTCCACATATCATCTGATACCAACCCTCTTACTGCTTTCTACGAAAAGCTTGAGACAGTGATCCAAAAAAAGCGTAAGCAAAGTTTTGTCCTGGCACATGCAAAAATTTCCCAGGAGCAGCTATGATTGTTTCGTTGGTCACCTGGCTCCTATTCTGGAACAGTCCTGCTCCGCTGTCGGCTGCAAGACCTGGCTGGCTGGTGCCACTGAGGGCAGCCCTTGCTTGCTGCCCATGCTCTGCTGCACTTCTGCCAGCCTCCCTGACTCTCTGCCTGTATCTGCAAAACACAACTCAGTTTCATCAAGTTCAGACTCAATGAAGCACCTTCCCTTGCCCACTGTGTCTCTCAAGTCACATTGTGTCCACAACCTTCCTTCCTTCTTTGCAGTCAAAAGGGATGATGATCTTGAAGGGGGCTTGTGTGGCAGAAAAAAACATCCTTGTTGAAAAACCTGCTCAATGAAAACTTGCACAGCTTGTTCAGAGAGCTCACAGGAAACTCCTTTCCATGATAGCTGTTTAGGTCTGCTGGTAACAAGACTTGCCAGAGCCCAGAAAACTCTCCTCTCTCTAGCTCCCACACAAACTACTTGTTCAAGGCCATGTCATGAGTATGCTACTATCTGCAGCTGTTTATAATACCAAGCCTTGCAGCACCCATATTTTGTAAAGGGACAAGTATCCAGCTCAAGCAAACAGAGTTTAACTCCTAGGCAAAGTATGCAGAGTGAACAAACATGGCTGAAAATGCAGCATGAAGTTCAGATTCTTTCCCAAAAATCAGAAAACATCTCCCTTCTCTCCCCTCCCAAAGGCTAGAAGAGGCTATTCTCATATGGCGGTCCTGTACAACAGGTTAGGAATTTTTACCTCTCAATTACTGCCCAGCTCTCCCACCCATAGGATATTTACAGAGACTGCTTTCTGAGAGAGCTGCCATTTTTCAAGGCAGAACCAAAGTGGTTGATGCTGCTCAAAACAGTTCAAGTCCATTTTGACAAAGATTGCTACAGCTGGTTTTCTTTCAAAATTAAAGAGCCATGATGAGGTTGTAAAAAACTGACTTATTTTTGGAGTGCTGAGTATTACAACTCCAGCATTTGCCAAAGAAATCAGCAGAATGTTTTCATATTTTTTTTTTCAGAAGAGACATATCTTTGAGTCCTTGCCACAAGAAATGTTTTTGTCCTACATTTTTTATAAGCTCCCAGAACATTTTTCTCCTCCCTTAATTAAGAAATGTTGGTGTTTTTTCCATAGTTTCTACACAAACAGCATAGTAATGCCAAAATGTTTCTCAGAATACAACTTTCAATGAAGAACTTGCTACTGATACTGACCTTGTTACAGCCAGATTCGGCACAACAGATTTTTCTCTTCACATAACTTATGGCTGTCCCCAGTTCTCCACATAATTGCATTATCATTGCTATTTCCAATTCAAATTTAACTGACTGCAGCTTCCAGCTATTGCTTCCTGTTATGACTTTCTCATCTGCTGTAATTTCCTTGGTATTTTTTCCTTGAAAAGGTACTTGACCACTGTCCCAGTCTTCTCTATGCTAAATCAATACAAAGTTTCACACTGCAAGGTATTTTTTCTAGCCCTCAAATAATTGTTGCAGGATTTTTTCCAGTATTCCTCCAATTTGTTCTTTCCTCCCAAAAATGTGGCTGTCCGAAACTGTACTATGCACAGAGATAAACTTAATCTCACTGTTCTTCTGTTCACATAACTCAGGACTAAATAACTGGTTTTTACTACAGTATCAGTGCGAAGCATATTTTGATGCACAGGAAGACAATAATATATAAAGCAAGCTTTGACTTGAATATGTACCTACACTATTGAGTCATTTTATGAATGTAAGAATTTGCATTCTGGATAGCACAAACATTATACCAGTGATGTAGTGATTGCTGCTTAGGCTAAAATTCACATACACTTAAATATCTAAAATACCAATCTAAAATTACTGTACTTGATATCAGCAACACTAATAGCCAAGAAAAGCTGAACAGGACAACACTTTATTAAAGAGAGTTTACAAGTCGTGTTTGTCCAACTCACTTTCATGATTTGTGTTTAAAAATTCTGCCTTGATTTATGAATTTGGACTAATTTCCATGTCTTAAAACCCAAAAAACTTCACTTGTATTTAATTTCTTGAGCATTCTGTAGACTGCCCCTAAAAGTAGAAGCAATTTCCTAAGCTATCTTGTTAGACAGAGGTACACAGAAGTGCACAGGCACTTCCTGCCTTCGTCTGGGCTTAGCTTTTAAAACAAGGAAAAAAATACAAACACTTGGCATCTGCCCTTTCAACACTTAAACAACAAGGGTGATGCCCTGAGAGTTTTTAGGTTTTTAGGTCTTTCAGCTCCTCCTTTGTACTTTTAAGCATCATAGATTTTATATTTCCTGTTATCCTTAAATACAGGTCAAGTGAATCTGAACTAGCAATTTCACATCTAAATCTCTCCAATTGTTAGCACATGCATCTACAAGCACCAGTTCCTCACTGATCTGCTGGCAGACCTTTAGAATCTTTAAGCTCTGCTAGTAACAGAAACACAAAAACCCCACATTTTTTCCAGAGTTTTTCCAGTAATTCTTTTTCACATTCCATTTTCATTAGAAGTTATTTCTTCAAAATAGCATTTCGTCTCTACATCTGTTGAAGCACCATCATGTTGACAAGTTCCTCTTGTAATAAACAATGAACATCATGAGAGCTGACCATAAAGCTGGTGGGAAGCAAGAAAACTCTTAAACATATTAATTTCTAGATTTTGCCAAAAATACACACGGATCACAACACAAGAGCAAGCAACTGTGGATACCTCTGTACCACACAGTGGGTGGTGCAGACAGCAAAGCCACACGTGGAAACAGGAGCAGTGATGTGGCACTCAGGACACAATGCTACCAAGCCAGAGGGCAGCGAGGCATGTTGTGCTGCCAATGCAACGGCCTTGCCCGCTGATGCACTGCTGCTGCCCCGTACCCAGGAAACGCCTGCCTTCTCTGAAGGTGTGGCTCTTGCTCTGCAGGTGTGGCTACCTGCCACTGCCTGGGTCCGATCAGGGGAGGCTCCATGCGGCCTTCAGCTGGTCCACCCCAGCCTTGCTGCAATGGCAGCTGGGGACAGACTGCCAGCGGTGCCTACGACCAACGGCAGCACTCACCTCCTATCCCAAAAGGAGGGTGTTACTAAGCTGTTTCCACTTGCTTAGAAACTAGGAGACTTAGGCTATTTAGACCAGTATTTTCCACATCAAACCTTTGCCCTGTGCTGCAGGTTTTCAGGAACTAACACCTGAGGTATACAAAAAGGAAGTCTTCTCGTACCAAATATGCAAATAATAGCAACTGATGGCTACCTGAGAAAGTACTTTTTTTATCACTGGCAGTTCTTCACTAGATGACAGGTCTTACCCGGGTACAAACACACTTCATGAGAGCAAGCCAGGAACCCTAATGAGCCTGTGGATTAAATAAGGGGGTTATGGTACAAGCTGCAAGAGCAAAGAAAATAGGATCTCTGAAACACTGGAGAAGAGAAATATTGAGCACACCTGCAGAGCCAATGACTAGCAAACAAGTCATCTCAGACAGCAAACATTTTTTACAGAGAAGTTCATTTGTCTTCCCCAGTCATAACCATTATCCAATAAAAAAAAACCTAGCTGTCTTTCCATAATGCTCAGCTTCATCAAGTCTGTGGCAGAATTTGAACATTCTTTTATCTCTTAAAGGCAGAGAGGTTCCAGTACTTTTGCCTGAACACGGCAGAAATATCACTGACGCACAAACATATGGCTTCTACCCGACACCAATACTCAGCAGAGCACTACGGATTTCACCCCTTTCTTTCGCAGGGCAACACTCTCTGATACAGTATCCACATTTAAGACAGTACAAGATGTGAGAGTGTATACAGTAACTTCCAGATTTGCAAACAAAATTACAATACTTACACACTTACACTTCCATTTCTTAATACAAGAACTCTTCTCTCCACAATCCAACAAGAACGTGTGTGGCAGAGAATACAAAACTTAAAATCAAACAATATCTAAACCTGTACTAAGACCCTGACCACCCAGTTTCTAACAGTTATAAACGTGCAGCTTCTTAAGGTATGCAGAGACGTACCTGTGACAAGTGACTCACAGGCAGCAACAAATGTACCCATCTCTTTCCCACCACAGCGTTCTCCAACCTGAGCCAAAGGGCTCCTGCTGCCTCCTGAGACAACTAGAGCACATGTAGAAAACACCCAGCATCCCCAGACAAGGAACCTGAGGTATCTGTGTTGAAAATACCAAAAGGCTTAACCTGTCTTCACTTGCAAATCTATCAATCATTTTTCTACTTCTCTTTTTTTTGTGAAGAAGGCAAAATAAGAAAGTTCAAAAGGTCTTTTTTTTAAAAAAAAAAAATTTAAACCCTAAAGGATTTTTTTTTTTTTTCCCTCGTAGGAAACATTAACTGAAGTAATATCTTTCATTATTATACAATATGTTTTAGGCAAATTATTTGAATCCACAATAAGACCTCCAAGTACATGCATGGAATCTCAACAGCCTGGGGATTCTAGCATGTTGCAAGGTTTATTGCCTCTTTGTTGCTATTGTAACTCTCTTACTTAATTGTCAAACTATGAAAAGCCCAACACATGCCTCACATCTTTTTATGTACCTTCAAACCCTTTCGACCTATTTGCAAAACTGCAACCAGCAGGCTAATAGCAGAAAAGGTTTCTGCCAGCTTCATGCAGTGCAACAGAAATAATTTCCAAAGAAGGAGCAGTAGAGGTAATCGCACTTGAAGTCCCCCCATTCTCTGGAACAAGCTGCTTCAAAAAAGTAAAATTACAATGAAATAGCAAGTTTCAAAATCGAATCTTGGTTCAGAAGAGGCAGTCTTCACCTGTTAAAAGCACCACTTGTCATGCAGATTCACTGCTGTTTAAATCCTTGTCCCTGCGCACAAGGAGGCAAGAATGCAAAAGCAGAAGTAGCATATGCTCCAACATAACACTTTAAAGATTGCTATGAGGGCTAAATTTTCACTGTGCTCTATCTGCTGTAAATATGAGTCACTCTAATAATAATAATAATAATAATTATTATTATTATTATATAATTATATTATTATTAATTGTTACTTCATCTGTGTCATGAATACACATATGGAAACTTTTCGAGTTTTTTGCATGAGTAGTGCTATCTGATGTGACAGAACTATTTGATGTGAGGGAGAAGGATTTAGGATCACAGGCTCCTTCCAAGGACAAGCAGTGGATAAATATTACAACTGAACTGCTTTCCATAATTTCCTTGAATCGAATGAGTGCACACAGAGAGACCCAAACCAATGCAAAGGCTGGATTTGCTGACTATGGCCATGAAAAAGATATTTCTTATTCCAGCAAAATCCAAAATACAGCCAAAGAAAGACAGACTGAATTTAGAATAAACTAAGCACATTACTGCTTTTTTCCTATGCAATGAGTGCTGCACTCACCAGAGCTGAACTGTAGCTTGGCCAGTCAACCAGAAAGCTCTCAGGGCACATTTCAAATGCCCAGTGAAGTCCCATGGGACGCACCCAGCTAGTCCTGAAAACAAGCCACTCTAATATTGGATGAGTCTCATTGCACTAGCACAATACTCTGCTTAAGCTCATTATCCTGATGAGAAAATTAATTACTAAATTAACTAAAGAAGGCTTAAGGTGTCTAGAGATTAATCTCTTAGTCATCTATTCAGTAAAATTACAGCATTCAGCCACTCCAGTAGTAAGCCTTTTACACAAAAAACATACATGTCCATATTCAGACCAGTATAGCCATACTTTTTCCCTTTCTTGAATGACAGCACATCTCCTTAGAGACCCTTAAAACCCAAGTTCTTGATATTAACTTCTCTAACTGTATGCCTAAGTCTTCCTTGCAACTTGGTATGAACTACACAGCTGTACAATTTTTCTCTCTGAACCTGCAAGTTCAGACATCCACAGTGCCTGCAAGTACTAGAACAAAATTGTCAATCCAGGTTCATCAATCAAAACATAATTATCCATTTCCCTTGAGCTAAAATTGCATAGAGTCAGTCACCATTGTATAAGGAAGGCTGCCTCGGCAATTCCTCAGAATCCATACAGACGGTTGAAGTTTGTGAAGTTTCCAATCACCTTAGTCATATGGCATACATATGACAACGTGAGATCTAAGAAACAGTGGATCCTGTCCCAAGTTTCCTACTACTTCTGTAATTTTTTGTTAACCTTAAGCATTAAAGCTGTAAGAAACTTTTGAATCAGAAGTACCTTAAAGATGAGGTTCAACAAGGCCAACTGCAAGTTCCTGCACCTGGGTAGGGGCAATCCTCATTATCAATACGGGCTGGGGGATGATGAGATAGAGATGAGCCCTGCAGAAAGGGACTTGGGGGAACTGGTGGACAAAAAGCTGGACACAAGCCAACAATGCATGCTCAGAGCCCAGAGGGCCAAACACATCCTGGGCTGCATCAAAAGAAGTGTGGTCAGCAGATAGAGAGTGGTAATTCACCTCTATCCCTGACAAAACGACAGAGTACCTAATTCTGAAGGTCATCTCTAAGCACACGGGAAAGAAGAACGTTATCAGTAGTCAGCATGGATTTACCAAGGGGAAATAATGTTTGACTAATCTGATAGCCTCCTATGATGGTGTGACTCAATGAGTAGATGCAGGGAGAGCAGTGGATCTAGTGACTGCAGTAAGGCTTTTGACACTGTCTCCCATGACATTCTCATGAGCAAGCTCAGGAAGTGTGGGGTAGAAGAGTGGACAGTGAGATGGACTGAGAACTGACTAAACAACACAGCCCAAAGGGTCATGATCAATGGTGCAGAGTTCAGCTGGAGATGTGTAACTAGTGGAGTCCCACAGGGATCAGTGCTGGGTCCAGTCCTGTTCAACATCTTAATCAACGACCTGGATAAGGGTCCTACAGAAGCCCTCCAGTACCTGAAGGGAGCCTAAGGGAAAGCTGGGGAGGGACTTTTTACAAGGGCATGTAGTGATAGGGCGAGGGGCTATGGTCTTAACTTAGAGCAGGGTAGACTTAGATTAAACATTAAGAAGAAGTTCTTTACTATGAGGGTGGTGAAACACTGGAACAGGTTGCCCAGAGAGATGGTGGAGGCCCCGTGCCTGGAGACATTCAAGGTCAGGCTCGATGTATCTCTGAGCAACCTGATCTAGTTGAAGAGGTCCCTGCTCACTGCAGCAAGGGCTGGACTAGATAACCTTTCAGAAGTCCTTTCCAACCCCACACATTCTAGGTTTCTATGATTTACGTGTCCACATCTATAAGTTGATGATAATGAATGTTAAGAAAGGCAAACAGGAGTGTGGTGTGCATCAGGAAAGTTATGTCCAGAGAAGGAAAAGAAGTACTAACACCACTTAACAGTCTTGCATGAGACTGTATATAAAATACCATGTACCATTCCTGGCCATTTTGTTCCAGGAAGAGTAGTTTGCCTTGTAACAGGTGCAAGAAGTGTTACTAGCCCCATTAGAAGAAAGGGAGTCCTGCCAGAAACAGAGTGCTGGTTTTCTTCCATGAAAGGGCTACATTAGCTTTTACAGGCTCATACTGCTCCAGTGACTTGCCTAAACAGACATAGCAGGGATTCAGCACAAGATCATTCCCTCCTAAATCCAGTCCTTCACCTTACAGCTTAATCAACACAGAGAGGCATCTATTGGTAGGAAATGCACTGTGGAGCCACAGCTACCTGAGAGCTAGAGACACTAATCTTCATCTCAATAAAACCTACTTCAGATACTTCCAATACATTTACTGCTATTTTTTTTTCCTCTTTTTAGCTTACACTTCCCTCTTCATTCTTTTCCATCTATAGCAAAAGGTGTATCGTGATCTGCATTAAAAAAAAACAAACCAACAACGACTTGTAATAACAAAACATTAGAAGCTCAACCATTGCTAATAATTGGGCTTAATCCACAAACACTCATTAGGGGAACTCAGTTTCTTCACTGCGGAAGTCTGGCCAACACCAGTTTCCACACTCTGTTGCTGATGGCCAGCACCCCTACGAGAGGGGTAGAATGTCTCTTCAAACCCAGCACTTCATTTATGCTGCTGAACATACGAATCAAATTTGGAAGCAGTTCAGCATCAGATTATTTTTTTTTTGGCATATTTGCAATTTTCCACTCTTGACAACGCAGCAAGAACTAACAAACAGAAAAAAAAAATCCACCCGCATGTTTTCAGTAAATTATGCCACATCATCATGAAGTTTCAGTTGAATTTTAAAATTCAAGAGTAAGAGACAAAGTCAACAACCTCAAAACAGGCAGATTTCCTGGTATGTGCTAATAAAAGCTGCTTATTCTGTTCCAACTCACACAGCACCAGAAGAGTAGGTTTGATTATGTTCAGAGTCTTTCCACTAATTACACATCCAGAACTACCACAGTGTGGCTTACTATTAAAAACCATACAGCTTAGCTCATATGCTTATCAAAAGTGAAAATAAAGGTAAGCCATTTTGAACAACCTGCCAAATATATCCAGTAGTAGAGGCATATATAGAATGCTGGTTGTCTCCCCCATCTCAAGCTTCTAATCATGTTTTCTTCTGCTGAACTACTGCTACAAAAATTCCTAAAATGTCAACAGTTCTAATATACAGGAAAAAAATGAAACAAAACATCTTAACCACAGTATTGCAAAGGTTCTCAACATCTGGCAAAGATGCACATGACAGAACAGTGTTTTTACTGTTAGATATATGCTAGAAATCCTTCCACTCAACCCATGTATTTTCAACGCTTCCATATAATACACTGAAGAAACCTCTGACACGTGTGAAGTTCAATAGACAAAGACTGCACTGCCGGGGAACTTGGCAGTACTTAAATTGAGAAGTTTGCTGCAACCAGTTTTCAACAGACCTAAAAAGCATCTCCAAAATCTAATCCAGTTTATAATCTCCAGCTTTTGTAAATGCCACTCTCCAAATCTGCAGAATGGACTCAGTCATTTAAGGTAACTAATTCCTTGAATTTCAAATTTCAATTTTTATCATCATCACACAAAACAAACCAGCAAACATTTACATTCCCATTCAAGTGTTAACACGATTTGAAGCAGCATGATGAAACCAGCTAGGACAGATGGCATCTGGTATCATAATCAAGGCCAGAGTGTCCCCTTTGAAAGGCAGAAGATTAATTGTTTAGAAAATTCACAAGTGCAGTCTCCCTGATCTAAATCCAGACACAAAGTTAATGATAAACAGAAATAAATGTAATTTATATGTCCTTAATTTAGCCAATACAGTTTATTCTCATATCTCACAAAGTAAACCACCAAAGGTATTCAGTTTGTTTATCAGTTTTTCTGGTAATTCCATGACTTAGGATGGGAGGAGAGGACACATGCCTAGAAGTTGTGTTTCAGGACCAATGCAGGTATTCGGGTGTTGCACAAAACAGCACCCCTTTGACCTATGCATCCCTATGGCCTTGTACACAGCTTTTAGATTCCCTGCAATACATCACAACTTTTTCTAATTCACCCCAAAAAAGCACTAATGTAGAGCAATGAAGCACTGATCCAAAAGCAACTGGAGACATTGCAAGAGGTACTGACTGGGATTCAAGCCCCTCAGCCAGAGCCCACAGCAAACAGGGAACCTTCAGGGGGGTTCACGCTTTTTGGAAGAAGGCTTAGTTTCCCTCTCAGTAAGACTGAATGAACACCTTCCAGTCAATAAGGCACAAAGTTCTTGTTTATTTACTCCCACAACCTTTGAGCTGTTTCCAATGTTGATGGTAGCATTCAACAGTGTAAGTACTACACGCAGCCTACAATGCATCTCCTGTCAGTCTGAGAAAAATCACAGCTTCAGCAAGGCAATCTCCCCAGCCCAACATACACCACTGCCATATCCCAAGGCTTTCCTTTACACCCTTTGCTCCACTTGCAGTCTACAGGAGACATCCACCAGCCAACACGTCCAAAGACATGGCCTGCTTACTAGAAGACATGTTTACAGCATGTCCAAAACAATATTCTCCTGCATCTGCTCTGTTTATTTTGGTTTCTACACATTCGTAATTTTTTCCAGCTGTTCAATATTACTAGAAGCTTTACTACAAAAATAGGTATTACACTCTCAATAACATTTCACATAACCGAAGAGCCTTCTACTTTGTCAGAGATGTGCCTATCCCAGGAGCCATCATTTTTCCAGAATGTCAGAAGAGAACAACTAAGTGCATGCTAAAACCCAAGCACACAAAAAAATGCATTAATTACTATGGTTCCAGAGATTTGAAGCAAGAGAAAAAAACTGAAATGAAATATGAATAAATATAAATGCTATCATACCTGAAAAACCTCCAAAGCCTTATCTTGCTACTACCAATGTTCTCTATTTTCTTGAACCTCACTGGTATGCTGTCACCACCACCACATTTGCCATTATACCTTTTTTAAATGCTTTTCACAGAAAACAAAAAGTGGTGATGAAGTGTCAGACTCTTTCCCCCCCCTGCAACTTGAATAAAAAAGGTGAATCATCTTCATTCTTCAGAGAAGAATAAATCTCATAAAAGCTATAAAACTTAAACCAATAGTTTTATGTCTTCCATAATTGTTTTTTTTTTACCTAAACTGCTAAATGAATGATATTGCAACCAGAAAAGATAACAGTAATTAAAAATAATTTCACTTCAGGAATTCTTTTTGTCCCAAACTACCTAACATGACCCCACAAGAATCACTTAGGACACTATCAATTGAAACACGCTTTCAACTGTGCATATTAATGTACCATAATGTTCAAAGAAGCCATTACTAAACTCAATGTCTCTTTTGCCACATCCTTTTAAAAGATTTGTTACCAAAAGCCACGTTAGCACTACTTATCCATCTGTTGGGGAAAATTTATGTTGGTATGTCAAACAAATAAAGCTTAAAACTGCACACAGTGATGAGGACTGCTAGTCTGATCACAGGTAGCCCTGCAGCCAGGTGGGGTGACAGACCTCAGGGCTATGAGGCCAGGGACAGATTCTGCCTGCCACCTTCCCAGCCAGGAAAGACATTCCAGGAGCAAGGCATCAGTGAAGAAGCAGACAGATCCCTGCTGCACGCTAGTGACCCTGTCAAAACCTGATAAAACATGTTACTTTGTATGCTTGGCAACAGCAGCACCCAAGTTGATAAAAATAGCAAACAAATTACAATTGTCTTGTCCTTGAAAACTACCAGGTTTTATGCAGAAAACAAAACACCACATGCTCTTTGGAGGGGTAATCGCTACTCCCTCAGTAAACCAGACCTTTGTAACATGAACCCAGAAACAAGTTACCTCTTCGGAAATTAAGACACAACCTAGATTTTTTTTTTTTTTTTTTTTTTCCCCCTGCATGGTGAATTATATTCACACTACCTAGAAAATACCAGTGTTACACCCCTTCTAAAATACAGTTCTCTGGGCTAAAACATAACAAACATGAAATAAACTCTCTTTGGGCTTGGAGCAAGTAAGGAGTTAACTTATTTCTGTGAAGTTCAAAAATAAGATACTGTGGCATTTGGAACAAAACAGAGAATACATAGAGGAAAAAAACCTCTCAGTTCTCACTAACAACTGATGGACATAATACTATATAAAAACTTGGAGTCACTTAAAACAGTCATTGGAAGTCAGATTTATGGCAGTATGGAATTTATATTCATGAGGAGACAGTCAGTGAAGTTTTTATTTAGTAAAAAAACTTCCTGTCATACATATAGCTCAAATTACTTTTCAGTGAGATACAGAATCATATTTGGTAAACTATGCTGCATGCATGCACACCTTCACACTTACCACTTTTTATATTCACAAGTTTAATTTTTTTCCTGTACAAAAGTTTCTGTAATTTTAGTCACAACTTACATTTTAAGACTGCCACATACAGATCCAGCTGCAGTCTTAGAAGAAACATGACACCCACTATTTGCTCCTTAATGAAGGAGTCACACTTACTGCAACACAGAAGCCCACCAAGTACAAATATTTTATTAGGCCACTGCCACCTACTTCTAGATTATATTCTTTATAATCTGGGTTAACCAGGCATAAGGACTTTTTGGCCAACACATGCTCACCAAGTAGCCTCAGAGATGATGACTGCAGAATACTGGACCTACAATCCCCATCCAACAAACACTAACGGTCACAGAAACATGTAAGAAATGCTAGAAGCACACAGGTAAGAAAAACCAGTATGAAGTTACTCTAAAAAACAACATATTGTTACATTTGTTTTTTTTTTTTCAGCTGAGCAATCTTTAACTATACAGATCAGCTAGAAAAGCTTACTTACATATGTAAAATTAATGCCAAATATATAATTCTAGCCTGAAACCAAACACCAGAGGAGTAAAAGCAGGCGCTGCTGCCTTTGAGCTACACTACTTTTCAGAGCGCAGCTGTTCCCTCTCTCGGTTCTGTTTGTGCATTAGCTGGCAGCTCCCGCTGGCTGCATTTTTCTGAGAGAAAGATTCTGATGCAAGTCCAACAGTAAGCAGTGGTTGTTTTTTCTCTTTAGATCATGGGGTTTCCTTAACTGTTAGCAGTAAATGTCAGCTATGTGATGACAATTACAACATATGTCAAAATTTATAGACCATGTTGATAATCACTTTCAGAAAGCCAGATTCAAATGCACATCCGAATTCTTTAAGAGAACACCAAAAGAGAGATTCAGAAATTCCTGCAATTTCAAACATTTATCCATGAAGCTTAAAACATTAACTTTCTGGAATACCACCTGATTTCTGGTTCCTTCTGGATATTTCAACGTTCACATGGTGCAGAGAAGGGCACACTGACAGAAATAAGTTTAAAGCTTCAGAAATTTCTCATTTCTCCTTACAACTATAAAAGGTTCCTTCTTTGTAAATTCTTGTCTATCTATATTTAAGTTTGTATATCATGGTTTACTTTGTATTTATTAATAATGAACACCATCTAGACTGTTTCCTCTTTTTGGAATCTATCCGTGCTAGGCTTTTTGTGTTGGTGTCTGATAGACAACCTTGCTCTTATTTCTAGGTTTTTTCATTTCAAAACTTCTCTGTTCAGTTTTTAAGGAAATTACAATCCAACTGGGGCACAATTAAAAAAAATATATATAATAAAATCAGTCTCCTACATGAGAGGATAAGAAACCACATATTTTTTCCAAACAGTAAAACTAAGGCACAGTGTAAGGCATTACATGTATTTTAAGGAGATAAATTTTAATTTCCAATGCAACTTCACAGTAAATTCTTTGTGCTATTGCTTACACTCTTGCCCTTCCAAGAAAAGGTGGACTGGAAGAACAAAAGCAGTGGATGAGGGAATGCAGCATATCATAAAGTTGCCATCTCACAAAGGGCTGAGACTCCTCTTATTCAAAGGTTTATTAAGGGAAGCTTCCTGTTCCCTGCAAGAACATGTGGAGGTTCAAGGAGCAAGAAAGTAGCTTTGTAAAACTGGCATATGAGTGTATGAAGCAGAACTGAAAATTCCTTTCACAGTATCAACGCTTATCTGTATTCCCAATTCTCTTTATTGCTATTGTTTATTTCTCAGAACAGAGAATCTTCAGCTTTAAATGACCACCGGTCACTGGTGCAGTGCACAGACCCCCCCTTCCCTGTCAAGACCCTCTCACCTGGCTCATGTTTGCAGTCTGGGTGCTAGCAACTACCAATAATGTCTTTTGAGTCCAGTTCACATCAATGAACCAGCTGAAGGGACAATGAAAATAGCTTTTAATTTCTTTCCTAAACAAGCCAACCCAGCACACTAAATGAAACAGAGCTTTTGCAACAGAGCACATTCTCACTCCCAACTGGCCAATTTTAAGGGACAATTACACAGGCCTGTTACCTGAGTTAGTACCCTTGTTTTATCTACTTAATTAAATTTTAACAGATGGGTACCTTTCCACAAAAGACACAAGTAACTTTTTAAGTATTTAAACCCTTTTATTTTCTTTTGTTTCCTAGTTTTGGGGTGTTGGTTTTTTTCAGAAATGTCCTTTACCTCTCACCCAAAGGTGAGTCAGTAGCAGACTCCTGTTGAAAGCTGACAAGTCACTGTTAGCTGGTTTGTCCTTTCCCTGCTACTCTAACTCAGATGTTCAGAGTTTTAGGCAATCAATAGTAGGCAAGCCAGTGGGGAAAGCTACAGAGACCAAAGTGAGAAAGCAAGGCCTTTTAAAAGAAGACAGTATTTGGTATCTGTTTAAATGGAAAACAATTTTAAAAGTCTTCTATTATCTAATAAAACATTTGAGGAAAAGAAAGTGAGGGGGAAAAAAAGGAGGAAAAAAAAAAATAATCAGTGAAATGCAATCATACAGCTCAATTCTATAATTCGAAGTATTCAAATTAATTCTTTGTCAACTCGCAACATCACTGCATTTGTTGAACTGCTGAAGGTTTCCTTTAGAACTTGTTCAGAATCTCTTAGCCACTTAACTAGATCTAATTAACACACAGAGTTCAAGGGGCACTGTATGAAAAGGGATGTAGAAGTACTCAGGCTGCTCTTCCTTCACTCCAGGAAATGGTAAAAGCTCAGCAAAAAATAAGAAAAATCATTTCAGATCGGAATGTTTACCCATGCCAAATATGAATGTCATGTGCATGAAGGAAGATCTCATAATATTACCTCTCATCTCAGTAAATAAATTAACACAATAACAATTCCACTCTCAATCCACACGTAATTCTAACTTAAGCTTGCTATAATTTTTAAAAAATTACACTGTAATTGAAAAAATTATGTTTTCTTTTGTCTCCTTAAACTTCAAGACTCACATCCTTGGCACAGCCATCCAAATAAGATCCAACTTGCCAGAGGTATCAGTTTCATTGAAACAAATCTGCTTCAATATTTTTCACTTGAAAGAAATTAGACCATGCCTTTGCAAGATAGAATCACACTGGAGTCAGAGAAACAAAAACAAGCAGGCTAGATTCTGTCTGACTTCAGCAAGGAGAATGAAGCATTGTATCTTTTGAAGTTAGTATGTCCTAGAGGCACAATGGATTTACTGTTCTACCTCCCCATTATAAAAAAATTGCTCTCCTACTGACCCAAGAGGAAAAAACACACAAGTAAGAAGGGGAAAAAGCCATCACTCTACGTGGTAAAAGATAACTGGAACAGCTAAGAAGCATTCCCTTCCCAATATGATCATACACTGTCAAGGTTTAACGCTGAGCTGGCAATTAAACAAAAGACAGATGATCTCTATTAAGCCCTCTCCCTTTATAGACATATAGCCTTTATTGAATTTCCTATCCATTCTCTCTCCCTTACACTCAGACACATACATTATCTAAGACTCTTTTTTGGAAAAACTTAAGTTTTGTAGAATATTGTTTGATTAGCTTCTGTATGGTTTTGTTTGGGTTTGTTTGATTGTTTCAGCTACAGAGAATTGTTTATTTTATTTAAATTCCCAGGCTCTAGTCCAACTGGATAGTTAACTCTGTGTAAAACATAAATGCAAGTTTATTATCAAAGTCACTACTTATTTTTCTCTTAAGCTATATACTTCTTGAAGGATGACATGATGCAAGATGACAGACTTCACACAGCTATTAAAAGAAAACTATGCAAGGAACAACATGATGAAGAAAACTTTGCAGTAGCATATTCCACCTTCCAGCTTAAAAGAACAAGTACGATTCAGTGTAAGAAGTTGCTAGTAGTCAAGTAATCTTTGCTTCTCTTTGCAACATGAAAAACTACATTCTTCCACATTCAATTAATCAATTCCTAGAAAATAACTTCTAAGAATCCAGAAAAAAAAAAAAAGTCATTGAAGTGATTCATGAATTTGACATGCTTTTTTGACTTAGCAATCTCTTTTGGGTTAATACTGGTACTAGGACTCAAGCTGTATCCCTAGACCTGCCACTAATCAGCAACATGTGTATCTTGTCCATCTTCTTTAATGCATGCATTAAAATAGCTCCACAGGAAGTACAGTACCAGAAATACTGAAAGCTGGCTACATGGACTGGACTATTCTCACAGTGTTCAGTCTTAATTTTACAAAATCCCACCTACAGCAAGAAATACAAAGTAGTATGATGACTGTTTTTTCTGTGCCCTTTCATCTCCTAGCACCAAAGAGGAAGAATTTTCTCTGTGCTTCAAACTAGGGATGATTTTTCACTCCTACTCCTAACCACATTTCTGCAAAGACAGCACACACCATTAGATTCCAGGAGCACAGCCCATGGCATGACAGAAAGGCACCTCTGTAGAGCTTCTCATCCACTCTGACCCTCTGCTTAGAGCAGAGCCAACTAGAGCAGGGTGCTTAGGGATGGGTTTTGAATACCTTGGGGCAACCTCTGCCAGTATTTTTTTACATTTAAATGGATTTCCTCTGTTTCAGCCTGTGCCCTCTGCCTCTTGTCCTGGTCCTGGGTATTACTGGGAAGAATCTAGCTCCATCTTCTATACTGCCCCCAAAAGGTATTTGTATACATACACTGGTATGATTTTCTTCTCCAGGCTGAGCAGTCCCAGCCCTCATGACACATGCTTCAGGTCCATTATAATCTTACACCTACGCTGGATGTGCTCCACCAAGACCATAACTTTCTTGCACTTGCTGAACATCATCCAGGTCATTAATGAAACTGTTGAACAGTGCTGGCGCCAGTGGTGATAATGGGATACACCACTAGTGACTGCCCCTGTCTAGACTTCGTGCTGCTGATCACAATGCTTGGAGCTGGCAGTTCAGCCAGCTGTCAGTCAACCTCAGTGTCCACACTTCATCAGTTTGTCTATCAGGATGCCAGAAGAGATCAGAGTCAAAAGCCTTGTCAACACTGAGACAAACAACATCCACTGTTCTTCCCTCATCCAGCGATACCTGACATTTCATTGCAGAAAGCTATCAGGTTGGTCAGGCATTATTTCCCCTTATAAATAGATGATGACTGTTCCAAATCACCTTGTCCTTTGCAAATTATTTGCAAAATTATTTTCTCCATCACAGGGATCAAGATGAGACTACCTTGATATTCTTGTCTTTCTTAAAGACAGGATCAATTTTTGCTTCTTCCAGCCCTCAGGAACCTCCCCCAGTCACCATGACCTTTCAAAAGAGAATCGAGAGTGGTCCTGAAGTGACATCAGCCAGCTTCCCCAGCACTCATGGATACATCCCATCAAGCCCCATGGACTTGTGTACATCCATGCTGTTTTAATGTTACCTGACCAGTTCTTCTGCATCCGAGGGCAAGTTTTCCTTGCCTGGGCTTCCTGAAGGCAAATGTCACCGGTAAAGGCTGAGGTGAAGATGGCATTAAGTACTTCAGTCACTTCTGTCCCCATTTAGCAAACAGCCCTCATTTTCGCTTCTGACATGCCTGGAGGAATCTTTCTTGTTTCCCTTCACATCCTTCACTTGTCAACCACATGTGGGCTTTGGCTTTCTTAACCCCATCCCTGTATGCTCTAACAAGTTCTCTCTACTCCTTCTAGGAAGGATTCAATACAAATCTTACCAAAACTTCTTACAAGAGCAATTGCTCTTGTAAATTGCCATTGCTGTCTAAGTTCCTGAGTTCCAAGAAGAGAAAAGATACATTCAACAGTACCTCAGACCAATTTCTTTGTAGGCACATCAGCATCAACATCCACAAGCAACTTTCGTCTTGAGATGAATTTGTACAACTCGGATATAGAGAAAATCTGTGACCATTCTACTTAAAAACAAAACTTGTTAACGTCTTCGATCCTTGGTTAATACCAGCTATCTATTACCACAGATGTAGGAGATACATCAGCAAGTAATTCTCACCTTAACATCATGGATAAAGGAGATCCAACAGTAAGTGCTTAATTCTTTATATCCATTCCTTGTTCATTTTTATACCAGAGGGAAGACACAAATACTGACAAGTAGCAAGGCTTTAACAGGCTTTAACAATGTATTACACATGCTTCGGCTTTATGTTGTGTATGGACAGCAGCACTCTTCGTGTTGATCAAACTGTGTATAACCAAGAATATGACCTCTCTTTTTCATACACATATTCACACATATGTATTACTGATCTTGGTCTTTTCCAGAAGCAGATTACATCTTATTTCTATTACAGAAAAAGTCCTGTTACCCAGCATCTATGCTTTGAGCCATTTCTACACTCAAAAACACACAGGGAAAAAAATTACTATTGAAGAAACAAATCTAGCAGACCTTCCTCCTAAAAAAGAAAATACAGCACTACAGACTGAACTCCAAATAAAACAAACTAAAGATAGAGTTGCATAAATAAAATAATATTAAATAATGAAATGTAAATTCTAAGAAACTTCAATATATGCCAGTATAATAAACCTACGCTGGTCACACACTACGTTATTTCTAGTTAAAGAAAATAAATATCAAGCCCTACTGAACTGCAGTTCTCAGCAGGAACTTAACTTTTGTGTTGTGGACAGACTGAAGCTGGTAAAACTCACAGAAGAACCATTAATGCAAACTCTTGACTTTTTAGTTGCCCAATACAAACTTTCCCCACTTCTAAACTCATTTTCTTTTCAGGATTTTTAAGCTGGTAAAGCCCTTGGGTTTCTTTTTGTTTGTCTTTTTGGTCAAAGAAATTGCAATGCATTGAAAAGAACACAAAACAATGTTTTACAAGTTTACACTTTCTATAAACTGTTCTTTGTGGTTCACAAAGATGTACAGCTGCAGGACTCAGAACACATTAAGTTCCATTTTAGTGCTAACATCATTTTGTCATATGTGTTCAAAAACACAGTGAAAGAAGGAAAGAGAAAGAATGCTTACAATTTTCCTCTTCTTTGTTCTTACCTCCAACCTTCCTTCCCAGTTTATCAGGATCATTTTCTAAACTCTAAGTGTGACTGGCCCAGTATTACAAACCTCTGTGCTATATGAATCAATGCAATACACAGATATGTACTAAGAAATCTACCTGGCCCTGTGGCATCATGAACTAAAAGTAATTGGTTCTGCAATCCACAAACTATTTCCTGCACCAGCATGACACTAAAGCAAACTGAAGAGCTTTATTAAAAATGAGAGTTACCTGGTCAGTGAGCAGGAACAAGTGCAGTCACAGATCAGGAGTGCAAACAGTCTATGACAGAAGTGAAGCTTGAGTGTTTGAAGAGTGTAAACCACACTTATGCTATGTACAGAGTATAAGTAAGTAAATATTTTTAACCAGGGTCATAATACAATTGCATAACTAAACCTGTCATTTTTAACTTGGACTTAAGTTTCTTATTCTCTTTCATGTTGACCATATTCACAAAGTTATAGTCTGAGACTGCCTCATTTATTTCTTACAGAAATTAAATTTCAAGCCTGAATTAGGATCCAGAGTACTCTGCTTCAAAACAGAAATTTTTCATACTTTATGAGCCAAAACAATCATGCTGCAAAAACAACTGCTAGACCACAAGCCATTCAACTGACCTGCCTAAAGTTTCATCATTTTGTGATCATGACACGGCAATGATTCTGATGGGATGAGAAAACAAGTTCCCTGGTCATTTTTATTATACAAAGCAACCATCAATTCAGAATTAAGGAAACCTCTGGGTGTAAAATTTTAGCCAAAAATAGCCAGAGGGCCTAACAGATGGATAAAGTTTGTAGGAGACTCTCACTGACTCCATCATATTACGGGCTACTTTGTATTTAAATTATTTCTGTCTTCAGAATAAATAAGTTAAGGAAATACTCCTGAAGATGACTATACAGCAATGTTTATTAAGCAACATGGGCTATGTGCAGCAGCTGTTTTAAAATCCACTTGTGTCACAAATACGACTTTTTCCACCCAATTCCACAGAAGTGTCAAAGACAGCTGCAGAAAGCAGAAAAGAATACTTCTCAGTGGGAAGTCTCCTTACTGTGCTGTTTATCACTTACCTGCTCCCCCAGTATTATTCCTGACTCTCACAGGCTCATTTTAAGCAAAATATGTTAAAAGGTATGCTGTTATAGCTTAAATTGGAAAAGCTTTACACAGCAACTTGTCCTCCTCTCACCTCACTTTCTGTTCTCCCAGCTACCACCTCCTCTCACAGGCTTTCCTGTCATTCTGAGAGTCCCAAGCCAGATGCACAGCTCCGCAGTAGCAGGCTTCCCTGCTGACAGGAACAGCGTGAGGGAAGACTCTAAAAAGTTGCTGCTCACCAACAGGAAAATCCAAGTTCCCATACCTGTGCTGGATGGAGGCTCTGCTCCACAGTTTGGTAGACCTGGTTTCACACCTCCCCTAACCATCTTGTACTTCAGAAGGTGCACCAGAAAAATAACTTCACTAATTTTCAGGAATGTTGTGCAAATGTGAGCCCCACAGACTGTACAAACTCAAATCACCCCAGCCAGGAGAGGCAGGTTAGTGCTCAGATACGGGCAAGCAAAAGAGTTTCCTTGTTGCTGACCATCAGTGTTTTGTTGGACATGTACATGTTTCTAGGCAAAACCCTGCACTTCTAAGAATGCAAGGCATCATGGTAGTATTCTTGATATTGCTACTGATCTGCCAAATGACACCAAGAAAAGCATGTGGCCTGTCCATGCTCTTTAAATAAAATACAAAGAAGTGTTAATAGTTACCTTCTCTTTGACCTGCTAGATGGATACTGCTGCATGAGGATAAAAAAACAAAGTTGTACTCTCCGGTCAGCATCAGTAATGACAGAGAGAGAAGAGGAGTCAAGGAAGACACTTAGTAGCTTATTTTTACAAGATAGAAAGATTTCTTGGTCTAAAATACCTAGCAAGAGAGCTGGGACTGTTCAGCCTGGACATAAGAAGACTAAGAGGCATGCTATCAATGTATGTAAATACCTGAAGAGAGAAGAAGGTAGAGCCAGGCTCTCTTCAGTGGTGTCTAGTGACAGGGCCAGAAGCAATGGGCACAAACTCAAACACAGGGGGTTCCCTTTGAATATCAGGCAACAAGTTACTGTGAGGGTGACCAAACACTGGCATGGGTTGCCCATGGAGGTTGTGGAGTCTCCATTCTCGGAGACACTCAAAAGTCACCTGGACATGGTCCTGGGCCCTAAGTGGCCCCTGCTTGAGCATGGGGAGTGGAACAGATGACATTGAGAGGTCCCTTCCAAGCTCAACCATTCTGCGATTCTGTGTGGGTGGCTGAAAATAATTTAGTTCAGTCAGAAAATTAAAATGGTTGGAAAATACATATCCCCGATTGCTATCTACAGTGGCTACTCCCTGACTTTCATAAAACATCAAACTTTCATTTCCTCCCAAATTGCCTCATTTCAACATTTCCTCTCAAATTGTCTCGTTTCAACGTTTTCTCAGCCAATAAGTAACAATGCATCCTTGGAGAGCAGCTTATTCTTAGTGTCTCCTGCCCCCACGCCAGTTCCTAATGGTAGTCAATACATTTGCTAGTATTCACCTATATATGCAACTATCTCTATTTGCTTGTTGCACAGGTGCAGTGATGACCAAAATGACACATCTGGAAAAAAAAAGAACAAAAACACTAAAGCACAACTGCCTTCCCAAACTGAAACAACCACAGGTGGTGGGGTTTGGGCCCTGCTGTTTTGTTATTCATCCTAATTTTGTTATTGTGGTATCTCCCGATATGCAACACAAAAGAAATCTGTACATTTGTATGGGGATTTCTGCTAGGAAAGAACAATCTGCTGCAGATACGAAAGGAACTGAGAAGTCAGCAGTTTCACAGCCTTTGCCTTACAATATCTGCTGCAGTATTTCAGATTATATCAAAGCTGTTGTTATAACCCTTTTCATGGAACTGCAAGAATTGGGGAAAACCAGACATGCATCAAATCCACCCATGAAGCAGGAATAGCTATCCCTTGCAATGCTGTTTTTCTAGTGATTTATGTAGTCTTTATTTTAGGCATCCTAAGCAGCCAGGTTTCAATGACCAACTGACATGAAGTGACAATCTAAAAATCTTGCTAGCGTAAAACCCAGTCTCCTCCCCCTCACCATCTCCTTTCCACTGGTTGGTAACCAATGTTTCTAAGACTAAATACCATGAAGACCCAGATTCTTCCCACCACACTTTCTCCATACACAAGTCAGGCACTCAGCTATCAAAGACACCAGTAGCCTGAGTTGCTCTTTGGAGATAACTCTGCCTCTCCCTGCGGACTTCAGGGTTAACCTCTGAAAGAAGGACTCAGGGTGTTGTAGAAAAGCCATACACTGCCTAAATCTTGTCTATCTTTTTCTGATCATCAAGACACCTCTTTGTCCCCTCTTCCTCCCAGCAGTTCTCTCCTTGGTACTGTACTGCCCAATGTGCATGCAATTTCTACATGTAATCTCATCAAACATGAACAAAAGAGATCCCAGCTTCAAGATCTTTCAGTGTATTTCAAAGCACCTCATTAGCATTTTTCCTTGCCTTTTAGGAATGCAAAGGCATGGGCTACTTGTCGGATACTTCTAAGATCCCACTCACTTCTGATTTTCAATGCATAGATTCAGATGGCTGTTCTCTAGATGTAGGTCAGACAAAAGCAGCAAGAGTATTTGCTTTACAATGCAAGCCACTGAAGAAAAGAGAACTTGGCTGAAGGAAGTAAGACCACCAGCATGACACGATTTGGAAACTACCAGCTGTTAAAGTAGGTCTGATGTTGTACAGGAACGGATTAACAAGAGGACTGGGCAAGTGCCTGTAAATACAAGAGGACTAGAAGCAAAAAAATGTGCTTGCATCATGGAAGACAATAAGAAAACAGATGAGAGAAAATGAGACAGAAGGAAAAGGCTATATTGGTGTTTTATTGAGCTCCTTTCATAATAAAAAAAAAAAAGGGAGGGGAGAGGGAGGGAGAGAAGAAGGCATACTTAATGCTATCTCCTGCTAATTGCTATGAGATAAAACCATATCAACCCTAATCAGTTGCTTTAAGCATTCCCAAAATTACTGTGTCACCTGAAACTGAAACTGGTATATTGTGAGACAATTCGCCAATGTTTTCTGAAACAACATCATAAGGCTTGATTTCTTCTCACATCTCCCCATCTGCCCCAATCCCTTCAGGTCTCATGTCTGTTTCAACACAAGTCACTGCCACGGAGTAAAAGTGCACAACTTCATTTTCTGAATAGACATTTAAGTGAGCAAAAATTCACTCAGAAAAACAATGACAATTCTAACCTAAACAAAGATTTCTAAACAAAGTTCAGGAGATCTTACAAAGTAAAGAGACACAACTGGAATTTAAATTTCAAGATCAAGCTTTGAATTCTGGGCTGAAACATCTTGTAAAAAAAAAATCTTTGAGAGTACAGAGGAGGGCAACGAAGCTGGTGAAGGGCCTAGAAAATAAATCTTATGAAGAATGCTAGGAGCTGGGAATGCTTAGTTTGAGGAAGAGGAGGCTGAGGGGAGACCTCATCAGTCTCTACAACTACCTGAAAGGACATTGTAGAGAGGCTGGTGCTGGTCTCTTCTCACAGGTAATTAGCGACAGAACAAGAGGGAATGGCTTCAAGCTGCAACAGGGGAGGTTTAGACTGGACATTAGGAAAATTTTTTTCACAGAAAGAGTGGTCAGACATTGGAACAGGCTGCCCAGGGAGGCGGTTGAGTCACCATTCCTGGATGTGTTTAAGGGTCATTTGGATGTGGTGTTGGTAGATATGGTTTAGGGGAGAACTTCATAGAGTAGGGATGATGGTTGGACTCGGTGATCCCAAGGGTCTTTTCCAACTTGAATAGTTCTATGATTCTGTGATTATCGTAATTACCTCAAAAGTAACCTGCCATTCTGATCAGAAGACAAGCAACAACTGAGACTTCACTAAAGTGCCTAGTAGTAATTAGGCAAAAGCTATGAAACATTCACTTATTTGATACAAATTTGTTGTATGTATTTTAGAAACACTTATTGTCAAACTACAAGGACAGCTGTAAGGAACACCTCCTCCTCCCCAATTGTCCAGGACTTTCCAAATTGGAAAAAAAAAGTGAAAATAGTAAGTAGAATCTCCTTGACTAGCAGCTTTTAACACAGCTACTGGCAGCTCATCTCACAGATTTGTCACTTGCTAGCAGTTTAGTTACCTTGTACGAATAGGATTTTATGTTGGCAGCCTCTCTCCGGGCAGATACATTAAACTGAAACAAACATCCACTTTACCAGTAGAGGTTTTTAAAATAAACATTCTCAGAGGTGCTGAAACATACTATTTACATATGGCAGAGATGCACTGCTGCTTTACTCAAACTGCCATGGGCTCCATATGATCTCCATCTCAGCCTCCTGATGACTTCTAACCTGAATCATTAAGTGTGTTAAGAAGTAAAACTTGGCAAGCATACAAATGTTGACTTCTAAAGAATTAGTACTCAGAAACCATAATATAAACCTAATAATTGTGCTTCCATGCTTACAAACAAAGGCAGACATCTATTTTCCACACAAAAGGGTCCTGCTTCTCTCAGTGCAGTCCTCAAGAGCAAGAGAATAAAGTAAATTTCAAATAATTGCTCTCCACTTCCTATCCACCCCTCCAATCTCCAAACATCCTCTAACCCAGATTCTAAATAAAGAAAAACAAATGCCTCACTATATAAACATGAGTTATACTTGAAAATCTACTTGCCTACTGACCAGCAATGATGGGGAAACTTTCTTTGGTGAAATGTTGTATGTGATCACTTTCCACAGCTTTCACTTGAAAGTTAAAAAAATAATTTAAAAAACCCTCACAAGCTTTTAGCTTATGCTTTCAAGCCAATGCTGCACCAGTCTGATTATGTCTTAGAGGCCAGTCTGATTAGGTCTTACAGGCAAACACCTCCACCACCCAGGGAAAGGCAGCAGTGGCTAAGGCAGTGGCAGCACACTCAATCCTGATGTTTCCAAGTTAATGGCAACAGGCTGACTGACATCTCTGAAAAGGGCTGATCCTACTTGCATCTTATGTCTATCATAAACTGTAAAGATCTGGAAGTGGCCCTCCCCCCTCAGTGGTAAAACAGGAAAACCAGGTAACTAGCTGAGAATTACATTAATTCTACAGCAAGATAAAAGATTCTCACTAATTCTCACTAATTTCAACGTGATTATCCTTCATTTCTTGTCCCCACGGTAAGAATGCACAGTCCCTGGAACTGCACCAGCCCTGGGTCCAAAACTTACTGCTCCAAGAGTGCAACAGCAGAGAAGGGGGATTAGGAGACATTCTCCATCCACCCTATTCTTCAGAAAAGACAATCCAATTAGAAATGACTGTAAATACATCCTTAAAAATTATCTGCCCTGAACAACAATGCAGTAGTTTATTTTGGAAAGTGTGTTCATACACACTCACATGAGCACACAGAGTGGCTATTCACCCCCTTGGCTGCACTCAGAAGGGCGGAAGCACACAGGGCTCCCTTTCACAGCATACAAGTTTCAAACAGCACTCAGAGCAGCTCAGCAGCAGGTGCAAAGTCACAACTTCCAAAAAAACCAACACCTAGAAACAGACTTTTCTCCCCAGTCCAACATGAAAGTGTTAACCCTTACATCTCACCTGCAAACTTGTCTTTGCACAGAGGGGCAGTGCAAAGACAAGTGCACTAGCAGTACTCTTCTTGAATAGGTCAGGAGTCAGAAGCTAAAAAAAATGCAAGTAGTTTCACATGAGGCTATGATAACAACACAGAAACAAGGGCTCTTTTCTGTGCCCAAAGTGACCAACATTTATGTAAAAAAAAAAAAAGGGGTGATTATCATACAAAACACATTCAAGAAATTTCAGTAATTCCAGTTTCTTACTAGACACAAGACATTAGAAACATTATTATTAATACATTAATTTAAATTGTGGGATCAGAAGAGGAGGGTGGGGGAGAAAGAACAGAATGCCAGCTGTAAACAGGGGGTAGAAGAGGATATTGGAAAAATATGAGATATGAAAAATAGGTGTGTTGCTCTTTTTTGTTTCATCCCATTGCGTTTACTGTTTCAAGTTTTTGTGTCAGAACAGACATAGAATCTTATTTGACCTGTTCCACCATTTTAAGAGCACTCCAACTAAAAATGACGTCAAAATCAAGTCCCTCTATTATACCTTCATTGTATGTTTAACAAACATTGAACATACAGACTTAAACAACAAATTAAAAACCTCCACTTACTGTCACTGCTGATTTTGACACACACTATTGATTTCAAAACAGTTTTAGCACTAGTCAGTGCAGCAGACCTAGCACAGATGTTCATCTCAGATCCTTTACTGGAGGTTAAGGAAAAAAAAAAATTAGACAGCTTTTATTTTCCCCACAGAACACGAAGTGTTAAAGATTTTGTATCAGTTACTTTTGCTAGAGAATCTCCCTTTATGGCAGCCTTTAATGCTGATTGTTCTTTCTCAAAGTTTAAGCAAAAGCAATCTTCCTTCTCCCCAGTTTTGAATGAAAATATGAGGATCACTGCATCAACCACTTTCTCCTGCCATGACAGCCACAATTTGCTTTGGCCGAGTATTCTCTGAGAGAGCACAAAGTGCTTGCCACTCCCTTTGGGTGAACAAAGCTTCAAACCCCAGTATTTTTACTTTCATTTTTGAAAATTAAGTCTAAGCAGCACCACTGCAAAAAAGAAGTAAGTGTCCTGGCTACATTGTCCTGGACGTGAATCTTCTATATGAGGGCATATAAAAATTGATGCCCTTTGATGAGGCTCTGGAAATTACAGCAATAAATTCTGAAGTAAAACTGCACAGAGACTGTGTAAAATGGACAGTGGTGATACCCTTGAAAGAAAAGTAGCTGGACCACTGGCAGCCTCAGCCTACACAAGAGCTCCCTTCTAACACTCTCCATCCACCTTATCTCTTTGACATGGCCAAAATCCCTTCCCAGTAATAGGATTTACCACAAGTATATTTTTCGTTTAAGTATTTCTATGGCTATAACAACTGTGACTTCTGTTACACATTTATCTTCAAAATGTTTGGACAAAAGGGGATTAACTGCAGAGAGAATTAACACACAACTTGTTCAGTGCAACATGAAGTCTGTCAGGGCAGGGAACTGAAGCATCCCTCATCTCCCTATGCCTAAGTAGAGCATCCCATTTAACCAATAGACTTGACCTGTCACAGGTGTATACATCCTACTGTCATATAACCTGAAAGGAAACCAAAGCAAATACATTTTTTAAAAAGCTGTAGTCATATTTCCTTTCATCAATAACTGAATGAATCCTTTAAATCTTTTGTCAACAAAGTTGATAATACAAAACAGAAAAATGTTTACAGTTTCATATACACAACACCCGATTCACAAACTGGAGTTTGATTTTGAAAGCAGAAAATACATCTCTGAATAAATGCTGCCCAGTTTTCCAACTATGTTTAGAGTATCATCACAACACATACACATAATCTTATTTTTTGCTATGAATTCACTGTACACAGTGTTTTATGGTCCAGTGACCACTTCATCTTTTTGAAGGGAAAATGCTCAAGTCAGTTATAAAACGAGATGCATTCTGGTTCTCCACAGAGGATCCTTTTGACAGCATCTTGTGTTAGGTAGAGCTTTGTTAATCTTACAATCAGACAAGCCATGAGCAATGAGCAAGTCATGCAACCTTGTAACAAAAGCTTCCTGGAGATGAGGCACATCTTTTATCTTCAGGAAAGCTCACTTACAACTTGAGGGCTTACAAAGTAAGTGGATAGTCCAAACATACTTTATCTAAAAGTTAATACTTAATCACATTCACAAAAGCAAAATTAGGAAGTCCAAGGAGGACAGAAAAGTTTATTAATAAAGGACATAGCTACAGACTTGTCATGTTGGTTCAGACTCTCTCATTTCAGGGCTTCAGGAACCAGCTTCTAAACTGACCTTTCAGCTCCTTACAAAGGTAATTAATTTTAAAATGTATTATGTTCCGTGTGCAATGGAACTAAACAATCCCCTGAGAAGCAAGAGAAAAAGCAAAGTAGTTTAAAGTATGGAAGAACATCCTAACTGCTTTTATTATTTAGACAAGTTTGCCCTGAAAAGACCTGCTTTCTATCACTTTAGATATAAATGCAATATTACCAGAATAAAAACCCCAACCCTAACTCCCCTCCAAAATCCCCAACTGCTGTTTCCCACCTTCCCTTCTACAGCTGAGTAATAAAATTTGTGTATTAGAACATTGCTAGTCACTTTCCCTGTTTACCTTGGAGAGTCAGCTTTTCTTTTTAACCCTCTGTTAACACCTTACCAGGAAAAAGCCAGATACTTCAGAAGAAAAAAACAACACCTCACAAAAAAAAAAGCAAAAGCCAATCTCAAAACACCCTATTGAAGTAAAGCAAATTGATACTATCTCAATTAAAAAAAGAAAAAAGCTTCACTTTGTGTTTAGTTTTAAATATTTTGAAAGTTACAACCTCCTCAAATACACTTCTTTCTACTTCTTCCATTTGACAGAATTATGGTTATTTTCCCCCATGTGTCCAAAATAAACATAGCTGTTGTTGTGATAACTTTGAACCTATGAAGTCCAGCTGGCCATAATACCTGAGAGCTTTCAGTAGCATGATGACTGAGAGCAGGGACTAATTAAGAGATTGTCTGAAAAATTGCCCACCCAAGTCTTTAGTTTTGCATAGGAAGCCACAGCAAAGGCAATTTCCTCACGCAATCAAACCAGTGTACTTGTGGGCAGGCTCTTGGGAAGTTCAACAGGGGAAATGCTTCGATTGACACGAACAACAAGTTTGCACTGCAACTACTGAAGATTAAAAGTGTTTTGGTTTTGTTGTTTTTACTTTTATTGGCCATTAGAGGGTTGCTACCAGCCTTTGGAAATACTCATTTCTGTATTCTGAAGCATGTATATATCATAAGCCAAAGTGGGGAAGAATAAAGCAGTGTAAAACCACTGCAGTTGCTGGAGAACAGAGTCCCCAGTGTGTTCCCCAAAAGCCACAGGGCTGTCCAAGATTTATGATTTCTGTCTTACTCATCTGAGGGAAGACTCTTCTCACTTCCTCCCACTGCTGGAGCTGGTTTTTGAATAGTGAGCCAGGATTACCTTGGCAGAATCAAGAAGCAAGACCTCATAGATGTTGTGCAAGGCCCAATTCTCCAGTTTATTACTGGAAAGCCTGGCAGTTTTTAAATATTCTGGGGGTTTTTGTGCTCATAGACAGTCTGGGACTGGTATGCACCTCCATACAGCCAATTTAAGCCTACTGGCAACAGCCACGCTTTTAAGAATCTTCCACAGATTCTTTAGAAGTAAACCACTAATGCCAATGCCCTCACCAATTACACGCTGAAAACCACGGCTCTAGATCTATCCTGATGGGATGACTACAGTGTGAAACTTGAGATGTGTTTCTGTGAATCACAGCCAGAACTGAGAGCAGAAACCATTAGATTTCCACAGACCTTTCTGTCTTCTGAACTATTATGAGCTTGAAGTCAGAAGGGGACAAATAAGGAAGCACAGCCTTGTATCTACTTATCTACTCTCATTTGTTCCATATGACTCTGCTAGAGTTTTGCAATGCAAAGTAGAAATACTGGATATAACTACCTTCTTCCCTACAAGGTGCCATAATGTCTTTCTGAAAGATTCTCCACAGTCAGTATGACAATGAAACAAAAAGGGAGATACCTATGGACAGGACACCAGAGAAGTTGGTCCAGGAGAAAAACAAATTAATAGTCTGAATATTCTACAAATATATTCATCTGTACTACCACCAAAGGAAAGTTCATAGAACTAGTGAATCTTCACACAATTTCTTAGAAAATAAATTTATTCCTCCTCCTCAGTGTGGTTCAGGCTTAAGAGCAAAAAGAAAGTTTATCAACTTGAGTGTTTTCATGCTGCCTAGATTTTCTTTTATGCACACACCTGCCTGATGCAGGTGTGAGTTCTACCCCGATCGCTACTGAAGTTTTGTGTTGTTACTTGTGAACATCCTTTCAAGTCCCAAGGTAAAAAAACATCCAAGTATTCCCTCCAGTGTAATGTAACTAATCACAAGCAATGCACTGAAACTTGCAAAGCAAATAAAAAACTGGAAGTCAGACAAGATGACCCCTTCCCACGTTGTGGAAGTGCCACAAAGTAGTTAAACACAGAAATCAATTTTCCCTCTGGTCCTTCTTGGTTCATGTAGATTTAAATGCAGTAAGGGTGCTTGCAAAATTCACACATTGCAAACATAGTTTGCACATGAACTGTTCCTTTCTGCTTGGGGATTTAAATTTTAACACCATAAATTGTGGGTTGGAAGGACTGAAGGAAAGAGTTGCTTGTACACCAAGTCTGTGGCTTCAGGGGGGAAAAAAGTTTAATTTTTAAATGTCATGGAACTCGACTAGTTCAACTGTTGTGTAAAAGACACACACAAAAATGAAGGCCTTTGGTAATTAGCTGGACTGGATGTCCAATAGCTATTCCTCCAAAAACTGCTGTTAGTCCCCTGGAAAACATGCAAACTTACAAAAAAAATCGGTCATAAATTTGCAAACCTTGCAAGTTGGGTACCCCAACGAGTATGCACCATTCTTGCAAAACCTACACTCAGTAAAACAAAAGTCTTTAGCCGTGTCATTCCGATGGATACCCTTTGACAGCTCAAGTGAAACAGTACATCGAGGAAGTATAAAATAACTTTAGAAAAAAGCTCACTAACATGCACCTTAGCATCCAGGCAAAAGATGTTCCACCTCTCTGCATAGGCAGCAGCACAGCTTGCATAGTGGTGCCTAGGATTCCAGCCACTAGGACTCTGCTTCCCTCTCAGCCACTGGCCTGCTGCAGGATGCTAGACAAGTCTTTGTCTTCTCAATATCCCAGGTGACCCAGGCACAGAGAGGAAGCTCCTCAACTAATTGCTATAACAAGTGCAGAGTTTCATTAATGGTTAGATATTAACAGATCAGTCTACTTTTTCCTGAGAGTAGCCAAAACTCAAAAAAAAACCCCAAACTATTTTCAAAGACTGCACTCCTACCCCAGAGGCTCATCATGTTCAAACACACACAATAAAGGCTCTTCTGCACTTCCACAAAAATGATCATGACCCTTTAACCAAGACACAGTGGTTTCCAAGCCTTTCATGTACAGGCCTCAGAAGATTTTCCAGCAGAGACACAACTGCTGGCTAGATCAGCTAAGGTAGTAGATCCTAGTTTTATTTCCCAGATCCCTCAAAAGCAAAAAGGCCACAAACTGAGAAGCTGCATAACAAAGTGTTTCTCACAGTCTCTTACTACACAAGCCGAGCAACGTACATCCTTGATTAAAACTAAAATTTAAAAAACTGACATCAACTTTCACCTGAAAAACAGAGATCTGTGCTTGATCTAATTAAAAACTCAATCAATTGTAAGCAAAATCTGCTTCTACCTTGGTGGAAAATGTGTCCGTTTCCTCTTCAGTGGAGGAATTTCTTCCTAATCGTAACATTAAAGGAAGGAAAAAAAATCATTAAAACCCAAGCTAAAAAGGCAACACTCTATTCTGTTTGGGAAGTCATATTCAAAGGGTGTCTTCTCCTGTTTTCACTTGAATTTCTACTGATTTTTTTTCTTCCAGTTACAGCAGAATCACAGAACAATATGAACTGGAAGATACTTCTGTTCAACTGGTCCTATCGCTCCAACAAAATAGGGACAAATTAACTTGGGTTGCTCAGTGCCTTGTCCAGCTGATTATCTGCAAGGTTATCTCACCCTCCTTGGGTACCCTGTTTCAAAGTCTGACCACCCTCACACTGACACTTTTTTCCCCCCTAACATCTCATTGGAATTTGCCCTGTCACAACTTGTGTCTGTTGCCTCTTGTCCCACAAAGGCCTGGCTCTGTCCTCTTTGTACCCTCTCACCAAGTTAACTGAAAACATGGGATAGTTTTCCCCGAAAGAAAAGCAACACATATCCACCCTCCCAGCTGTCTTCACAAGATATTCATAAAGCCAGATACGGATTTTCAACTTATTTTTTCCGAAATACAAGTACTATACTTTTGTATGCAACACAACAGTCTCTCACGGATTGCCCTTCTCTCACCTTCATAGACAAATAACACAGAGTAGCTAATTGTTCTATAGTAATCCTCCCATATAGAGAACTCCCTAGTTCTTGTTCCCTATTTGAACTAGCCTTGCCAGTCTCTGGTACTTACATGACCTCACAAAACACTCTTTTTCACGACCTTTCTGTTACACAGGGAAGCAACACTTAGCGATGTGGAAAATGGGCACAAAGGAAAACCACGTGCAAAACTTGTGGTCAGCACGAGGGTGAGGACCGCAGGCCAGGGCGCGGGGCTCAGCCGGTGGCCGAGCGCCGGGGCCAGCGCCGGGGCTGCTCCCGGGCTGCTCTCACCCCGCTCGCACACCGCTCTCTCCTGACGCCAATCCGCTGCACGTGGGTGGATACTCGGCTCACAAAGTAGATGCGTTTGGTTTGTTTGGGGGTATTCTGTTTGCTCGCTCTTACTTGAAAACAGTACCTCCTGCCACGAGTCACCTGTAACGCCGTGTCGTGTTCCCCCCCCCCCCCCCCCGGCACAGCCCCTCGGCCACCCGGGCGGGCGCTGACAGGCCGGGACGGCCGCGCCGGAGCTCCCCGCCCTGCGGCCCGCGGCTGCCCGCGGCTCTCCTCTCCCCTCAGACCCCACCTGACGGCAAGAAGCAGCCGGCAGACCGCGCTCTGCCACGGTCAGCGGGCAGACAAAGAGCCAGCCCCGGCTGCAAAGCTGCCTCGGTCTGAGGACGCGTCTCACGGGGACTCGACCTTTCGCCGAGATGAACTTCCGACAGGGCGCACCCCTGCGCGCCGCTGCCGGGGCGCGCCGGCCCTTCCCACCTCGGTGTCAGACCTCACCGCCCCGCGTCCCGCCTGCCCGTCCCGGCCAGGCAGCCCCGGCCCCGCGAATCCCGCCAAGCCCTGGAGTCCCGCGGCTGCCCCCAGCCCCGCAAGCCCGGAGGGAGGCCCCAGCCCCGCGGCCCCGGGGGCAAGGAGGAGCCGCAACAAGTCTCCGCCAGGCGCCCTTACCCAGATAGTGCCGCAGGTCCAACAGAAAGTGCGGGGGGCCCCCGTTGAGCTGGTAGAAGAGGGAGCCCAGGCAGAAGAGCAGCAGGGCGGCCATGCAGAAGCCGTAGTCGCGCAGCGAAAGGAAGGGCAGCAGCGAGAGGGGCCGCCGCCTCTTCCAGCCCCCGCCCTGGCCCGGGCCCCCTCCCGCCGCCGCGGGGGGCCGGGGCGCCGGGCAGTCCCCGCCGCCGTGCTGCTGCTTCTTCTTCATCCTCCCCTTCGCCGCCGCCGGCTCACGCAGCCCGCCGGGGAAAGCGCATCCTCCATCCGCCTGCTCGGCTCCGGCTGCCCACGGCGGGGAAAGTTCCCGGGAGCTCAGGGAACACGTCCCGTCTCCATCGCCGGCTGCCCGCGGCAGGCGAGTCCCCGGCGCTGCGGCGGCGGCTGCTGCGGAGCGCCGCTAAGGGGTGGGGAAGGAGGTGGTCACCATCCCGCTCCCTGGGGCTCCTCTCCTCCTCCGCCGCCGCTCTCGCTGCCTCTCTCCGCTCGGCCTCTTGCTCGGGTGTCAAGTTACAGCCAGCGCTCCGCCGCCGACCCACTGCAACTCGCGGCCGACTTGTGCGCGCCGCCCGGCCCCGCCGCCCCCCGGCTGCCCCCCGGCCGCCCGGGCCCCGAGCCCCGCCACCCGCCCACCCCAGCGAGCCCCGGCCCGCCCGGGCCCCGAGCCCCGCGGCGCGACCGCTGCCTCCGCGCCAGCGACCCCTGCGGGCGCCGCCGGGCGCCGCCGCCCCTCGGCCTGGCTGCTGCGGGGCCCGCCCCGGCCGCCCCGCCCCACCTGCCCCACCTGCCCCGGCCGCCCCGCCCCACCTGCCCCACCTGCCCCGGCCGCCCCGCCCCACCTGCCCCACCTGCCCCGGCCGCCCCGCCCCACCCCGCCCCACCTGCCCTGCCCCACCTGCCCCGGCCGGCTAGCCCCACCTGCCCCGCCCCGCCCCGGCCGGCCCGCCCCCCTCCGGGGCCGCGGTGAGTGGGGCCGGTAGCCGTGGGGCAGGGCTGCGGCAGGGTTTCTCCTTGTCCCCGGGCCGCAGGGGTCTGCCTTCACAGCCGGCCCCGCGGGGAGCAGTGGTTGGGCCCGCCTTGTCCAAAATCCTGCCCCTCAGCTGCACTTCTCCCGCTGGGGCAGGGCTGGGGACACCCCGCCGGGACCTGGGTGAGGGGTCTCATCTCCCCGGGGCCCCAGCGGCCCACACGCCGCGCGAGGACTGCCGTATCTTTCCTCACAGTCATGAATGATAGCAGTAAAAAGGTTTGGTATTAGGGTGATTTAGACAAGGTTAACACAGTGTAACATCAGCCATGGGGGAAGCGAGGGATCACTCTTCTTGTTGCAGCTTTGCTGGGGTGATTAAAGTGGGGTTGTGGTGTACAGGGGACCAGGCTTTAGACACAAGTACGGAAATTACAAAATTAGGATTGCTCATGCAACCTTAATTTGACCCCCGTGTACATATGTCTTACGATACAGTCTGTAACTACTTGATCATGCTGTTTTTCCTCGAGAACAGCTTCCCACTATGCATAGGGTGCATGGCGTTAGCGCTGAGCTGTTGAAAAGCTTCATCCTCTTTACACAACATATGTCCCCAATATGTCCTGATGGCTTTTTTTGAGCTATTGTCTTCATTGTCTGAAGTAGAAATATATTTCATTCTGTCATGGGGCTGCGTTGTCTGTGCAGCAGTGGAGGGAGGAGGGCTTGGGATGGTATTGCCAGTTCACCATTTTGCTTTATGGACCTAGATGGAAAAGAGGCCTTCCTCAAGATCCTGCTCAAGGGATGACACTAGACTTTTCATTTCTAAGCAACAGCAAGTTCTACCCAGTGTGGTTTGGGAGAAAAGTGGGAAATCATGATCCAAGTCTAACTCTCCAGGTCAAAAATTAAAAAGCAATCACCCTTTTCCTTCTTAGGCTTAAAAAAATGTGTCCTGATTCAGGGGGCCTGACAGTGAAAGGTCTGGAGACAGAACTGGAGAAAATTGTTTTTTTCAGGGGACTGCTTCCTTATACAGTGCATGGGACAGACATTGTTCACTGTGTGTGCAGCTTTTCAGGGTTTTTTTAATCTATTTGTTCTACATATGTCCCCGAGCTTTGTTTAAAGCCATTTAAATCCTGCTTGTAATGTGGAATTATTAGGGTCATAGGAGGATTTTCTACAGCATTAATTGTTACAGTACCTTGAGCATATGATGAATGCTTATGAATTACTTTCATGAGATGTAGCTAATATCACCATTTTACTGATTGGGAAATGAGACACATAGAGAGTTTAAGGTTAAATGCATCTATTAATTTTGGTTGTCAGCCTTGAGATGACTAGGGTTTGCCTTGGTGAAATACTTGTGTTATGCAGCACTTTGTACATGCCAGGTATAGCTCCCTTTGACTTCAGATGCAGCTGTGAATGCTAACTACTTCTACAAATCAGACCCCAGGCTCTCAGACTGAACATCAAGCATAAAAAGAGCATTCGGTGACCACCTGTACATCAAGTAATCTGCTTGACACCATTTAGGAGTGCCGTGGTGCTAGCAGACACAGAATCAATCATTTTCAGAGTGGTGTTCACTGCAGCAGTCCTCATCCTCTGCCTGCCTTGACCTTGTCCCACTCTCTTTTTTCCTCCTCTCCTAGATCTAGTCTCAGCTCCAGGTTCTTGGTCCAAATCTGTTTTGGACCAAGATCCAAATCCTTCCATGACCTCATCCAGTCCCAGCCCAGCTTTTGGTCAGACTGAATCCCCTTCCCGGCTGCAACAGTTCCCACAAGTAGGACATGGTGAGCACAGAGGTGCATTCCCAGGGCTGGAACAGCATGCTCTGTACGGTGAAAGGAGTGGAGAAAAAGCTGTTCAAAATTTCTAAGTAGGTCCATATCGATGCTGTGCTAGAGACTTCAGAGCTGATTTGTAACTCCAAATGGATAGTTTCAGAAACTTCGATAAGCAAGGTAAAGAGCACGTGAAGATTGTGTGTCTGGCAGCTCTCATTAGCAATACCTGCCTGGCCATGTCAGCATGGGTTACCCCCTGGTTAGTCAGTTTTCCTGTTCAGCCAGCCTGGATGTAATATCTTGCCAGCTGGGCTGTGCACTCATGATTTGGAGCCCATGTCACTAGTATCTTGTTTGGGAATGTATGTGCCAGGCTGCTGCAGCTCTCTTTTACTGTGCCCACATAATCTGAGGTTACACAGAGATCTCTAGTCTTCCATGGGAACAGCAAAAATCCACACGCCTTAGAAACAGAACACCAGTGCTCCAAGGAACAGATGCAGTACAATTTCATCTTTTTGCAGTGGCAGGATTTTGTTTCTAACATAGGCAAAACATCTTTCTCTTATTCTTAGAAACATCTGAACACTTTTGTTGATATTTTCTAAACAAATTATCTAAATAAATTTTCATTAAGCAGAATTCCCCCGTGGGGCATATTTCAGAAGAGGCAGTTTGCAAAGGTGTAAGCAACTAGGAAGGGGTAAAATACAGCCTGGGCCCTAATTTTCATAAGACAGTAAAGACAGAGGAGATTTAAATGCAAGACTTCACTGAGTAAAGGTTTACAGGTACAACAGAATAATGTAATGTCATCTGAAAAGCACCCGTGAAAGATCACAGCTTTAGATTCCTCCAGCACTCTCAGATTAAGAAAGGGTTCAGAGCATAACAGAGTAAATGATGGCAACTATGTAGGCTTTATTCAGCAACAGTTAATAATTTGATGGAGATCAAATAAGGGTGCACCATACTCTCATGCATATAGAATGCTTGCAAGTATCAACTGCCTTGACTGAATTGGAATTGCAGCTCTCTGCCAGTGGGTTGTATTAATTTCTGTGCTTTGTGGAAGGTTCAGAAATACATCCCTGGGAAAAATATGACAGTAAATATCTGAAGACAGGGAAATATATATTTGTTTGTCAGATACATACAACTTAGTGACACTCTGATGGAGCAGGTTCACTTCAGAAGAGGTATTTATAATTTGTAATTGAAAGGGTATTTGGAATTACATGAGCATGGTGTATCAACATCACTCAGAGTATGATGGATTTATCAAAAGGTGTTTATATGAATCCCTGGCAATTGCTGGCTATCTCCTACAAACTGCTATTCACAGAGCTGTCTTAACTTCTGACACTACTGGTTTTCTTTGTTTGCTTAATTTTCTCAGAAAATGGGTAACAAGAGAATTCAACTAAGACTATTTCATTTTTAATCACATGTGTATCATTCAGGAGAGGCAGTTGAAGCTAGAGGTACAAGAGGATGTTGTATAATGCACAGTCTTGATGATCAATCCTTTCCTTTTATAAATACCCACTCAGAAACCTCCACTACCTGAGTTCCCTTTGACTTTGTGTCCTCTCTGTATTGATTTTTCAATAGCAGTCTAATGCCTGCATTCATCTGCCGAAACTACTAATGGAAAGGCAGAAGTAGCAATGTGTGAACATGAGCTTTCACACAGCAGACCCATTAGAAACTACATTTGTTTAGACAGTTAACAGAGTAACACCATATGATGTCCTGGACAGATTTAGACACGTAGAGAAGGAGACAGTCACATGGGGAAAATACAATACTGGTGCTAATCAGGCACTAATTAAAGTAGATAGTTAGACACTTATGTCTACATCCAGGAAATGCAAAACTATATTAGAATCACAGAATCATCATGGTTGGAAAGGACCTCTGAGATCATCAAGTCCAACCATCAACACAAAAACCAACCAAACAAAAAACCCAAAACACACCCCACCAAAAACCACCCACAAAAAACTCCCACAACCTTGGCCACTAGAGTACACCCTGAAGTGCCACATCTACATGTTTCCTGCATACCTCCAAGGGTGGTGACTCAACCACCTCCCTGGGCAGGCTGTTCCAGTGCCTGACCACTCTTTCATTATAGAAAGTCTTCCTAATATTTAATTTAAACCTCCCCAGCCACAACTTCAGGCCATTTACTCTGGTCCTATCATTATATACTTGGGGGAAGAGGCCAAGACTCACCTCCCTATAACCTCCTTTCAGGTAGTTGTAGAGGGCAATGAGATCTTCCCTCAGCCTCCTTTTCTTTAGACTGAACAACCCCAGTTCCCTCAGCTGCTACTCATATGACTTGTTCTCTAGACCCTTCACCAGCTTGGCAGCTCTCCTCTGAACATATTTCAGCACCTCAATGTCCTTCTTGTATTGAAGAGCCCAGAACTGAACATGGTACTCAAGGTGCAGCCTCACTAGTGCTGAGTACAGGAGCAGCATCACTTCCCTACTCCTGCTGGCCACACTATTCCTGATAAAGGCCAGGATGCTGTTGGCCTTCTTGGCCACCTGGGCACACTGCTGGCTCATGTTGAGTCAGCTGTCAACCAGCACCCCCAGGTCCTTTTCTGCTGGGCAGCTTTCCAACCACTCTTCCCCAAGCCTGTAGCATTGCATGGGGCTGTTGTGGCTGAAATGCAGGACCTGGCACTTGGCCTTGCTGGATCTCAAACAACTGGCCTTGGCCTATCAATCCAGCCTGTCCACCACCTAGCTACCTCCAGAGACACCCAGCTACCTCCGAACTAGCTGGTGCATGCATCCAACTCCACACAGAGCTATGCCATTGTAATACCAGGAAGCAGCAGAGCTGGCTTAGTGCAGGGCTCTCTGCAGGATTAGTCAGGGTGGGCAGAGAGCCATTCTGGCACTGGTTTACCTCGACCAGTCCCAGAGCCATTTTACAGCTCTCCATAGTGCACTGCATTCTGTACCATAGGGAAAAACTTTGGGGAGAAGTAAGCTAATGCACCAAGAGGTGTATTGAGGTTCAGCTTGGAATGTCACAGGAGGATAAAACAGACTTTGTCAGACAAAGCCATTTAGTCTAGCCTATAAGAAACCTCAATCCACATCTCTGAAACCACTCCTAAAATTAATATTCTAACTCCTAATTTTCTAACAGTAACACCACCACTGCTGTCTTATCAAATAAGGCAGACCTATAACCAAGATCTCCCTTTCTTGCAAGTGGGGACTCCAGCCAGTGGGAGGAGACTCTCCAACTTTTTTGGTTTTTTTTTGGTTTTAGGGTTTTTGGGAGGGGGAAGGTGAGGGAAAAGGAAGGTGAAAAGCCAAAGTGAAAGCAAGTGAAAAAAAGAAGTGGACTTGTATGAAGGACTAGAAAAGCGTGGCACACTAAAGGTGAAGACAGAGAAGATCCTACTACACCTAGTGTGGCATGCAAGGTAGAGAGGTCATCTGTACTTACAGGAGAGAAGAAAGAGATTTCTTCATAGTGGGGTGGGGAAAACAGAATAGTTTTAACCCTTAGCAGTCTCAGACTCCAGGTGGGATTTTCAAAAGCAGCTGTCTGAACAACTGGGGGTCTAAATTGTAAATTTGGTCCTGTTTTTTCAGCTCATCTCAGACCTTATATATGAAACAATTCATAAGCTGAAAGTTACTTTACTGAATTATTCAGAGACAGATTGCATGTAATCAAAGTATTTCAGAAAAACTATTTGTTCATGTATCAAAAAGCCAGCAAATGTCAAGCTCTTTATCATGGATCTCTCACATGGTAAGCTGGTATTAACCAAAAATAGAGCAATACATTGGCTGCTTTTGTATCATCCTCCACAGAGATGTCATTACATACGTTAGGTAAAATTTTCAAAACATCAACGTACAAAAATGGGACTGACCCCCAAGATAAAGTTTACTGTTAAGTCTGCAAATCAGGTTACTTCATTCTCTAACCTCCCACAAGTGGTGGCTCCACAGTGCTTGTGCTGCATGAAACTGCCTTTGCTCTTCCTTCAGCTACCAAAGCTCTGCTGCTCCCACCCCTAAATAGAAGCACACCGTATTTCAGGTTATACAAACTACTCATGAGCTACAGCAGAGGGAATGTCCTTCAGAACTGCTTGCCTTTGCCATATAGGTAACGAGGTCTTTTAGGCACTCAGTTTTATCAGCAAGCTTTTGACTGTAGAGTGGTGATACATCTCTGAGAACTTAAACGGAAGTTCAAAAATTAAAAACCCAACACCAGCAGAGTAATAGTCAAATTGCTAGAACAACATCCCGGAATTCTCCCCTCATACGAGGGACTGGAAAAGAGTGGTGCATCAAAGGTGAAGACACTGTCCTGTATACAAGTATGCACACAAACATACATGAGATGTAAAATGCTGACTTACACTAGTTCAGGCAGCTTATTGCAACAGCCCAGAGAGTTCTTTTTCTACTGAATTTTGACTCATTTCCCAGACAGTTACATATATATAACCTTGGCTTCCTATCATTTCCTTGACACATGCACATATAAAGCTGAAAGTTTTTAAATGGTATGTAAAGTTTCATTTTGATTCTGTAGTCAGATTAGGAGTTTTATTCAGTGTCAGCTTGAAGCAGAACTGTGGGAAATACGGAACCTTTAATTTTTTAATTCAGTAAGAATGTCTCATTTAAATAATTCATTCTTGCTACTCCTGCAGTTTCATATTGCTCTTAAAATGTGAAATACGCAAAGAAGCAAGTGGATCTGCATATCATAAACTATTTCCTCCCACTTTTAAATTAAATTCTTTGGCAACAGTATTTCTGGAATGCAGCAAACATTTCTTCTTCTTTTTTTTTTTTTTTCTTTTAAGCCTATATAAAATACATCTGGAAAATAATGCCTATGAAAACGCCTGTTGAAAAAGTAGACTGTATAAATAAATTACTTAGGACCTCTGAAGTAGAGCAATAAAATCGATAAAATGAATATTAAAATATGCAATTCAATTAACACAGTCATGAATGTTTACACAAAAATAGCAGCCAAGAGGAGAAAGAATGTCATTCATTTATAATGAATCAAAGGCTCCTTGCTCACATTTATTGAGATTTACCCAACATCAAGGCTTCCTCTGGACCAATTTGATTTTTCTGCAGTCTTTGTCCAGAGCCACGTGACTGGAGCAAAACTATGAATTGCTTTAAGCACTCCCAGATGCTGGGGTTGTCAGTCTTAGATCATACTATTTCCAATCCTTGTGGAAAAAGAAAGCATGTATTCTCATTATACTGGACCTTCAACTGAGTCATCTCCTGATTGAGAGACTTGAGTTTAAAAACCAGAGCATCAGTTACGATCAGCTGGTTTGTTTCTGTTGCTTGATGAAATAAAAATTGACTCTATTACTGCCACTATTTTTTGTCTCCACTGTATTTTACTTCTCTGGCCCTTGCTGCAGCAACCTTAGCTGCTTCACTCGGGCTGTGTGTGTGCTGCTGATTGAGCTAAGCCAGACGTTAACATCACACCTTGTAAAGGCAGCTCCTGCTGCCCTTACAGGAGGCTCTTCCAAAAGATGTCACCTTTTTTCCCTCTCTTTTTATCTCAAACTAATGCAAGCAGGCTCAACCAACAGAAGACTGTTGCAAGGACTAAGTGTGACAGTCCCTGCTTACACACCTCAGATGAGTTACAGACCTCTTACATTTGTAGAGTCCTATGTTGGCTGAAGGATGGGAGATGACAGATGTGCATCTGGGTAGGAAATCTCATGTGAATTGCATAATGGAAATCCCCAAATACATACAGAAGTCATGTGGTATGTAAATCCTTCTTTCCTTTAAGACAGATAACAAGAGAAAGGTGGCAGGACAAGGCTGTTGCTCCAAAATCTGCACATTGCATCAGCTACATCTCCACTCTTCTGGATGTCAGCCTAGGTTCCTTGTGCCAAGCATGGTGTGATGAAGAATGATTCCTCCTGCAATCATCTGTGCCTGATCCCAGGTCAGGAAAAAACTACAGCACTGTACTGCAAATGTATGAGAGGCAAGTGCTGTGGAAGAAATTATGACACAGGGTCCAAAGTGTGATTCTCCCACTGAATCAAGATGTTTGATTGGCTTGTTAGTGTCTGCAAGAGTTGAATTGCACCCTGGGAAGATATTTTAACAATTACTTTAATTGTTATATGCTTAAGTGTTACAACAGCAGCATCCATATTGTTATGGATCATAGCAGCTAGAGGATAAGCAGCACCTTCTACCCTAATTTAAGCTCTCCTTCAAAGTAACAGCCTTGTGTCTCTAGCTCTACTCAAAGTAGGAAACTAAAATTTCCCCACTCTTCCTTACTGCTTGTATTGCTCACACACGTGACCAAGATGTCTCTCTCTTCACAAATGAAGTATGTTTGTTCAAGCCAGGGCAGGCAGCTGCAAAACTGAACACTGATGTTTTGAAAATTCTTCTCCTATTAATCAGAAATATAAATATTAGATGGAAATAAATCATGGTTATACCAAGCTCTCAGCCAAAACCAAAGGAGAAAGTTTGCTGTCGTGATGAGATAATATTTTAGGAAAATAGGGACCTCAGAACTGGTTGGGTTTTGGTTCTTTTTGTTTAGTTGGTTGGTTGCTTTTTTGTTGTTGTTGTTTGTGGGGTTTTTGTTGTTGTTGTTGTGTTGTTTTAATACTGATGCTTTAAATCTAAGCTTTAGAAATGTGGAAATGTTTGTTTTTAGCCTTGAGACTTGCCCCAGATGTGATTGCCCCACACGGACAAGTGACTGTGAACTGTATATGTATACAATAGATGAACTGTTAGACTAATAGGAGGCTGCAGTAGGTTTCTGGGGCCCCTTCAATAACCTGGTGACAAATATTCATCTCTTATTATAGAGGATACATTTTCTCTTATGTCTCTTCTGCAATTCACTGTTTTTCTCTTTTTAAAAAGACTTTCAACTTGTGTTCTCCGAGTTCTCAAGGGAATATCAGATGAGTAAAAGATTTTTATTACTTATTAATTATCAGTCAAGATTTCTAATATTAATAGGCAGCTGAGGTTCTTGTAACTGCAAGCCTTATAGCTGAGACATTTCAGCTTCTCTGAGCTTGTGGGTATGGAAATCTAAATTCCTGGTTTGGATACACAAGAACTACAAGCCCAGTTTTTTGCCATAGTGTTTAAACAGCAAGCTGAAAGTTTTATTAATTATATATCAATTTTTATATATCTAAACCCAAGAATGCTGAGGATTCAATGCATGAGTTTAGTGTGCCATCTACAGTATAAGTACATTAAATAAATAACTTGGTCTGGTGGTCCCCAGGCACCTCAAAGGCCCTTTTTGGAATGTTTGCAGCTTACAGTCTCCCATCCTGCTCCTGTGTCTTTTGCCTTCTGAAGATCGGTTTTATAGCCCTGCATACTAAAAGTCAGGACGCTTGTTGCCTGCAGGTTTTCAGGATGCAAAATGCCATCCTGTCCTAACAGCCACACCTGTATCATGATGATACACAGAAAGCCCAAATCTTGGGTGGTGCAATTAGGTAATTCTTCTTTTGTAAATTCCTTTCCAGCCTCTGCAAAAAATGAGCTACCAAATGCCCACATAGTATGAGCTTCCAGGTTTTTGCTTTATTTGCACATCTTTGAAAGGATAAACCTTTCCAGTAAGTCTATAGAATGGTGAATCCTGGCTTACAAGCCTATAGTCTGCTTTCCCAAGCCTTTCACTTTCCATGGGGTTACCATTTACTGTTGGGGCAGAACAACAACTCACCTAAAGACAGTCCCACGTATGTCCTGTATCTCACTGAGATGGATATTCCTTCCACTGGGTTTTGTTTGATAAATGAAAGGTGGCAAAAAGAAAAATCCAAAGCATTCCCCCACACTACCTGCAACCCCCAGGACGCCTCTAATTCTCATCCCCAGGCTCTGCTTTAAAGGCCTTTTCCATCCAGTGGATGGAATAGGTTTTCTAGAGCACACCTATAACTAAGCAAGAAAAACTAGGAGGGGGTCATGGGAGTAATTTTACTGGAGTTTTATGGCTGGGACTGAGAAGCAAACAAATCAATGCAATTTCAGAGGAGTTTGGATAACACTGATTAATGATGAGACTTATGCAATAGAAAACCATGAAGGCACAGGAGTACCCCATGTGTTCTTCTTCTGCATAGTTACAGACTTTTGTAAATTAAAGTAGGGCTGGAAGATCCCAAAGAAGTTTAGCAGAGAGATGTTGAAACACTTTATAACATTTAAATAATTGTCTTGTATTTTTCAAGGGAAATTACTCATAGTGTGATTTCTACTGTAAGTAGAAATTTACTCCCTCCTACGGCACTGCAGGCTAACTTGCAGAGAAGCACGGACTAGCTGATGTTAGCAAGATGACAATTCCTTACTGTTGTGGCTCCTAATTTAAACTCTATCTGTTTTTTATGAAGTGAATATGAAAATATGTTAATGCTTTGGGGATATCTGCAGGGAGAATCTGAGATGGGACCCTGAACGTGCTGCATACAACTCAGCCCTTTGCTCTGAAGAGGGTGACGGGTGGTTTGCCCTTTGAGCATGTTACATGCTTTGTAACATTGCCCCTAAAGGAATAATCCCATACCTGCTTTGGCAGTGCTTCCAGCAAGAGGTACACTAAGAGATAGGGTAAAGCCTATAGGAATTCTGCTGTGTTTTCTTTACGTTATGCTCTAGAAAGTGAGACAAAACTGCTGTCATTGAAGCTGTCACATCCTTTTAGGATTTGGCTGGCTGGGAAATGAGGAATGCATATAACTGGGAATAGGAGAGTGTTAAAAAAATTCCAAATTCACCATGTCCAGAATATGTGCAATATTTGCAAAAGGCAGGCACAGACCATCTAACACTGTCCCCAGGCATGGGTCCTGTGGCTGGCAGGCTGGTAAACGTGCTGCAAGGGCACCTGTAGACTATGTTCTGATTTTAAAAAGGGCCACATATAGAGACCACCTTGCTATACCTTAATGCTGCTTTTTAATTTTCAGTTGAAACCTCTCTTTAAAATAATTTGAACTTCTTATGTATTATTATGTGGACTTTTCAAGCATATAATTATTACACTCTGTTATGACAATGTTAGAACCTGCAGCAGTCTTTCATGCTGACATTTTAATCACTACTACTTTCTATTACAAAACTTCTCGCAGGCAGAATTGATTTGTGAAATCAAATCTTACATAATTTATGGGGTTTGACATATTACATAACTAAGTAATTTAATGTACATGGTATGTCACTGATTTTTCATGGAAAAAAATATGTTAAACTGAGACTTGTATCTGTTATTTTCTTTCAATGGCGAATTCTGCCCATTATAAATATTCCTTTTTTAATCCATTTTGATTTTCAAGAGAGAAATTTGTTTAGTTAGATTAAGATGTCATGATTTTGCAGTCTGGTCATCAGGATTACTTCTCTTTTTTAGAAGTGCAGGGTTTTTTTCTGAATGTGGTTGAAGTAGTTATCCCCCAAAACCTGTCTGACAAAAGGATGTTTTGTATCTTTTCATCTCATTTCGGCCTTTGCATAAAAGTCAATATTGTCTTTCCATATGAATTACAACTACCTTGCTGTATATCCTTCCTTGCATAACAAGTTTTTCTGCTCATTATTATTAATTGTAGAAGCAAAAAGGGAAGAGAAAAAGACAATAGTGTTCTATGTCATCTATTCATTGTATAATATCAATGTAGCAAATGACTGGATGGATTTTTCTAACTGAAGTTGTAGAGTCGGTGTATTGGAAGCAGAGCAGGTTTATACACAATGGATGTATAAACATTATGCATCCAAACTCCTATTCCCTCTACACTATAAAAAGGGAGTTTATTTTATCCCCCTTTAGTTTATGAAGTCTACATTTCAGATGATGCATGGTTAGTTGAATCTAATCTGAGAAAAAATATATTGTCATATGTGAGTACAATTTCTTTGGTGCTCTGTTGTAACTGGTATACCTATCACCTAGAACTACAATACTTAAGCTTTGAAATGGCACCTTTCCTATGTAGGTTAGAAGTTATTTAGAAATGCTCACTGCCCCTTTATAAGTTTAGGAAACCTAGGTTCTTGCTTACAGAAGAGGCAAGCTGCTCTTGTCAAGGTTTCAGATGCCCACTTAATAATCCAAAGCTGGGTGCAGAACTTCTCTTCCTCAGTGACCAGCCACGTGCTGTGGTCACTGCTGACTCTGCCTGAAGTCAGGTCCCCCTGGCTTCCACAACCAGCTTTGATTGCTTCCTCCCCCTCCTGCCTGCTCCTTCAGAGGAGCCTTGCTGTCCTCCCAAGATTTCTGTGGGCACTGTTGTTCTCTTCTTTCTCCACACCGTATTTCAGGGTAATATGAGCTATGAACACAAATATAGTTATCATTGGTTTGGTGTCTTGCTGATACACTTCAGATCTGCCTCCTGTCCAACCTAATGTTGCAGCCTATCTCTTTTGCATTTAATGGATCTTTGGCTGATATAATAGTAGAAGAAGAACTCAATCTTCCCCTACATGTTCTTTTTCTATTTCTTTTCTTCATGCATTTGGCCATCCTGCCAGTCTCTCAGCCCTGACATTTTTTGCCCCCAGTGTGGGCTTCTCTGATTGTACCAAAGCCTCAAACTAAAACCTGAAGAGTATAACACTGTGAGGAAGTAACTGAATCTGAGATTTATCAATTAATGACTTCAACAGTAAAAGGCATAAGTGAAAAGCAGCAACAATAACAAAAGGAAAAAGGGTGCTTATCTGTGCACTTACTAAGGAACAGACATTTCAAGGGAGAGAAGCAAGCTGTGGGTATTATATGGACTTAGATAGAGAGGACATTTAAAAGTTTTGATCTTAATCTAAAATAATCTGAAAGGAGGAGGAATAATTGAATCAAAGAGGTCAATCAAGGACACCAAAATTAAGCAGGGGACAGTATGGCAGAGGAGTTGAGGTCCTGAATGATGAATTGAAAGTCAGCAGTGGTTAAAAGAAGATCTTCAAGTCAACTGGACAAGGCAGCCTGCAACAAGTGTAGCAGGACTAGAAGGAGAAGAGTATAGATTAGAGGTATATAAGTAGATTGGAAGGAAATAAAAACGCTGTTCTCTGTACTGTACTTTTTCACACTTTTTCTACATTTGGGAGTTATTCAGGTTTTATCAGGGAGCACTACACGTCTAAACTCCATAGTTATGAAGCAGCAAAATCTAATAAAATTGCAGTTGTCATTCAGCAAGGCCCATGTTTGGGTGTGTTCATGTATCAGGAACTAAATGGATTCCTAAAAATGTGTAAATATTTTGCTGAATAGATATCCATCTCATTACTTTAAAAACTTCTCTCACATATAACATAACATTAAAGGCCAAGAGGCTTTAATTATACGGGTAGGAAAACTTTTCATCTCTTTGAATAAGCTTAAAGGTGCCAAGGACTGACTCCAGAAACAATCCCAGCCAATTGTGGAATCTAAAGGACATGTTATTGTGGTTCCTGCCATTACTTTCAGTGAAAAAAACACCTGTATGCAATAGGCAGAAGTATATATAATTCATTTTTTGCTTCTGTGGCCAAGATCATAAACAGTAAAAACACCTTCCAAAAAGGAAGGCATGTTTTTGCTTATGTAAAACACCTGTCTTTCCAAGCTACGGTGGTGAAGGTTGAATGTCAAGACATTTTTTTCCCCTAAAATGTAAAGCAATATTCTAGGACTATGCAGAGGGTGGCAAGGGGTAGAAATGATACATTCAGAGATGGCATTTGGCTAAACCATTGGTCAGAAGCCTTCCAGCATGACCTCAGGGGAGAACAGCATCAGAAAACAAAAAAGGGATTTTGTTTTTACATACACGATAGCTGAAGAGTGCTGCGTTTTAAAAGTAGTAGAATGATAGAATAGGTCTACAACGGAACTCAGTAGGTCATTTAGCATATCCCCCTCTCCCAAGATAGAATTGTCTGTGTCTAGACTATGCTGGCAGATGTTAAACATCTGAAGAGATGTTCTCGAAACCTCCAACACCAAAGAGCCTACCACTTCACCAGACTCCAGTCTTTCGCTATTCTGTTGGTGATGTCTCGGCTACAGCTCACTTGATGTACTCACAAAGAACAATTTTATTCCATTTTTTCCTAGTGGCCTCTAGAATTTCTGAGGATTGCTATTACCATTTTCCCAAGTTACCTCTTCTCCAAGCTAAACAAAAGAAATTTCTGTGACTATTGTCACTGGTCACTTATTTCCTCAAGCTCTGCTCACTGCCCTTGCTCTCCACAACACTTTGGTTGTTCAATACCCCTTTAAATGTACCCTATTTACACATAGGGCTGAAAAGTAGGGAAGTGCTATCGTTTAATGATCTCACCAGGGTAGGGAGTTCTACCTTTCACCATCTAAGTCTGCTCTCTGGGACCCAAACTTATTTTCACAGACAATGGGAATGCCAAAGTGATGAAGTGAGAGTCCTAATTAAGTGAATTATCTTTGAAAGTTGGACACCAACCAATAATCTTTCAACCAGGATTTTCCTTGAAACATAATAAAAGAAGTCTAAATTCTTTTCTTGTGCAGATACAGGGGTATTAATCATAGTTCTGACTTCTTAGGGAACCTTTCTTATTTCCTACAAGTGACAGACTATTTAATTTAAGCTGTTCTTTACCTAAGCTGTTATTTTCTAAGGAAGTTCATAAGTTAATTAGAAAACAGGAGGGGGTGAGTACTTTCTGCAACATGAGTGATTTAGGAGCTTATCTATGCAGATATTACATTAGTTTTTTTGAAATTTGCTTTTGAAAATGTGGCCCAGACTTAAATCAAAGTGTAAATGAAGAAATGTTTATTTTGAATATATGTGTACATTATAGTTCATGTGTTTACATATTTTAATGTCACCTCCTAATCCTTATTTGTATGTCCTGCTCCAGTCCCAATTTGTTTTGTTTTTATTCACCAATTATTTTTTTTTTAGAGACAGATATTCCCCAGATGTATTTTATTCCTCTTGACAATTAAAGCCATATTAAATGTACTTTTTTTTTTCTAAGTTGCAAGAGTCATCTCTGTTTCTCTTTTCCCAAGCCAACAGCATCCTCTGGCTCAAACAAACAGTTTATGTAAGCTGGGAAGCAAAATTCCTCCTGAAGTCTGTTTTCCTTCTGTGAGGACACAAATTGTAGCTTCCGGCCTCTGCTGAGATTCGCTGAGCACACCCCTACTGCTAAATTAAAAAAAAAAAAAAAAAGGCCCTGCAGCAAGCATTAGCACCACAGCTCAGATGAGGTGTATTACTCAGTTGCTAATGAGCTCCCTGTTGTGGGCTACACCCGATACCCTGCTCCAGGAGGTGAGTGGGTGCAGTTCTGGAAATACTTATCTCCATGGGTTGTTCCCAAAAGGTGATATGGACATAGCTGCCCTGAGCTTGGCTTCCTCCACCTTGCACAGTTTTCTGATATTATTCTAGGAGGTTTTGTGCTACAAAATGTTTCCCATGTGACACCATGGCATGCCACAATACCCTCAATTTCATCCTGTAAAACCATCAATATTGTGGGCTGTAACGCAGCCCAGATTGCTTCAGATACCCTGAATTTAAAACCAAACAAAACAATCCCCCCAAAACCTAACTAACACCCCCTAGGGCCTCAGTGCAACAGATGAGGCCTGGAGGAGGCACAGGACAGAGCATGGGACAGGACTTCAGGGCACGTTCTGCTCAGAGGGGAGCCAGGCACCAGGAGGATCAGCAGGACCTATCCTGAGGTCTTGCTTTCTGCCATGGATTATTCAGCAGTGCAGACATCCCCACAGACTCGCTCAGAAGAGTTATTTAATTGTAAGTACAGCCTCACACACATACTCCTGTCAGTGACTCTGGGGGTAAAGTATGTTGCCATGTGCACTGTTTGTGCATGTAGTTTAAATTGGATTGTAATAAATACCCATTTTCTTGTCAGTTGAAATATAGGGGCAGTAACTTCCTCAGAGCTCTCGGTTGTCAGACAGATGTGAAAGAAGTTCTGTTACCACTGACAATTTTTATCAGGCTGTTCAATCTACAGAGAAAACACAAAATGAGGCTCAGCCTCCTCTCACCCATGGGTGAGTTTCCAACCCCAGTAGCTACTGGGTGGTGACAGGCAGTCCCATGCTGGGCCTCTTTAAACTTGCTCTGCTTTGCATAAAGACTTGAAGATCCCTGGGCCCACGAGCCAAGACCTTCAGCCTCTGAAGGAGGGAGCTTTGCAGAAAAGTGGCAGATCTGAGTTTAAATTGTCTGAGGCAAGGAGAAGACTCCACACTCATCTCCTATGCCTTGCATGGGAAGATCATGCAAACAGATTTTAAACTGGCAAACATTCTTTCAAGTGATCAGAATGTATCCCTGCCTTGCTATGGATATACAAACAGAATTGGGAATCACACGGAGTAGAAAGATAAAAATACAACAATTACTGAAAGGAACTAAACTGCTCAGTTGCATGAACGGCCTCAAAATTATACATTTTCTTGTGTTATGTGATGCAAAACGCCTTGTGTTCTACCAGAAACATAGACCTTTACTTACAAAGCTTCAGTTTTGAAGTCCCTCACAAGCAGCTTTAATTAATATCTGAAAAGACCAAGCAGGAGCATGCCTGTAAGGCTTGTGCAAACACATCCTGCTACTTAATTCCATTAAGATGTAAATGAAAACCATACCCCTCAGGATATGAGAATATAATAAATAGCAATAAATACTTCATGGAGATGGAAATAAACAGGCAGGAGGAGTTTAGAGTTGATAGCTGGCATTAGATTACTCTATGCTATGTAAACAAATACTAAGCCCAACTTAAGCATGAGAAGAAGAAGGTGAAAGGAAGAAGGACATGTTCAATTGAATTACTGTGCTTCTGAAATTTCTTGTGCTAGATTCACACAGAATTTATATAATGACTAAATTCATTATCAAGCCCATGCTGCAAAGTCTCACACTCCATTTAACATAAAATTATGTTCCTGAGTCATGGCTGTGAATAAATTCTTGAAGACATGGATCAAACAGAACTGACACAGCCTTATTTTCAAGACACCAAAGACAATCAGAGAATAATTTTCAGTTTGTCTACTGTTTATTCCTATGCAATACTGACTCTGAAATTTGAAGATGACAGACTAAATGTTAACATTGTTAACTCTTTTACTGCAGATCATTTTAATAGAGCCAGCTAATTTAGAAAATATACTTAAAGACAATAATATGTTTATGTTCCACTTAGAGCCTGATACAATCAAACTGATTGTACTTGGGTTTCTGAACAGAAGCAAGTATCACAAAAATATGTTCATGAAGTATTTTCTGAGTATTTGTGATGAGCTCAACAATTCTTCAAAGCCATCTATAAAAAAAATTAATAGTCAGGAGCTGAAAATTGATTCTGTCCCAAAATAAAAGGTAATTTTATTTTTTTAAGGTGTATTCTTATTTAGTCAATACTCTTGTGTGAATCAGATGGTTCACGGACTTCAGTCTCCCCCATGGTTGGGCTGGGTGTCTCCTTTCCAAACTATTGTTAAGGCACAGAAACAAGAAGCCAACTTTGCCTGTGGTAACAGTAGAAAAAAACCCATGAAACCCAAACCCACACACAGAGTACTTTGGTCTTCACATCAACAGTCTAGGAAGAGGAGTGCAAGCACATCATCTTGTTACTGATCCAGAATTACAAATGTAAAATTCTGGGTAAAATATTTAGCTTTTATGTGAAGAAAAAAAAACACACCACCAACCAAAAAAACCCCACAACCAAACAACAAAACCAATGTTGATACAAGAGAGGACCAGATGGGAGATGAAGGAGAGAATGCAGAAGCGAAAAGTTTCCATGTGGAATTTTAAACCAGCAGCAACAGTGCAAATGGCCAAAACCAGTATCTGAATACCCAGTAATGTAGCCATAAGAGCTGTACTTAGACCTTTACTTTTTTAAGATAGGAAAGCTTTAGATGGCTGGAGCTTTTGTGGCCCTCTCCTAGGACTCCAGGCTCCTAAGGCTTCATCCCACAGCACAGTGCCAGCCATTGTTTCTAGAGGGCATTCAGAACCTCAAGGGGTTAGAGGCAGGACTTCTGAGCTAGCTCGGCTGTCCTCTCCAGCTCAGAGATTTCAGTTCCAATATTTACAATTATATTATTGCTTTCAAAACTTGTAAGACATTCTGTTCTCCTGAATATGTAAAAAACAAAACAAAGCAAACCCCAAAAGCAACAAAACAAAACCCAAACAAAACCAAAGAACCCACAACCAAATAAAAAACCCAAAAAAACAAACGGCAGGGGTGGATTCACCACTCATAGTTTCACAAATCAAAGTAATCTCTCTCAAACTGCTGTGGAGGTCAGCAGCTCAGTGTTATTGTTTCACTCTGAAAATGGCACCTTTCAGCACCGAGACAAAGCATGTGCTTTGTCCCAAAGAGGAAATGACATCTAGTGAGTCACTGGGAGAAAGACGGAGCTCACACATTTTTCTGGTGCCTCCTGCCCAGGCGCTGCTCAACTCTGCAGTGCTGCAGCTGCTGGGACTTGACATCAGCACTTGAAAAGGCTGGCAGTCTCCACCTGCTGAAGACAGTTTTTCACTGTGTGGTTTTGACCATCTGAACACAGCATCCTTACTTTATTTCTTGGAACACCACTTTTCATGAGTTCCCAGGAAACTGGATTTCACTCTTCTGCTTGATTCAAGCTGACAAAATCATCTGCTGTTTTCTTCCAACTGGCTAAGCTTTTTTTCTTCAAATTCTTTTGACTTTGGGACAGATAACTCACCCCAGATTGCCTTTGAAATATGTTTCTAACATTTTATCTGCAGGCTACCTCCTTCTTACTTAAAATGTTTAATAAAAAAGAAACCAAAAGAGTTTTTGGGGTTTTTTTACTTAAATTAAGTTGCCACATACTTTCTGAACAGGATGCACAGCCCTATTGCTTGCAGTGCCAAAAATAACTGTAAATGAATTTGGCATTAACACTTGAGCCTTAAAAAAAACATTTTCATTGCTAAAAACACCATGAGGAACATTATTTCTCTTGGCAACAGATGTTTTAGTATATACTGTGAGCTTCAGTGATGAAGAAAATGTAAAGACATATCAGGAAGCAGTAAGGCACGTGTGGGAGGTGGAGCTTAGGTAAATTCCTTAAGTCACTAATGGAGAAGAATCCAAACTTAAAATGCCAAACTACATGTAGAAACATACATGTATACTATGCATGTGGCATATAGGTATTCTGTATTGGGCCATGCCATCTCCTTTCTAATTAAAAAACCTGCTAGTTATGAAAGTGTGACAGACCCCTATGTCAGCTTTTTATTTGCATGTGTCATTGATTTTTACTTTTTTTTAAGCTTTGTCTCAGGTCTTAAATGGGGATGGGAGAAACCCTCAACCACAAAAAACCAGCAAGATGTTTTTCAGAAAAGGATCTAAATGTAAACCAGGCCATCAGACAGTACTCACAGCAGCTCTGTTTGTCATCCTACTCAATAGATTTTCTGGCATTATTTTCCTTACAGCTAGGATGCTGAGATTTACCCTGAACACTTTTCTGCTTTTCCACCAGGAGAAAAATAAATCTAATGATAAAATTTTGTGTTCAATTTACTGATGATTTTCTGAACTTGGCCTTCAATTCAGCTTTACTCCTACAAAACCCTGCAATCTCAGTGGTGTTCACCTCAATTTCATCCAAAAGAAACAGACTCTGCTTTTTTTTTGCCTTTTTACCAGGGCAGGTTTAATCAACCATATATATGAGTAGGTTCATTTCCAAATATCGAACACGGTGATCTGAAATTGCAATATCTGCATTGCAATATTGCTCCATAATCTCTGTCTAGATGCAGCAGTACTGGGGATAAAGGACATCTTCTCAGGGGACCCACATATGGGGTTTTCCATGAGCTGGGAGTCTACTTCTGCACTTCTTCTCTCAGAGTATATAAAGCATTTACTCAGGTAAGGGGAAGAGAGGACTGACCTCCAGCAAAGGCTGGATCATACAGGACCCCCCAAGGGAATTCTTGCAGCACTTAGAATGTAAAACTGGTAGTCAAGAAAGGTAAAGTTGGATACTTGCAAACATCCATCTGAAAATATCATGATTAGCATTTCAGTCTTTGTATTTAGACTCAGGTACTCCCCATGGTAAAGATAATGGATTAAATCTCTTGTTCAGTTTGCTGTGCTGTGTGGTATCTTGCATGTGTCCTTAACTTGTGCTTATAGTTCCTCAAACTCTATTGCAAATCAAGTAACATGCAAACATTTCATAGCAGAGTTCTGCCTTATGAAATCTGGGCAACAGGTTGTGTCTACACCATTTAATGTATATATATAACATATATGTTGAACTACATGTGTAAAAATTAAAAAATTCCTGGAGGCCTTGAGTCTGGTGTTGAGATGAAAAAAAGCAGTGTGATTGTAAAAGACAGTTCAAAAATTTTAAAAGAGTAGCAGACAACACCCTAAAGATTGAATTTCTGTGAGTTTCCATATCTAAGTTATGGATTATGTCATTCCCTCCAACTGCCCTACCAACAGAGCACTGCAATGTTTTGCCCTGAGCAAGAGCCCAGGGCAAAAATGTTACCAGGGCATGTGGGGCAGAACCTGGCATGGCCCATCAGAGTACACCATAGAGCACCCAGCAGGAGAGCCCCTGAAGACATGGGTGGCATCACCGTGCAGCACAGCCCAAGCAGCCCTGCTCCACAGCCGTGGGCCTGAGCTGCAGATGGGGCTTCTCACCCACAGCTCAGGGACAGCCAGCTGCCTAACAAAGCCTTCTGGGTGCCTGCCTCTGCAAATGCTCTGGCTATTATCCATGCTTTTGCATCATGCCAGTCCCTCTTACTCTAGGTGGAGCAGAGATAGCTGTGTTCAGAAATCACTTAGACATCGTACATATAATGTAATGGGGCACAAACACAGCGTCTTACACTCTTCTGTCAGGTCTTGGTGGAAGGAGAGGACCACAAAGTGCACTAAAGAACACCTGATCATTCAAATTGATACCGTCTAGCTCTTACATATTTTGGGAGTCTGTCCTCCTTGGTTTTTTAAGTGTACATGATAGTAACAAACAAAAAAACAAACCAACAAAAAAACAAACAAACAAAACAAAAAAAACCCCACAAAACCACAAACCCCAAAACAAATCAAAAGAAAAACAAATATCAATCCCCAAACCCTCAAGTATGAGTCCTATGGTAAAGTTCAATTAACTCCAAGCCAAGACATTCAGGTTTCATATCTTAATACTAGAATAATGTTACATGTTTTCTGTATTCTTATGAGGGCATTTTTTCCAAATACAGAAAATTAGTAATATTCTTTCATAGAAACAACTAAATGAAAGCTGCTGCATGTTGCCTTATTCATATGTGAAGTCTTCAGTGAAATACAAATAATTAATGAGGTGTGTGTTCCCCATTCCATACGAAGAGGTATTTGAAATGTCATGAAGTCCATGAAACATGATGATAAGGGACAGATAGGTGATCTTGGTAATTGCCAGTAGCAGATTGCACGCTCCTGAAGTGGCAAAGAAACCCTTGATACTCCTGGCTTTTTTTGACTAGATTATATTCTGAATAAGTCTGTTTGAGTTGAAAGCTAGGGCAAAAGAGAACATCTATTTTATACAGTTCTTTACTCAACATGCCCATATGGGAGAAGGGACTTAGGAAAGCAGGTTTCCTATCTTATATTTTCTCTTTTTAAAAGCTTGTCTTCTTAGAACATGTTAAGTAGGTTCCCAGCATTGAGGCCGTTGAGCATGTCCTGGAGAGAGCTGGCAGGGAGGAACAGGTTGTGAGGTAGTATATGAAGGGGGGTGTCACTGGGGCTGCTGAAGTGCAATCTGACCAGGTAGCTGGCAGCACATGTGAGGCTTTGCTGGTGGGGATAGCATCTGGGAGTGCTGGCAGGAGTTGAAGCTGGATGCAGCTCCATTCCCAGAGGACTGTACCCACCCCCAGAGAGCATTCTGCCTCTACCACGATTGATCCTTTGATATCCTAGACCAGGTCTTGTTCAAGCAGCATATTCTGGTTTTAATCTGACCTTGTTAGATGCTCTTCTGAAAAGGTAAGTATAGATGTCACTGGAGGAATGTATTTGCTGGAGACTTTTGGAGGTATAGTCGGTGTGCAGAGGGGAACAGGGCGAGCATGCAGCACTGATACTTCTGCACAGGAAGGAGCTACAGTTCCCTCACTTGTCACTTCCTTCTTACATCCCAGCGGCTTGTTTCAGTAAATGAGGTGTGTAAGCATATCACTGAATGGGCAGTGCAAACAGCATGTGTTTACTATACTATGCCCAAAGCTGTCCCACCACATACCAATCTGCTGCAGGGCACCAATAGCAGGATAAAGATTAGTCTCTGTGGTCCCTCTGCTCTTGCTGGATTCTTGCAGCCACCTGTTACCAGGCAGGTATCACCCCCCCAACACCACCATATGCAGAAGGAGTAATTCCCACATTTACTCAGTTATGATCTACTTACAATAAGTGTGCAGTGACTTAAAGAAATGATGTTCTGGTAAATCTTCCTAAAATAAAGGATGGTAGAAATTACAACCACCAACAGCTCAGGAAAGTCAATGGTCTTGTGCTCCCTTCAGCTATGACAGTCATAAAACAAAATCAACAAGTAGCACAGTCTTAATCCATTTTGTGACATTCATTTTCTTTGAAAAATACTCTCTCTGTGATTTCCACAGATCAGAGAGAACTAACTAGTTGCTGGCAGTTGGTGGGAACTAAACCTCTTCTCCTCTTGTGCTGCGGGAGGGTAAATAAGAGGCTGGTCCCTCACAGCCACATGCTCCATCCTAATTAAAAGTCCTTGTCTTTTCCTTAGTGGTGTGAACTACCCTTCTACCATAGCTGACAAAATTATTTCTATTGTTGTAAATATAACCCTGTTTACCAAGATTTAAGTGAACTGGAAACAATATTAATGTATTTGTTTTCCTTAGACCCATGATAAAAGTTCAGTTGCCTCTTAGCCTCAAAACAAAAATGAAACAACTCCCTACAGATTCAGTGTTTTGCAAAAAGTGTGCTTACATCCTCCCAGACCATCTTGAACTCTTACACCCTGAAGATGTAGTGGCTGTTAAGTGATATTTTCCTTCCTAAAGTAGGAAGGAATGGTTTAGTTTTTATAGCTTAGAGATGATAATGTGTTCATTAGTCACACAGCTATTCTTTACATCAGCTTTGCCACTTAAAACAATTTGTTATGACAACACTCTGATAGCCCATACTAAGTAGGTTTCACTCCTTGCAATAAAAGACCTCACCCATTTAAAAAGCATAAATGCTCTGACATTGATTTAATAAATAAAACAGCTGTCAACTTTTTTACTCTTTAAAGTTGACTAGTTGAAAATACATGGGCAGTTACTCAGCAAAATAGTTTCTTACCATTCTGCTAAGTGAAAGCACAGCTCAACCCAGGTCAGAATAGGGACATTTATGCATGCCTGTAATGCAAAGAAAAATACCTTGTGCTGCAAAGCACTGAACCCCATTATTAGTATTTGCAGAGACACACATACATAAATGTGTGAGGAAAAAACTGCCACTGCAAGGAAAAAGCAGATCTGGAATGTAGAAACTTAGGGGAGAGCACAGACAAGAGGGAGAGGTCGTTCAAAGAATTACACAAGAGAAATATAAACAATTTGCAGAGAGGAAAACACGCCAAGAGTTCTCCATCAGTCCTTGAACAACAAGAATCAGTTAACTTGCAATTAACAATTTTGGCTAACGCTAAACCACTTTTAAGCTGAATGATAGTCTGTTGGCTTAAGGAGTCAAGGGATGGAAACCTATAAATATAAAAAAGGAAAAAGGGAAGGAATGATCCTTCCAGAGACACAGACTGAGGACTCACCAACAGGGAGGATGGCAAGCAATCAGTAGAACCTCTTGTGGCACATCTTACATTAAGCACATGAAGACAACAACAGCTCACACCCTCCCTCAGCTCACCTTTTGCTTCCTGACAAAACACAATTTCCTTTTTTTAAAAGGGTAAAATACAAAAGTTTCCCCAAGAAGTAAAACTGAGCACAGACAACCATTGGCTCTGTGGCCAGAGCAGTCAGTGAACAACTGGGGAGCATTCCATTTAGGAAAGAAGATGAAGAATAACCCAGACCTGGCTGCTTTTGAGTCACATCACATGCCTGCCACCCCCCCAGCTGCTCAGGCTACCTCAGCACAGGGACCCCCTGCACAGCCTCTGTGCCAGGGCAGGCTGCAGGCCCAAGTGCTGCTGCAGAGCTTACCTTGGCAAAACCAGCTCAGGGCTCCCTCCCTACTTCTGACAGAGCCTCCCAGTTCCGTGCAAGTGGAGCTAATTAGCAATTATAGAATGAGCTGTCCCACCCACCCTTTTTTTTTTTTTTTTTTTTTTTTTTCCCCCCTCCCCCCTTCTCTGTAGAGGTGCAGCTGCCCTTGTGTCCCTCTGCATGGCTCTTGAGGCTCACTTCAGCCTTCATTCTTGCCGCTCTGTGCTCCTGCCTCTGCATCCAGCAGGGGCTTGACATTCCCTACGGATGTTTTGGTGCCTCCTCAGTCTCTCTGGTGGCAGATCCTGAGTGTTTCCTGCTGATAGGCCTGGTGGTGGGTGGCTTTTGGGTGTTATCCTCCCCATGGGCACAGGCCCAATGGTTCCTCTGGGAGCTGTGTTTTTCTGCTACTCTAGAATGCTGCAAATAATTTGTCTTGCAAGATGATTTCCAGTTATAAGTTTCTGAAACCACATTAAAAAAAGCAATAGAGTCACTTAAACGACACATACAGACCATTTTATCCCTCCAGCAGGATTTTACAGGTCATGTAACGTAACTGTGCTGTCCCTCCTAAGAAACACATTGAAGAGAAAGACAGAAATGTTGGGAAACTGGCCCTCTTCATTAAAGGAAGAACAGTGGCCTTTTCCATTAATTACATGATAAATGTGCACTATCTCCCACCCCTGCTTTTGGGCTATGCAGTGTAACTTCAGGTGATTTCTGGAACGCTTCAGCTGACCATGGGATTAAATGTGTTCAGCTTGTAAGGAAAAAAAAATGTTCTATAAGGCTGCCAGCCCCACACACCCTCTCAGGGCTGTGAAAGACAAGCTGTGTTCTTCCTGGCACCAACTGCCTCTATCACCCCAGCCCAGAGAGATGCTCGGCAGGCGCAGTTAAGGTGTAGCTGAAGCCTGTGAGAGAGGATTTGTGAGCCAGGTGCAGCTTGAGCTCTGGCAGCTAGAAAAAACTTTTTTTTTTTTTTTTTTTTTTTTAACTTTAAAATGAGCAGATCTGAGGCTATGTGTCTGAGAACCCATAAATATGGACATGGGCTTTTTACAGAGTGTCTTTTCAGAGAGTAGGAGCTCTCAGCCTCAGAAGTTGGGATGGAGCCATACCATATATGTTTATGTGGCAGTACAGAAAGTAAGGTTATCATGTTTTAGTTAACTAAAAGAAATTGAGTCTGAAATGTTAATTTTCTGCTCAAACCAAGCCTCAGCTCCCTCCCCTGCCCTTAGATTGTAAAGCAATTTCACACCATAAAAGTGACTTTTGAAAACACAGATGCTTGCCCTGACTCCCTGGTCAAAGTAAAACCAAGCAAAAATAAATTCGGAGGCATTGAAATGTTATCTTTCTTCCTATTGAAAATTTCACTGGATAATCTACCAGAGTCCTAACTGACCTCCAGAGACAGCATCTGCATGTGAACATCCATTTGTCCCTCTCACTCTGTGTTACTGGAGGCATCATTTTTACAGTCATCTCCTTTGGCTCACGGGGATCACTAGTAATGCTGCTCTGGGAACTGCGAATGTCTTTTATCTGGACACAGATGGCTTCCTCTCCAGCTATTCACAGAATCCCAAGAAGTGTTAATCAGCAAGTTTTGAATAGTAAAGTATTTCCAGCTAAAAGCAGCCTTGCCCTAAGGGGTAACTATTCTGACTTTGGGAGCATCAATCTGTGAGCTCAGTGTTGGAGTGAGCACAAATAACCCTTTAGCACACTTAGATCATCTTTGTCATTCTCAAAAGTCAGTAGTGGAGGATCTTTTAGAGGTATTACATAGTCAAATTTTACCAAGAGAGCAAGATTATTAAAACAGATCTGCATCTTCTGGTAGTTTGTTACAATTCATCTGTTTTGGGTTATTAAGTTTATGGTTTTTCTAGAGGTCTTTCAAACTCCATAGGGCATGGAGTTACATATCAGGTATCATATAATAAATATTATGTATTTTATCCTTATTTCTACATTTCTACACTTCTCTGTTCGTATCACAGTTTTACAGATTATTTGGTGCAAAATTTCTTCTAGCTTTTATCTTCTTTCTGAACTTGCCATGCAGGAGTAATCCATCTGATGAGAGAAGTCAAAGGCAAGTTTTGTTATCATTCCTCATGTACCAATTCATGCATCAGCTCACCTTTGAAAGTGCTCTCCTGAAAGCTGAAGAGTGCAGGACTCCAAGACACAAGTGTGTTGTTCAGACAGCAATGAGATATCACTGCTATGGAACAAAGTTTGTCTGGCATCTGTCCTGACACTGGCAATTTGAGCAATAATTTCCTCTCCAGATGCTGTGCAATTTGAGAGATTTTGGCTCAACAGGTTAAAATAATAATGGTCTGGCAGTAAACAGCTTTTTAGAAATATTATTTTGAGACTTAAACTTGTGCAATGCTTTGCCTACAGTAACAGGAATTGCAGCAAGTAATGGTATTAAATACACCATCTGTACCTTATATGATCTACCTGAAAGAGAGAGCTGTGCTGGACTTTGAAAACTTTTCTGTTATGACATTACTTTTCCAGCTTCTTTCTTTTTATCCTGCTTGAATCACTGGATAATGACATGAGTTGAACACCCACGGACTTTGGGAAAACCTGCGTTTAGGTCTAAAAGTCAGGTTTTGGTTCTGTTCTAAAGATCTGTGAATTTATTTTCCTATAAAGAAATCTCACAGCTAATAAGTAAAAGAAAGAAATGTTAAGTAATCCTCAGAGCAATAAACATCAGCCAGCTCAATTTCCTTCTTTCCCATCAAACCCAGTCACTATTTACAAGCTGATTTCTTTAAAGTCAATCAGAAAGAGGCAGACTTTTCCCCTGTGAAGATGAACCATAATTCAGCCCATGCATCCTCATCCTGGCTTGGCCCTAGCTGCTCTGTGTTTCAGAGGCAACGGGGGGGTGGTGGTGGGGGTGGTGGTGAAGCATTCTTGAGCTGCTCGAGGGGTCCAGACCACTGAAAAGGTCAAACAAACAAAGTTAAAATAACCATGACACTTGCTGGCCAGCCAAGGCTCTGGGTCCAAGATCAGCAGTACTGCTGCTTGGTGACTAATGCAATTAAATCAGCTCTTGGTCCCACACGCAGAAACAAATCTTAAAGTGTTGTGTACTGCTGCCAGACGGATTGCTCAAGCTTGGAAAGCTCCCTCATGTGCACACACTTAATCACGACAGGCCCTATTCGTGGAAAGCCATGGCACTGAAGGAAGGATTTTTAGCTGCATTCCTGTAGAAAACAACATCAGGGAGCAGACTTCAACGTCTGGGCTATGGGAGGTGAACGTGGGCTTTGTGGGTCGCAAAGAGCTGTTTGTTTGTTGGGAACAGCAGCAAAACGAAGCCTAAAGGAGCATGTGCTGGGAAGGCTTGGTGGAACTTGTGCCAGAGAGCACTGTGGGATGCTCACTGGTGCCAGGGATGCTCTGCCAGGCTCCCCCCTGAGCCCTGGCACCCCCAGCCTCTCCCAGAGACAGGCTCTGGCCGTGGCTGCTGGGGTTGTTTCTCTAGTTTGTGCAGTTGCTTCAACCCTGAAAAATTAGTGATTGGAATAACAGTGAGAAAGTAAGATGTCTGGAATTTGTTTGGATTGAATGGGATGGATGGTTTCTCTGCATCCCACTTCATCAGTGGAAAGCTGGATAAAAAGGATGGGAGGGCAATGATAGTATCTGAAACAGGCTTATGTCACCCCCTGCACAGCTGCTTAATTCATCAGTCTCCCCATGGTGACCCTTACAATGAAAACACTTCTGCTTCCTTCTCATCAGGTGCTCCTAGTTTTGTCGCAAGTTTCATTATCACATGGAAGGAGACAAGCAGCACCTGTTTAAGGCCATGTGTTACCACTGAGTTCCAGAAACAGAACACAAAAATTGAGTGTCAGACAGGAGAGACCATTCCTGTGCTGCTGCTGTTGGCATGAGTTAAAGTTTGGGAAGCCCTATGGAGTAACACAGTAGTGATCTACTCAGTTTTTAATGGGAAGGCCCTTCCTGTTTCATTTGAATTCTCACAGGCTTCTGGGCAATCAAACTGCGGTTTGAGATTCTGCAGATTGCTCTTAGCCAAAAGAAAAGTAATCTCATATTTGACATCCATCGCTAAATCCATGTTATTACCACTAGTCCAGACTATGGAAAAAATGAGATTTAAGGGGGAAAACACAAGCTGCACCTGCCCGTCTACCAGTAAGTCTCCCAAATGTGTTAATGTTGGAATAGTTGTCTTAGGTCAGACTAAGGGTTTACTCATCTTGGTATCTTTCCTTCAGATGCATCCTAAACTATGTTTGTGAATTAAGTATGAGACTTTCCCCCCTGTACACTCTCCCAGCTATCTGTGGTTTGTGTCCTGATGTCAAGCCTGCATTCACGACATAATCTTCTTAGCAACCATAAATGAAGCTATGTATTTCACTGCCTCTCCAGTTCCTTAATTCATGTGGCCTCTGAAGCAGCTTGCTGTAAGGAACACAACAATTAAACTACACAGTCATGAACAATTATTTCCTCTTGCTGATTTAATGCCAGTGGAGCAGTGTGTTGTGAAGACCCTGGGCAATCTGTTCTCCATTTACCAGCTCACAACACCTGGCCATCATCATTTCACTGGCTTTCATCCTACCCTGCCTCAGCATCTCCCTCCAGACCTCAGAGCTATTTAGTCTCTCTTCATATGAAAGTTGTGCCACACTGAACATCCCTGTCCTCATCCTGTACTGCATGTAGTTCTAACACATCGTTTTCTGAGCTAGCAGTGACCTTAATGGCATCCAGTAGGTAAGTTATAGATAAACATTTAAACATCACACCTATGACGTTAGGAAGGAAGTTACTCAGTTAGATATTAGTGACTCAGATAACTGTATTGAAAGAACAGAGTCCCCACCCTGCTTTGCTGGGACCTGCATTTGCCTTGCAGCAAGTCCAGAAGTGTCTGCTTGGACTCATCCAATTGTGCCAAGGCCCTCCTAGACTGGCCCTAGCACAGAGTGGGGTTTGCCCAAAATACATGCCCCCCTAAGGAGGTGCCCCTCCAACTGCACAGCCTGCTCAGTAGGACCAGTGCTATGGAGGGGCAAGAAGAAGGGCAGTTAGCAGAGGCAGTTAAATCTTAAGGCAGTGGAAACTAAATAGAGTTTATTTTGAAGGGAACGTACTGAGGAAGTAGCAGAATAATAGTAGCAGAAAATAAAGTGGGCAGGGTCACTGGAGACCCTGGAAGAAACAGATGAGGAGAGCATGCTCATGTGTTTGTGGAAAAGGAAGGGTGAATATACCTATTTTGGATAGGAAAAGCTCATCTTTTTGTCCTCAAGACACACCACTGGAGGCAAAGTATGCACAGAGTAAAGAAATACAGAAAACCAAGCTATCAAGCTATATGCTAGACGCCATTATGGCACCAGGGCCAGCAATATGTTAGTTTATAATTTTCCTGAATCAAGATGGGCGGAAGCAAGTGCCTTGGTCCAGGGCAGCCCATGGAAGTATATTGCAGAATATCATTACATTTTGTTCTTGTAAAGAGAAAGCAACAAAACTAAAAGAAATAACATATAAGCTCAGCTGTAGCTGTAGTCTCTGAAGAATATTGTTAAAAGGTTTTACAAAAGGTAGTTCACCGACTTCTCATTCTCCCACTCCCTCTGCAAAAGGCTTCAGCTTCTACAAGGCAGAGCTGGTTACCCAAGCTAATTGCTCTACTGTGTGTACCACAGATGGAGGCATGACCTGACTCTGGGTGAGGCAATGGGACGGGGAACACTCATGTTCAGAGAAACAGAAAGTAGCCACTGGAAGCAAGGCACAAAGTCAAGACAGTGAAGATTTGCTGTTAAGCCCAGATTTCTAGATCCAAGCACAGAGAAGTTTTCAAGCAGACATGGGACATTCCCCAGTTTTGCATCTGCATGTCCAACCCGGGGACTGCCTGGGCTCTGACTGGGCCATGAGTGCCGGTGGGCAGGGGGGAGCTGCCAGCAGAGGCAGACTCTCCCACTGGAGAGCCAAATCTTTTTTCTTATGATGCCACTCAGAAAACTTATTGGACAAAATCCCCCATCCTATTAATCCTGAAGTTTTTGTCTCTTGTACATAATTTCTCAGAACTCTGCTTGGAAACTTCCCCAGCTCCCCACCCTGTTTAGCTTTTTCTCTTTGTTTTCAAGAAATACAGTCTCATCAAAATGAAAAAATAGCCAAGCTGCTGCACAGAAAATGGAACCAATTGACGGATCTTCTGACTTAGAGTCTGGAGGAAAACTGTACCAATAGCAAAGTGGTAACTTTTTTTTTCCCCTCCCAGACATACATTGCTTAGCACTGAGATTTGCCTCTGTCTGAAGTGTTGCTTTAAAGTGGAGTATGATCAAAGTCAGATGGCGTGGTAGATTTTCCTCAGAAAGAGAGAGAGCATGCCCTGTGTGAGAGGCAGAGAATAAAACCCATGTGCTTTTTCAGGGAAAGGAGATGAGCAGAAATCTACTTTCTCCTGTAAAGGAATCTCCCAAATTAATGTGATAAACACCATTTCAATAATACTAGGGTGGCTGGACTCCCCTGGCTGTGCACCCTAAAAAAATCTTTCAACCATTTAAGAAAAAAAAACAAGGAAGATGATGTAGCAACAACAATAACTCCTCAGTTGTCATTATTCCACTTCTGCCATGGAGCACTTGCAGGTTCATTGCTTTAGTATCATGGCTGTTGGCAAAATCTGGGTCTCATTGCTTCTGTCATGTTTTTTTTTTACTTGCTAAAATGGTGAGAAGAATGTATGTATGTATGTATTTATTTAATTTATTTTGCACTAAAAATAGTCCATCTTAAAACAAGTCTCAACACTGGCTGCAGCCACTGTGTGCACCATGCAAATCTGTTCAGCAGATTTGCCATAATGTGCGGGATCTGACTGGGACATTCCCTGAAATGCCTTCCTCCTGCTGCACCAGCTGAGTCTTGGCAGCAATAAGTGAACAAGTTGTCTGGAGTGAAATGCTCATGGCTGTGGTATTCAGCAGAGAGGAAGAGGCTGGAACAAGCACCTCGATAGGGGATCTAAGGACAAGGTAAGTGAGGGGAGGTGACGAGGGAAAGGGCGGAGTAAAAATACGGGGCTGGCACAAGACTGAGGTAGAGAAAGATGGAGAGGAAACAGGGGTGCAGGTGGACAGAAGGACTCAGGAGAGCTGTAGTGGCTGGAACATGTTCTTCTTGAAACACAGCCAAACCTTCAATACCTTTCTTCCTCCTTTTTAAGCAAATTATGTTATTTTCATATTTTCTAGGTTACAGGTGTGATTCAAAACAGCCTCAACTGACACAACCATGAAACCATTCTTTCTCTTACCGTACATATCTGCCTCATTTGATATCTCCTCCAAAATTCCTCAGTAAGGCTGTCCACAATCTTATAGATTATTTTCCTCCCCCCTTATTTTAAATCTGCCACCTGGATCGTCTCAATATAGAGTCAGGTTCTGCAGCAACTGAGAAGAGCATCCTGTAGGAAACACGGTCAGCTCATCAGAGGCAGTTGTAGAGCTCTTGGTAGGGTGAATTGAGGCTGAAACAGCCATTTTAATTCTTCTTCTCCCTGCCTTCTAAGAACATTGCATAGTCTTTAAACAAAATATAAACTTGGAAGGCAGCAAGAGATTACTGGATATTAATTAGGCTTAAATGCACAGATTCATCACACAGGCAAAATGAGATGGACAGAGGGAGAAAACTTTAGATGTTTTGTTTTAATTAGTTTTTGCCATAAATTCTGTTACTAGTAATTTTATCTCTCAGTAGTAGTACTATTGAGCTGTCCAGTAGCCGTTTTTACAACTGTTAGGCCACAAAGGTCACAGAAATACACAAGTTCAGGACTAAGAAAGCTTTAATTGTTAACAACATTTTTCCTGACTGCTAATCTAGTAAATCCAGCTTTAAATGAACCATATATGTTCATTTTGAAGAATATTTAAAAAAAAAAAAATCTTGAGGTGCCTCACTGTAAATATAATACTTATGTGGTCTTTAAAGATGGTGAAGACGAGAAGCTGCTTTCCGTAGCAGAGAAACAGTTTTATAGGCCATCACAGATTTGGATCAGTTGTATAGAAGCGAAGAAAGTTACAGCCAAATATGCAGAGGCAAGATAGTTCCCTTACAATGCAGTATCTGTTTATTGGATCTGACTGCTTTACTCTCCACTAGATGGCAATGCAGTCCTTGGCCAGTAAAACAATCATGTGAAAAGGCAACAGTATAAAAGGCCGTGGAGACTTTAGGTATATATTCTAAGTGCCACTTCAGACCACAAAAGTTATTCAAATGAATCATTTGACTGGTGTTTTATTATCTCACTGGACAGCATGAGACAATGCAAGAACAAATAAGACTTGAGAAGTGTGTGTGAAAAAGGCAGTGCCTTTCAGCAAGGGGAAGATTCTGATGCTTTTAAAGGCTGCTGGCTGTTTTAGTGATGACAGTTTCTTACACATATTTTTAGAAGAGTTGGAAGTATAAATGTAAATTTTGGTGTCTGCTAATTTGGAATTTTACTTGCTCTTGGAGTGGTGTAGATCCATTTCTTGTGTTTAAGGAAAAATTGCACAGAACTCTCCCTTCTGTTTGACATTTCTCTCCAGACTGTGGCTGTGTGTCCTACAAGTGTCTGTGCCTCTTCTGCTTGCTTACATTGCTCCAGGACAATTTCTGGGATTGTCAGTGTAGATCAAACCCACAAAACATGTCAGATTCAGCATGGTCCCTGCCTCAGCTGATAGCCTAGTTATTCACCTAGTTATTCACCACCTGTGGTGGTGTTTCCCTTCGCAGCAGGGAGCTGGTGGGAGGTATGAAATTAGGGGCACCAGAAGAGAGACAGACCAGAGGGTTTGGCAGCAGTTTTGCATTGTATGACACAGAGATGGCTGAAGTGCTCATCAGCATCCCATAGCTCAGGGCTGTGCAGACAGAGAGAGCCACAATCCAGCTAGGTTACCTAAAGAGAAGTAGGGCACGTCCTGTGAAAAAGGGCAACAAGTCAGTAGGCAGCAAAGCAAAGGCAGTAAATCAATAGAGATTAAAATGTATTTTGCCAATAGTAAATAACCTTTCCCATCTCTAAGTCCTTATAGGCTTTCTTCATTGTTGCATTTACGCATTTGCTTTTAAGCTTTCTGATTTCTAAAAGTATGGAGGCAAAAACCAGCTTTTTTCAAATATTTGACCCTTCTGTAACAGAGATGAAAGCAGCAACACTTGCAGAACAGTTTACATTTTCAGAGCCTTCTACGAACATCAGTTACTGTTTGCATTCCACTTTGGATCTAGAAGGAGCTGGAAGCAAATGGTAGGTTTGCATGGGATGCAGATAATGGCACCAAGTGGCAAAGTTTCTGTGTAAATATGGTTCAGAAATGGCCACACTGTTTTTTGCTGATTAGCTCAGTAGCAAAAAGTAGGAGGTTGTTGATTTTGTGTGGTCTCACCATTTGCATTTTGTTTGCTTTGGTTTTAAAAAGCCCTTAAAGAAGCAGTTAACGCAATGGTGATGACAAACCTTGTAGCTGCTACTTTTTTGATAAGTGAAGCCAGTGAGCAGAAACTATTTGTCTGGGAAGACTAACAATCTACTTTATGTTCCCACTGCTGTGTGTGAGAGAGGATGAATCAGATGCTGTTGTGAGCTGGCATTAGTAACAGCCTGCACAGAGCAGCATAGAGATGAAGAACAGCAGTCCATCCTGAGAGCCTGATGTCTCACCTTGCCCGGTAGTAATTGTCTTGAGCCAGAAGATGCCTGCTCTGGAGGGAAACAGCACATAGTTCCCACAAGTGTTGAGAAATAAAAGCGAACTTTCTTCTTTTCCTTAGATTTTTAAATATATATTTTAGGTAGTTCCTCTTTGAAAAGTATCTTCTTAAACTAACTCATTAAATGCATGGCACAGCCCTGTCTAATACACACCAAAACACCTGAAATGCAAGACCTCTCTCTTCCCAGAAAGTAGAAATGCTGTTCCTATTTTTATGACATTCATCAGCTTTCCACTAGTTCTTTCATCCAGCCCTTCCTTCTGTCCCTCCTGTCTCCCCCAGTAATCCTCACTACCACCTCAGCTGCTACATGAGCTGGTTGATGTGTTTTCCTTTCCCCTGTGCCTCTAACGCAGCCAGAGCAAACACATGCCAGGAATACTTGGAGCCAGTTTTTCCCTGGGCTGCTTGGAGGGACTGCCCTACTTGGGTGGCTCAGTAACACCTTGAGGGGGCTCAAAGGAAGAAGTAAGGCACAGCCCATAAATGTTGTTCCCACAGCACATGCAGGACTGAACAGAGGTAAGGAATGTATTTGGGATGATATTGGAAAGAATAGAAAACAAATAGCAGAAATCAGATGTTTCCTAATCTGGCACTGTGCAAACCTCCCACAAGGCTCAGGGTGCAACCTGACAGATTTTGCAGTTTGATCTAAATAGGATTTATCTAGATTTACTTCACTTATTTTAAGAAGATGGTGTCTGTGGGATCTTGCTGTTATTTGCCATATCTTCCTGATCTCCTAGGCCTCTCATTGCCTGTGCCTCAGGACCGAGTGCTCCTGGTAAAAGCAACATTATTCCGAATTGGCCTGGATGCTTCTCTCACTGATTGAACTGAATTACCCTTTGCCAGATAGTATCTTTATTTCACAGAGCTTTACACAAATGCTCATCAAAGTAGATACACCTGGAAAAATGAGCAGAAATAGTTACCAGCTTGGAGGAACCTCCCGTCATTTGGTTTGTTTTCTTAACTCTGTTTCCCATTTGAATGTGGGATTTTTGTCCTGACAAGGTATTCACCATGTGAGCTGCATTTTCCCTGTGACATTTTACACCTTTGGTGCTGCTTGCATGAGGGATCACAGAGCTGATTTTGTTCTTGCACACACCTGAGCGAGCACTGAACAATGAGATGGAGACCAGAACTTGGCGAACCCTTGGCTTTGGACTTCTCACATGCCAAACAACTAACATGACAATAAGATGCAGTCGGATGCAACTTGCAAAGGTGCTTAGAGTGAGGCTGAATCTCTGCAGACAAGCACAGGCAGATATGGCTTTTTTTATGTGTTCCTGGGCATGAAACAGCCACTGTGGGAAAGCTTTGCTGCAAGGTTAAACACTGTGTGTTGCAGACACTTGTCTGCTCCTGGGGGAGAAGGAGGGCATATGGAAGGTTCCATACACACATGGAAGGTTGTACCATTGCTTTTAAGCTTGCATGAATCTTCATAGACTCAGGTAGAAGCCTCCCATTTTCCTGAAGCAAGACATGAGTGACTCAATTGCTAGAATGCACACACACACAAAGTAAGTTTTTGAGCACCGTGGACTCATTCCAGAGGTTTTTGCTATGTGCTAAAAGGCAAATTTTGACTCACACTCGCATGCATATTAGAATGCAGCCTGAAACTTTCTCCTTTGTTATCAGGTTGTGGAGGAGAAAACTCAGAAGGAAGCAATTGGTCCCAAGGAATGTGCTAAATCCAGCCCTTGGGGGATAAAAACATCTCTCTCGAAGGGAAAAGGCTTAATGAATTGAGAGGGTCTCTCATGTCTCATCCAATTTCAATTTCTGTTAAGCACATAAGCACTTATTTGAGTAACTGAATTAATCCAAGCCATTCTTCTGCTCTTCAGAGACTGCACTGCTCCAAACCCAAAGCACCACCAATGATTCCCATACTTTGATGCTCATAAGCAAGGGCAGCCTGCGCTGCTCCCAAACAGCAGCAGCCCTGAAGCGGTGAGCAGGTGAGTGAAAGACAGATTATTTCAACACTGCCAGTACTGTACAGAAAAGGCTCACCATATGTTTGAGGCGGCATTGCATTTTGGTTTATATATATATATGTATTTTCAGTATGATAAGAGTCAGTGAAGCCAAAGAATGAAAGAAATAATAGCAGATTGATAGTGTAATTCTTCAGTGTGTCTCCTTAGGGCAGGATTTTTGGACATAAATACCAGTCTTGTTTTCATAACCTTGCACAGTTGTATATTCTTTTTGTGGCTAAATGGAGAAATACAACTCATGGGACTTTTAGAGTTGCATGTGACAATATAATGGATGTGTCAGGGACAGAAAAGCTCTGCCTACCTGAGATAGGATCTGCCTTGGAAGAGCCAGTCTAGAACCTCCAAGCCTATGCAGGACTAGTCTCAGAGATGGTGAAGTTAAAAGGCTGGATTAGATTAAACAATATAGCTTTTTGAAGTGCGAAAGTATAGTCCCTACTCGCCTTTCTCTCCTACTCATACCTGTCTGGTCTTAGAAGCAACTAATCTCACCAGGTGTCTGTTTGACCTTAGGCATCTAGAGTTCTGCTGAACTCCAGCAACTGCAGCCTAAGTGACAAGTTTTCCTTGAAATAAGACCTATGGCTTTGTTCTAATCTGACTTTTTGGAAGCACACTAATTCCACTATAAATGTCCTGAAAAGTTTTTAAGGAGGGTTGTTTTTTTGTTGTTGTTGTTGTTGGGTTTTTTGGTGTGTTTTTTTTTTGTGTGTGTGTAGAATACTTTAAGTTTATTTATGTGTGTAAAATTTTTTCTTCTGCATGGGGACAGGCCCAAACTCACTGAAAATGACAGAATCTCGGTAATATCAGAGCTTTGGGGCTAGGGCCTGAACACCTGTCAGCACAGTCATGGAAGCATAAGTTCAGCATAAACTAACAGTGTTGCAGAATCAAAGGAAAAATAATTATGTCCATTTGTGCAATAAAAGACTGCAGAACCTGCAAAAGGGCAAGCTTAAGAGCTAATAAGACTTTTCCTGACTGTTAAATGATTAACCTTTAGTAGTCTCATGAGGTAGCTCTGGCAGTATGTGTAACAAGACATGCATGGCTTTTAAGTCTCCATGGCTTACATCCGAACCTTTTGCTCAGGCATAAAGCCCCTTTTTATAAGTATTAGTAGCAAGATTTTTTCACTACCTTTTTTTTTTTTTTTTCTTATTTTAATGCAAGTACTTTCTTGTGGAGGGAAAACTTTTAGGACAAGGCAAGGTATGTACATGTCGGGTTGCGTGGTGGTGCTTGGCTTCGGCAGTGGCTGTGGTGGTTAGCACACATTGGATCAAAAGGCAGAGTGAAAGATGGGGGCTTCGTATTTCAGCTGCTCCCAAAGCAATCCTGGACCATAGCAGACTTGGAAGGGAAGCAATACTCCTTCCAGCTGCAGAAATGGCAAGCCCTGTGGCTTTTCATGTTGTGTAGTGTTTGTTTTGTTTTTATTTCTGTTTTGTTACTTGAGAGACTCTTGGAAACAGGCTGTGTTGGAAACAGCTGCAGCCCCCGGGGGCCAGCTGCAGGCTCTCATCCAGCCTGCAGAGCAGTGCCCTCTGGCGCACCAGCACAGCAGTGGTCTGGTCCTCAGCTGAACCAAAAGATATTAATAGAGGAGAAAAATTGAAAGTTCACATCTGACACGCTGTCTCATTCCCATGAACTGTTTGCCACGTTGTACAGTTCTGATGGGAGCACTGCCCCAGGGGAACCAAAGACTCGGCTGTCTGGATCCAACCCAAACAATAGATTTTCTTGTTTTCTCTTATATCATTTCCAGATTTAAGCTTCTGCTTAACAACAATTAATGCAGGCATAACCCACCCTTGTTACTTAGCTCTAACTCCACAAAGGATTAGCTTCTAGATATGGTGCACCAGTGTCATGTGGACCTGCCAGCACTCTGCCAGGTAGCTAACTGTACCTATTAATTACACAGCAAATTTAACTAGACCAACAAATGCAGCTCACTGCATTGAGATAGGAGGAAGTGCCAAGAGTCATGTCCTAAGGCTCCCTTTCCCTAAAACCTGGAGGCCACTGGTCTTGTGGAGGCCGCAGAGATTACCTGACTGCCCAGGAGTCACAGCCGCACTCTCTGGAACAAGGAACCCAGCCCAGTGAAGCAAAGCTGCAGCTGAAAACCAGGTTTGTCATCTCTTCTTTCAGGCAAGAGCTGTAACTGCAACTCCGGAGCATGATACTTGTATACACTTCTTCTGGTTCCACTGATTTAAATTATTCCATTGCAAAGTAGAAAAGTTCCCAAGGGGAGACCACTTCCACATCTCCCTGGGTCCAGCAGCTGGACATTCATGGCATGTTAGAGACAAAGTTTGGACAGTGATGAACCATATCCCATGGAACCACATTTTGAGGGCTGCTTCTAGTCCTGGATTCTCAGGACTTTTAGTATTTTTTTAAAAAGCTTTTTATCCTGCTGTAGATATATGTTGAGAGCGCTTACAAGGTGAGGAACTACAGGTTTGGTAAGCTGGAGGGACA